>NW_028270143.1:48369903-48685050 GCF_037043375.1 Chiloscyllium plagiosum | reverse complement strand
GACAACCCAGTACAGAAATTGCACAGCAGGTAGTATACAGGGGATCTACAAGAATGTTGTAAAGTTTGAAATAAGCAACAATGAGAAAAGATTGTACAGTCTAGAGTGGTTTTCCTTAGAACAGAGATGGTCAAGGGGTGAGGACTTAAGTCACCAGAGGACCTCAGAGCTTCTCATTTGAGAGAGATGACTGGTGGTGAGTTTAAAGAGGGTCACCACACCTCAAGTAGGGAGCAAGACTGAGACGATAGGATCTTCATGGTAATCTCAGCCATCATCGGATTGGACCCACACCATTGACTTCATTCTTCATTGTAAAGTAACCATTCAGTCAACTGAGCTAGGTACGATAGAGTAGCTAGTACAGATTTGTTTCCCATGTATAGAGGCCAATTATCAGGACACAGATTTATGATGATTGAAAGAATAATTAAAAAGGGACATGAGGAAGAGTTTATCACCCAGAGGGTGGTGCATGTCTGAAATTCACTGCCCATTTTCAGTCAAAGCAGAAAGCCTCAACTCAGCTAAAAGAAATATGGATCTGCACTTAAAAGTTCTACACTGGATAGTAGAAAGAACTGCGAAAGCTGGAAATCAGAACCGAGTTCTGAGGAAAAGTCACTGGACTCTAAATATTAACTCTGCTTTCACTCCATACATACTGCGAGATCTACTGAGCTTTTGCAGCAGTTGTTTTTGATCCTTGGCACTCACTCTGGCCTCTCCTCATGCAGTTGATGTGGCCCCCTTTTGATTCATCAGATCCAGAATGGTCTCTTTTATCTCCAAGTGTACTTGCAGCTTTGTCAATCCCTGACCTATTCTTGTTTGATTGCTGGTGTTACATGTTGTCTTCTCCTGAAAACACATGAGAGAATTAAGAGTTCCAGATCCAGATGGGTCAACCACTGAGGTAGATACCATAAAAGTCTAGTCCTTCTGTGAAGTGAGTTGTGACACTGCTCTACTTGAAGGCAAACATCTCAGCCATCATGTCATAGCTTTAGGGAGCCTGTGTTATCTTTGTAAATTTTATATTTGATTAAACTTCTGTTCAGTGATGTCCTTGCTTTCTTTTTAAGACTCAGAATTGATTTTCTGTCGGTAAAATTGAGACGAGAATTCTGAATGCTGAGAGTTGCTATACACGTTTAGGATCAACAAAGTAATAAAAGCGGCAATTTAGCTGAAGGCTGTCACAAATTGAAGACAAGTGCTATTAAAGCAATGAGCATATGCATAATTATTGAATGATTGTCACAAAGAATAAATTGTCTTGAGTGCTGTTGAGAAGTGTCAATATTCTTCATTTTTGAAATTGCTGTCCGTGTGTCTTGAACGCTTCATGCAGGTTACCTCGAACTGAACAGTGATTTTCTCGACTTAATTTTTTTCAAGGAAGAGCTGCTTTTTTTTATTGTCCGTGTACCTGAACAAGGCATAACATAGGGCAGAAAGCAGCCTTTTATCACCAGGACACCCTCGGTGTTAGCCTAGGGTGATGTATGCACGAAAACCGTTTCCGTGCTGTACATCTCTATGACTCTATGGTATATATCTGTGATGTAATCCCATAAATATCTGCTTCAGTAGCTCACTCTAATTACACAAATGACCTGGACCTCATCCTTAGCAGAAGGATAGCAAATAAATCCAATTAGAGTGTTACATATATCTAAAATATCAGTAGAATAATTCTTAAATCTCCTGTATCAATGCCATTATTTTGTCAAGAATGCTGGTGTGCTACCGAAGGAAAGCAGTTTAACATTGAGACCAGTAAGTTTTTTGTAAACTTGGTAATGAAGCAACACGGAGTTTTGATGGGGAGGATAGCCATCAAGTAAGTTAACTACTGCCTGAAATAATCTCAGAGCCATATCGAAGCTACGGTAATGCTGTTTGATGTAAAGAAAAGCTCAATAAAAGAGCAGCATAGAAAGCACACAATCATGAAAGACAGTGTCAATTCAAAATGAGGAAAATGTTCGACCCGCTCTGGGACATGGGATGAAATCTTATAAGGGCCTGACCGATGTGGGCTATGACAAGATTTGTGGCAGAATCACATGAAAGATCTAATGAAGCCTATTTCTACATCAGTAGCAAGTCACTGCATCTTGTATACTTTTACTGAGCAGTGAGGCAAATTTCTCACTGGGCAGTGACTAATTGCTAATAAAGGTAGTGGTGGGGTATACCTTGTCAAACAGCTTATGACTGCCACAACTTGCTTCATTGATATCCAGCTTCCTATTTTACCAAATGTGCTGAACAAGCTAGGTGTTGAGAATTCTCAACTTGAAGTCAAGCAGAAGGCATGCAGTGTTAATGCTGGGGGGGTTGTGGTGGGTGACAGTAAGTGAGGGAAGATGTTGCAGGCAATAGCGAGACAGCAGTATTACATAAGCTTTGGTGGGAGGTGGAAACAGTAGCAGAGACAGAGTGAGTGTGAGGTATTGGAGTGAAGAAAGTAATTGACTCTCTTTCTGTGGTTCTCCAGATGGCTGAGCCTCAATGACCTGAGTTGCAACCTCAGAGCAGTCTGGCATGGTCTGGTGTCATGTCCTCCATTTTTGGTCCCATACAGAAGAGGGTACCCCTCCTGCGTATCACCCTGACTGGCAGGAGCTTCAGGTTCCTGCCCGGAGAGCAGGACACCGATTTTCCCCTTTCTGTAATGTCTGGACAAACATTAGGAGTTGTGAAGAGCAGCTCTGGACTGACAGTGTTTTTCCATACACACAACAGATTTACCATGCCAACATTGGTGCCAGGGATAGCAGGTAACCCCAGAATATCCAGTGAGTGGCTAATTGTTCCAGGAACAGCATGTGGTAAGATGAGCTAGAATTCACCGAGAGGGATGCCGCAGTGGTGGGTGGGTATTTAATGGAGCGGATTTGGTAAGAAATGGCCAGTAAACTTGCTCGGCCTTGGAGTCATTTACAGCACAGATGAAGATCATTCAGTCTATCAGAAATGTGCTCGTCCTTTGCAGTGCGACATCCCCAACTGTGAAAAATTATGTCCCTCAGCTTCTTTACAATTCCATTTTGAAAGCACTGATCATCACTGCTTTCGCCATCCTTTTGGATTTTATGATTTATAGGGCATATCATGCATAGGGTTTGGTCCATAAAAGGCCAAGAAAACCTGAATGTGTTAGTGTCATGCTTCTGTAGAGCCGGAAAGAAATTACAAACACCATACATCATTTCTAGCACGGAAATGCACATCCTCTCCTCCACATTCTGCTCAGGATTTACCCAGAAGCCTGTTCAATGTTTGAATTGTCCAATGATTATTTGAGATGTACAACTTCCTGGAAAGGTCACAATGAGTTTTCCATTGAATCCCTACAGTGCAGAAACAGACCATTCACCGACTTTCCAAAGAGCATCTCACCGAGACTCACCCTGCTATTCTATCCCTGTATCCCTGCATTTCCTCTGGCTAATCCACCTAAATTACACATCCCTGGACACTATATGCAATTTAGCATGGGCAATCCATTTAAACTGCACAACTTTGGACTGTGGGAGGAAACCCACGCTGACGCAGGGAGAATGTGCAAACTCCAAATAAAGAGTCATCCAGGCTGGAATTAAACCCAGGTCCCTGGCATTGTGAGGCAGCAGTGCTAACCACTGAGCCACCATACCATCCAAATTTGAGTCTTCCCAACTCTGGGAAGAAGGATTGAGTAAAATATATACTCTGTCTGTTCCCATTCATCGCCAGCTGTTTAAATCGACTCAAGAGTCAGACCAGATCTGAAAGATGTTCAAAATTCATTTGAGGTTACGGTTATTTATTCTGAGACTAATCCATCTCCAGATTCCCTGAGAAGATTATATGGTTATTTTCCTGAATTGCTGCTATCTACTTTGACAAACTTCTAGGCTGCCTCAGAGAGCAGTTGTGTGCCTGGAGTGATTTATAGACTAGATGGTAAAGGTGGCAGCTTTCATTCCCTAGAAACTGGCTGTGAACCTTTGGATTTTTACAGTGAGTTGACAACTTCACCTTCTCTTTTACTAACACATACTTTATATTTCCAGGTAGTTAAAAAGCAAATTTTAATTCTCAAACTACAATGGTGGGATTTTGACTCAATTATCTCTTCATTACCATTTCAGTGTCATTACCAATGAGCCACATTTCCAATGGCTCTGACTAACACACATATTTAGCCAATGAACCCTATTCACATTTCTGAATTCTTCCAGCAAAATCTTCTTTCATTGCTACATGCAACAGTTAAGGAAGCAATTGTAACCCAACTTGTGGATGAAAAACAGTAGGGTGTTGGTTTGGCTCCATCACCCATTTTACACCAGTTCAGTTTTACTCCCTGTGGTTTCAATGAATAGGCTTGCGATGCAGTGGTAGTGTCCCATATGTATACCCAGATAACTCTGAGTTCAAGTCACATGCTTCTGATACACATGAGAATGTCTGCATTAAAATTCCTTACATGTTATTAGACATTTTATTTTAAACCTACAATTGTTTGCTTGTCTTAAAACATTTGACATACTGTACCCATTAAATTAATCTGGCTTCTAGATTTCTGATCTAAAATGTGCACATATAATTAAGTTAATGCAACCACTTAATTTACTGCAATATAGTGTTGCAATCTGTTAAATAGTAAAATATAAATAAGCACTGGTTAAAAACATGCTCAAATTGTCTCTACCATTTTGACAGTATTGATAAAAATTGTTCAACTATCCGTAGCTGACACCCTCCAGTTCTAGACACTCCACCCAATGGAAACAACCTGTTAGCAGCTACTCTGTCAAAACCTGTCAGGGTCTCATATGATCCAGTGTCTAACTTGTCATCTTTCTAAACTCCAAAGTGTATTGGCCCATTCTAATCAGTCTTTCCTCACAGGAGAGCCCTCTTATCCCAGGAATAATTCTAATGAGCCTTCACATCAGCAATGATCAATCTAAGTGGTGGACATCCTGATTAATGCCACTGTGCTACATTAATGTCACACCTACAGCATATGCCAGCAGCTTACCTGGCGAGCACAGAGCATGTGCTTCAAACTAATGACCATGTCTCATAGGGTAAGGGATTAATCCTCAGTTAAATCTGTGAGCACTGTTGCCTGTTACTGTACGGTAAGTCAAGAGCATTGTCCAATATCTGTCCATTGGCTAGCAACGAGCAGTCCAGGGGCAGATATGTTGGTATACCTTGCTCTGTCAAGTCATAACTACAGCTATTTAAAGAACATTCATGATATGATTTAATGGACTGATATTCAGCCTCATATTCCTCCTGTCACACCCCCAAAAGGGGGGACAATAGTGTGATGATATGTGCAAAATCAAATATACATTTGGTAGGTGACAAATATACTGCTTGTTCTTTACTCAAATGTTAGAAAGTCAAAGTGGAGTAGTCCTTAGTCTACTAAAGTGATTTATGGTCATTTTTGATTAGTTGGGGTGTTGATCTGTCCTCAGTCAGGACAATTGGTGAGGTGTCCAGAGTGAATGAGCATGAAATGCAGAGAGCAGGCATGGTTTGGTGAGCGTGAGTGAGAGGAGTGGGTGAATCTACTTCAAGCAGTCTGGTAGCATCTTGTGCCATCGGTTCCTCTGTTAGTCCTGAGGAAGGCAGATGGCCCCCTTTCCCATCATACAATCCATCAGGACTCCCAGGCCCCTGTCTGAAAATTATGTTACCAACTTGTCTGTTTTTGCCATGCTGTTTGTAATTGAACAACAATAAGTGAGGGTAGTTCCTAGATGCAGTGTTTGAAAGAGTGTACAGCTGGGGTTTAAATATGGTACCCATGACATTGGTGCCTTAAGATCCTGGCACCAGTAAGCACCTCTGCCCCTGTTGAGCACAAGATTGCATCAGAGTGCACCGTGGAGGCAGGAGAGTAGCAGAGAATTGCATGCAACAGTTTACCAAAGCTCCCGGAAGGAATAACTCCATGAAACTGAAACTCTGAAATTGGCGCAGCCCAAAATATTAGAAAATCCACCTTCACTCAGTTTGGGGCTGATTTTACCATTAACCAGTGAAGCGTTCATTTCGGGGAGTCATGTAGAATGTAATAGGCTTTCTTATATACATCTTTACCACATACCTCATTATGTACCATGTCATCTGGAGAAATAAATGCATTCACACGTTACATCATTTGTTATTCATTTTATTTATTTAAGTTTCAGTACATAAATACTACCTCTTTATAAGTGAGATTTCATATCAGGAAATGGCAATACAGAATTTATTCCAACAGGATCTTTGAAAGCTATCAGATTTCCCTTATTCTAAGAATAAAGTGAGTATTTCATATATTTTAATATATTTAATATACATGTAATTACTGTAAAGATCATAAAGGTAATTCTATTAATTTTCTATGTAAGATTAGACAGGGTAAATATAGGTACGATGTCTCTCATGGTAGGGGAGTCCAGGACCAGGGGCACAGTCTAAGGATATAGGGTAAACCATTTCGGACTGAGATGAGTAAAAAATTCCTTCATCCAGAGAGTGGTGAGTCACCAGAGATGGAGGTGGAGAGGTCCAGGAAGGGGAGGGAGATGAAGGCGATGGCCCAAGTGAATTTGAGGTCTTGGTGAAGTTGTTGAAATGGAGTTCATTGAGTTTATGCTTTGGCTAATCAATGACCTAATAAGAACGCTTCTGAACACTGTGTAGAATATTGGCCATCTTAAGAAAGTATATGTTGTGAATAAAAGGAACCCACTGGATACATGGTCTCCAAATTTTAAAAGGCATGTGATGAAGTGCCACACCATAGGTTAATGTAGAAACTAAAATCTCATGGTGTAGGAGTAACACATTGACATGGATAAACGATTGGCTGGCTAACAGGAAGCAGGGAGTAAATATAAATTAGTCTTTTCCAGATTGGCAGGATGTAATGAATGGTGTGTCACTGGGCTCAAGTGCTGGGAACTCAACTGTTTACGATTTGTATAAAGGGCTTGGATGAAGGAACTGATGATATGTTTGCCAAATGTGCTGACAACTCAAAAATAAATAGGAAGATAAGCTGTGAAAAGATGCATGGAGGCTACAAAGTGATATAGATAGGTTAAGTGAGTGGGCAGAATGTGACAAAATGGTGTATAATGTAGGGAAGTATGAAATTGTCCATTTTATAGGTAGAATTTTAAGAAAAGGATATTATGTAAAGGGTATGGGATTGCAGAGCTCCGAGATTCAGAATGATCTGGATGTCTAACTGCCTGAATCACAAAAGGGTCATATGTAAGCACAGCAAACAATTAGGAATACTAATAGAATGCTATTGTTTATCCTGAGGGGAATTATTTAGAAATTTAAAAAGTTAAGCTTTGGTTAATCAATGCATTGCTAAGACCACTTCTGGAACACTGTGTAGAATATTGGTCACCTTAAGAAAGTATATAACTGGCTAGGGTTGAAGTCCCATCTGCTCCAGAGGTGTGTCACAACAGGTCTGAACAGGTTGACCAGAAGTAAATGTATTCGAAGCTGTTCATTGAAGGTTCACCAAACTAATACCTGGAATAGGCAGGTTGTCACATGAGAAAAGGTTGGCTAGGCTTGCATCTGCTGGAGTTTAAAGGAGTAAAAAATAACTTAATTGGTGCATATAATCTTGGCAGGATAGGTATGGAGAGGTTGTTTCTATTAAATGGGAAATTCAAGATCTAAAGGGTCACTGGTTAATATGGTTACATGTTAAAACGGAGCAGAAGTGAAGTTATTTTCTTGCATAGGTCTAACATTTTGGAATTCCCTTCCTGATAAGGCAGTCTTTGAATGTTTTTAAGGCAGACATGGATGTTTTCTGGTGAAACAAGAGGGTGAAATGATAGAACATAGAACAATAAAGCGCAGAACAGGCCATTCGGCCCTCAATGTTGCGCTGACCTGTGAACTATTCTCAGCTCGTCCACCTACACTACCCCCAAATCATCCATATGCTTATCTAAGGGTTGTTTAAATCTCCCTAATGTGGCTGAGTTGACGACATTAGTGGATAGGGCATTCCATGCCCTTACCACTCACTGTGTAAAGAACCTGCCTCTGACGTCTTAAATCTATCACACCTCAATTTGTAGTTATGACCCCTCATACAAGCAGACATCATCATCCTAGGAAAAAGACTTTCACTGTCTACCCTATCTAATCCTCTGATCATCTTGTATATCTCTATCAATTTCCCTCTTAGCCTTCTTCTTTCCAATGAGAACAGACCGAAGTCTCTCAGCCTTTCCTCATAAGACCTTCCCTCCAGACCAGGCAACATCCTGGTAAATCTTCTCTGCACCTTTTCTAATGCTTCCACATTCTTCCCGAAATATGGGGACCAGAACGGCACACAATATTCCAAGTGTGACCGCACCAGCGTTTTGTATAGTTGCAGCATGATATTGCAGCTCTGGAACTCAATCCCTGTAAGAATGTAACCTAACACACCGTATGCCTTAACAGCACTATCCACCTGGGTGGCAACTTTCAGGGATCTATATACATGGACACCAAGATCTCTCTGCATATCCACACTACCAAGAATCTTTCCATTGACCCAGTGCTCTGCCTTCCTGTTATTCTTCCCAAAGTGCATCACCTGACATTTAGCTGCATTGAACTCCATTTGACACCTCTCAGCCCAATTCTGCAGTTTATCCAAGTTCCCCTGCAACCTGTAACATTCTTCCAAACTGTCCACTACTCCACCGACTTTAGTGTCATCTACAAATTTACTAATCCATCCACCTATGTCTGCGCTTAGTCATTTATAAAAATGACAAACAGCAGTGGTCCCAAAACAGATCCTTGTGGCACACCACTAGTAGCCGGACTCCAGGCTGAATATTTGCCATCAACCACCACTCGCTGCCTTCTTTCAGAAAGCCAGTTTCTAATCCAAACTGCTAAATCACCCTCAATTCCATGCCTCTGCATTTTCTCCAACAGCCTACCATGTGGAACCTTATCAAAGGCTTTACTGAAGTCCACATGCACCACATCAACTGCCCTACCCTCATTTACATGCTTGGTCACCTTCTCAAAAAACTCAATGAGGTTTGTGAGACATGACCTGCCCTTGACGAAACCATGTTGACTATCTGAAATCAAATTGTTGCTTGCAGGTGTCAGGTGTCAGCAGGAATATGGATTTGAATTACAATGAGATCAACTATGAACTCATTAAATGGCAAAGCAGACACAAAGGACTAGATAGCCTGTACTCGTTTATATGTTTGTATGTTTCTTCCCCAGCTCCTCCACATTCTTTAAATCCCACCACACTGGTACGTCAGAGAGAGGGGAAAGATAAAGCCAAGTCAAACCTATCCCACAATCCTTGCATATACTTGTTGTCCTGGCCAGACCCACTATAGAACTCCAGTGCTGTCCGGACTATTAGAATTGCTGACAAATCTGGGTGTCTGAAGAGGTGTGCAAGTTCATCCATCCACAACACTTTTAATGGCAGTGGAGTGGACATTGAACTAGGGGGCACCTCCCCATCATTTTCAAATTGCATCTTTATTGGATTAGATTTGAAATCACTGGAAACACTTCTCCAGAAGCCTACTGCAAGGCTACAAATTTAATGCATAAGCAGTTCAGAACTGTTACCCTGTAATCTATACAAAGAAATAAGTTCACAAGTTTGTTATTCATTCTTTTTAATTTTTTAAAAGGCTTCAGTACATAAATATTCCCATTTCTACTGTGCACTTATAACAGGAAGTGGCAATGCAGAATTTATTCCAATAAGATAGCGTTTTTGGATATTATCAAATTTCTCCACTTCTTAAGAATAAATTCTAGTACTTCATATTTAATATGTATATAATTGCTAAAAAAAAGCCATAAAAATTATTTAGTATGCTTTAATCAATTATAGGATTTAATGTGATTCTAACTAGTTAAAGCAACAATGTAATTTAACTTCTCTGAGCTCTATTTCTTTTGAAAGAGAGCTCAAGGTTCCTTTGTAAATCTGTGCTCAGAAATGGAATTAAACTCTACGTTCTAGTCCTCTCACTGTTAGTCACAAAGAACCTAATGTAGAGGTTAGCACCCATTTAAATGTAGTGAACCAGTTGAAATTGCTGGTGCTTTTGAATTTTAAGTGATAATTATGAGAGGACTTAATAATTGTACAGGAATGGAAATAAGTCATAGAAAAGATGACAAGAAGAAATTGACCACAAGGAATACATTTTCCAACTAAACAAGCATTTAAGAAGAGTGCACAGATCTTGAAGTAAAATCTTTTTTACTGCATTCTATGCTTGAAATTAATCCATTTCAATTGTATGATATCTAAAAGAAACAGATTCCACTAGAACAGTATAAAAACGAGTGGAATGACAAATGATCAGTTGATCCATTAAATCCTTCCTTTCTTTAGTTTCCCATTGTCATTAAAATATTCTCTTCAGCAAAATTAGTGACACCATAATAAATGCAGCAAAAGCATAATCTGAAAAAAAAAAGCTCTGTACTCTCAGACTACTGTGGGAGATTAGATAATGGTTGTAAATCCTCTTTTCATCTTCAAAGATATGAAGAAAATGTTGATTACAGTCCAGATTTTAATCCAAGATGGAAAATGTAAGAACATTTGACTTGGACCTCCTTGCTAGGAGTGGTCAACATTTAAATTTTCCTCTTTTGGTTTCTTAAAAACTGCTTTCTGCTTTTTAATGTAATTGTCTTATAAACTGGTTTCACAGGAACTTTGCTTTTCACTGGTTTCCTGTCACCTGTTAAAAAGGAAACAAAATATCAAGGAAAATCAATATATTTTTGATGTTCTATGCAACCTGCATATCCAACAATCTTACAACAACAACCACCAAGAGTATTTTGTGTAACATGGGCTAACAGTTTTAAAACTCTGGGTTGAATAAGGAGTTGGAATTGGCCTGTCACAAAGGTACTATTACAGGGGATTTCAACATGCAGGTAGACTGGGAGAATCAGAATGGCACTGGACCCCAAGAAAGGGAGTATATGGAGTGTTTCCGAGATGCATCCTTAGAACAGCATGTACTGGAGTCCATCAGGGAGAAGGCAATTGTGCAATAAACCAGATTTCATCAGGGACCTCGAAGTAAAGGAGCCATTAGGAGATAATGACCATAATATGATCAGTTTTAATCTGCAATTTGAGAGGGAGAAGGGAGAATCAGAAGTGTCAGCATTTCAGTTGAACAAAGAGAACTATGGAGTGATGAGGGAGGAGCTGGCCAACGTTCAGTGGTTCAATACCCTCGCAGGGATGGCAGTGGAACAACAATGGCAGGTATTTCTGGGTATAATGCAGAAGGTGCACGATCAGCTCATTCCAAAGAGGAAGAAAGATCCTAAGGGGATGCAGGGGTGGCCATGGCTGGCGAGGGAAGTTCAGGACTGTATAAAGATAAAAGAGAGGAAGTACAACATAGCAAAGATAAGCAGGAAGGTGGAGAACTGGGAAACTTTTAAAGAGCAACAGAGGATAACTAAAAAGGCAAATGCGGAGAAGAAAAATGAGATACAAAGGCAAACTGGCCAAAAATATAAAGAAGGATAGTAAAAGCTTTTTTAGATGTGTGAAAAGAACAAAATGGTTAAGGCTAAAATTGAAGACAGAAATGGGTGAATTTATTATGGGGAGCAAGGAAATGGCAGAAGAGTTGAATAGGTACTTTGGATCTGTCTTCACTGGGTAAGACACAAGCAATCTTCCAGATGTAATAGTGGCTAAAGGACCTCGAGTAATGGATGAACTGAAGGGAATTTATATTAGGCAGGAAATGGTGTTGGATAGACTGATAGGTCTGAAAGCTGATATGTCCCCGATCTGCATCCCAGGGTACTGAAGGAGTTGGCTCTAGATATCGTGGACACTTTGGTGATCATTTTCCAATGTTCTATAGATTCAGGATCAGTTCCTGTGGATTGGAGGGTGGCTAATGTTTTCCCACTTTTCAAGAAGGGAGGGAGAGAGAAAACAGGGAATTATAGACTGGTTAGCCTGACAATAGTGGTGGGAAAGATGCTGGAGTCAATTGGATAGCAGTAACAGGATAGGTCAGAGTCAGCATGGATTTACGAAGGGAAATCGTATGTAACTATGAAGATGGACAAGGGAGAGCCAGTAGATGTATTGTAAATGGACTTTCAGAAAGCCTTTGATAAAATCCCACATAGGAGATTAGTGAGCAAAATTAGGGCACATGGTATTGGGGGCAAAATACTGACTTAGATTGAAAATTGGCAGGCTAACAGGAAGCAAAGAGTAGTGATAAACAGGTCCCTTTAGGAATGGCAGGCAGTGACCAGTGGAGTACCACAAGGTTCAGTGCTGGGACCGCAGCTGTTTACAATATACATTAATGATATAGATGAAGGTATTAAAAGTAATATTAGTGAATTTGCTGATGACACAAAGTGGGGTGGCAGGATGAAATGTGAGGAGGATGTTATGAGAATACAGGGTGACTTGGATAGGCTAGGTGAGAGGATGGATGCATGGCAGATGCAACTTAATGTGGATAAATGTGTGGTTATCCACTTTGGTGGCAAGTACAGGAAGGCGTATTACTATCTAAATGGAGTAAAGTTAGGTAAAGGGGAAGTACAATGAGATCTAGGTGTTCTTGTACATCAATGAAAGCAAGCATGCAGGTTCAGCAGGCAGTGAAGAAAGCTAATGACATGCTGGCATTCATAACAAGAGGAATTGAGAATAGGAGCAAAGACGTCCTTCTGCAGCTGTACAGGGACCTGGTGAGACTGCACCTGGAGTATTGTGTGAAGTTTTGGTCTCCAGATTTGAGGAAGGACATTCTGGCTGTTGAGGGAGTGCAGCATAGGTTCACGAGGTCAATTCCCAGAATGTCAGGACTATCATACGTTGAAAGATTGGAGCGATTGGGCTTGTATATAATTATTTAGAAGGACGGGAGGGGATCGGATTGAGACGTATAAAGATTATTAAAGGATTTGACACTCTGGAGGCAGGAAGCATGTTTCTGCTGATGGGGGAGTCCCGAACCAGAGGACACAGCTTAAAAACAAAGGGTAGGCCATTTAGAACAGAGTTGAGGAGAAACCTCTTTACCCAGAGAGTGGTGGGTGTATGGAATGCACTGCTCCAGAAGGCTGTGGAGGCCAAGTCTCTGGTACTTTCAAGAAAGAGTTGGATAGAGCTCTTAAGGATAGTGGAATCAAGGGTTATGGGGATAAGGCAGGAACAGGATACTGATTGAGGATGATCAGCCATGATCATAATGAATGGTGGTACTGGCTGGAAGGGCCAAATGGCCTACTCCTGCACCTATTGTCTATTGTCATAAAACAAGATCATCTTGGTTAACTGCAAATTATTATTAAATGCAAGTAAACATGGTAATACGAGATACACCGGGCTCTCATCTTACTGTTACGTCATTGAAAAGATGAGTAGCTACATGTGCTTTGTTTTTTTTAAATCTAATCAACTCCTCCCAAACTTTGTTTTTTTATGCCCGGGGTAATAGCTCCATGATACCATCGCAAATCTTTTCCAGGGTGCTCAAGCCCTGACACAAAATTTGTTGTGATCATTAATGTTTAAAGAAGAAATCCAAACACCAATTAAGTCTCAGAACTATGTCACAAGATTTAATACCTGTCACAAAAGCTTAATTTATTGGATATAGAAATAGAAATTCAATAAAGTGGGGGGGAGGGGTGCAATCTGTAAATTGTAAGGGTTTATACCAGAAATTTTGTTCTAATCTTTGCTCTAACCTTGCCCACGCCCCCTACACACTGCCCAAGAGCTCCCTTATCTTACAAAATTCTAAAGGCTTATTCACTGTCCTCCAGAGTTTACATTAAGTTCCCTTTGTTTTCCAGCTATTCCTCCAAGAGAAGACTCTACGGGGATCCTTCCATGAGCTTTTGGCTACATCACACACTAACATTTCCTCTACAACAATAGATACTTCAGTGCTCTGTTCAGCTTGCTGGCATTTTGAGTATAATTTGTGCTGGAAATGGTAATCCCTTCTCCATTGGTGTTGCACAAAAATGAAGCAATGCAAACCCCAAGTCTCCTTTGTTGCTTAAAACTTAATAACCATTGATTTTATGTACACACAACACGTTCTGCTGGGGTGACAATGGGTCACTTCCTCTTATCACACACCTTGAAACGATTTGCAGGTTAATAATGGCCTGTTGTCAGACACTGCCCAATATGGGATACAGAATAACCTGAAAATACTTTTCATCATGTCAGCAAGAGTTATGTTTGCTATGTTGCTAAGTTGTTGTGGAAAGGAAATTTGGAGAAATAATCCATTACATGGATATAGTCTTTCTGTACACTGAAGAGATCGGTTGCTACTAAAATCCAAGGGATGGCTAGGACGTTGTGGAGGCGTGGATGCTCTCTCCATTGCTTCATTTGACATGCCTGACATGAACTTACAAGTCTTCAAATATCCAGATTCATCACTGACCAGTACACTGACTCAAATACCTGTTGGCTGGTGTTGAATACCCATGTGTCCCTGGGATAACTTGGATACAATATCTCCGCACAATGCTTTTGATACTACGAATTATTTACTCTTGAAAAAGACTTGTTGTGATATAATAAGTGGGTCTCTCTATGGCCAAATTGAACAAATCATCTCAAGTTTCTTTCACACAGCCAGGTCATCAGAGCATAAACTGAAAGAACTGTGGGGATGCTGGAAATCTGAAAGAAAACTGGAAAATCTCAGCAGATCTGGGAGCATTGTGCAGAGAAATCAGAGATAACATTTTGGGTCTGGTAACTCTTCTTCAGAACTGATAGTAGCTCAGAAAATAATGGTTTTTGTGCAGAAGATGGGTTGGGGAAAGAGTAAATGATGGGTGAGATGTAGAGCTCAGAAGAGAGAGAAACACAATTGGATAGACAAGGGAGTGGTTAAAGATCAGTTTGGGGGATGAATAGCTGCTAAAGGGGACTATTAGTGACTGACAATGGGTAGTGCATGGTAGCAACCCATGTGATGCCAAAGCCTCGTGTCATGGAGGGAAGGTGCTGGGCGAAAGCATGGAGAAAGGTGCTCAAGCCCTAAAGTTGTTGAATTCAATATCAGGTCCAGTAGGCAGCAGAGTTCCCAAGTGGAAAATAAAGAACTGTTCTTTCAGCTTGCACTGAGCTTCACTGGAGCACTGCAGCAAGCCTGCATAGATTTGTTGACCAGAGAACACAGCGGTGAGTTGAAGTGGCAAGCAACAGGAAGCTCAGGGTCTTTATTCCAGACAGAGCATAGGTGTTCTGTCAAGCAGTCACCCAGTCTGCACTTCGTTTCCCCAATGTGGATGAGACCACATTGTGAGCAGCAAATGCAGTCGACTAGATTGAGTGAAGTGCAGGTAAAGCACTGCTTCACCTGGAAGATGGATTTGGGGCCTTGGATAGTGAGAATGGAGGAAGTAAATGGACAGGTGCTATACCATCTGTGGTTACAGGGGAAGGTGCCATGGGGGAGGTGTTGGGAGTGAAGGAGGAGTTGACTGGAGGGAATGGTCCCTGTGTAAGGCTGGAAAGGGAGAAGAGTGGAATGTGTGACTGCTGTTGGCATCCTGCTGGAGATGGTGGAAACGCAGGGTAATGATCCTCTGGATGTGAGTGTTGTTGGGAATAGTAGGTGAGGAGAAGGGGGACCTTAGTGCTGTTGCAGGAGGGAAGAGAGCGGGTGAGGACCAAAGTGAGGGACATGAGTCAGATCTAGCTGAGGTCACTGTCAATTACAGTGCTAGGGAATCCTTCCTCTCAAACCAGCTTCCCTGGGCCCACTTCTTATAGGAAGCCTCCGAAGAAAGCTGGAGTTGATTGCATTTGGCAACCACTTCTTACCTTGGTCCAGAACAAATGAAACAAGTGTCATTATTATTATCCAAATATTCTCATAGACTAGGTTACCATTTTGAAATGGTAAATTAAGCATCCAAAACATGTTTAGGTTAGATACTTAAGCTTTGACAATCAATCCGTGCCAACTTCATTCCCCCGACCCACCATTACTACCCCCAATCCTTTTAGTTGACTATTTCTACTGTTTTACCTGTATGTATTGATGCTTATTCTAATTTATATGTGCATGAGCTGGTTGTGGATGTATAATGTCTCACTGAAATGTTAAAAAGCACCTAATATCAGTTATAAAGCAGTTAAATATCATCTAAAAATCTTAATCATCATAGCGCCATACAGCATTGAAGTTGTCCCTTTAGCCCACTACGCCTATGCTAATCAACAATTACCAAACTACACTAATCCCATTTTCCTGTACCCGGTCCGTAGCCTACAATGCCATCCCATTGTAAGTGTTCATTCAGATACTTCTTAAATGCTGGAAGAGTACTTGCATTTTACCCACCCTCTCAGGTAATACATTCTATATTTCTACCAGCCTCTGGGTGAAAAAATCTTTCCTCAGATCTCCTCTAACCACTTATTCCTCACTTTAAGCTTATGCAGTCCAATCTTAGACACATCTGCCATAGGGAAAAGATTCTCATGATCTACCCTATCTGTGCCTCTCATGATTTTTTATAGTGCAATCAGATTCCCCCCTCCACTTTATTCACACCAAGAAAAACAAACCCAGCCTATCCAATCTCTCCTCATAACGGAGATTTTCTATCCCAGTGAACATCATAGTGAATCTCCTCGACACTCTCTCCAGTGTAATCATGGGTTTGATATGGATACTTTGAGGTGGGACTGCACATGGAACTTTTTTATTGCAATATTTAGCTGGTTTCATCTGCTCACCAAAATATATGTAAAAGAACTTGGGAAAAATAATTGGTTTTTTAACACTAACCATTTGATTGACATAGGAATATAGAACAGGAGAGGGCTATTCAGTCTCTTGAGCCTGTTCTTTCATTCAATGAGATCATGGCTGATCTGTGGCCTAACTCCATATATCTGCCTTTCATCTACATTCTTTAATACCTTTACTTAACAAAATTTAAAAATGGAGAGAGATAAATTTAACAACTAATCCAACATCCACTGCCATTTATGGAAGAGGGTTCCAGACATATACTAACTGAAATAACTCCACAGAGGCCAGTATCCCATCACCAAGTCTCTCTTTGTTTATACATGGAGAGTCCTTTATGCAGATCCAGTTTCTGCAGAGCCAGTTCTTAGTTTGAACTGGATGTCTGACATTCCTGTTCTTATCTGTCAGCCAGGGCTCCCTCATTGGACCTGATTAGCAGATCCAATGAGGGAACTTATTTTCTGGGGTCTACCTGACTAACCTCATTACAATCACTACACTACCCTTTGTGTATAAAAATGCTTCCTAACATCCTCTCCTGAATGATCTGGCCCCAATTCTCAGACTATGCCCCCTTCTTCTAGAATCTCCAAACAGTAGAAATGGTTTATCTTTAATCTACCCTGTCTTTTCCTGTAAATAGCTTGAAAATTCTGATCAGAGTACCACTTAACCTTCTAAATTTTGAGGGAAAACAGGCCTAAATTGTCTATTTTCTCATCATGACTTAACCCCTGAAGTCCAAGTATCATTTTTGTAAGACTACACTGCACTCCTTCCAAGGCCAATTTATTCTTCCTAAAGTGTGGTTTCCAGATCTGCTCACTGGAGTCCAACTGAGGTTTAACCAGGGTGTTGTTGATTTAAAGGCCAGCATTCGATAAGCTTTCTTGATTATTTTCTGAATCTGTTTTTGATATTTCAAAGATCTATGCACCAGATCCCCCAAATCTCTTTGAGCATCCTCTGTATTTAACTTCACACCATCTAGAAAGTACCCTGACCTATCTTTATCAGTCTAAATTGGATGACCTCACACTTGCTTACATTGAACTCCATCTGCTACAGTCTTGCCCATTCAATTAGTCCCTCAATAACTCTTTATGATTTTATATTTGCAAGTACACAGTCTACAATGCTGCTTTGTGTCATCAACAAATTTTAATTTTTTTTTAGCCCACTATACAAGTTGTTATTAATGGTGTGAATAATTGAAGCCCTAACAGAGATCCTTGTGGCATATCATTGGTCAAATTTTCAGGATGTGACCAAAGGATAAACAAGATTTCACTTTGCCCCTGAGGTTTGCTGCTAAAAGTTGAATGAGGTGTAAAGTATTCTCAGAGGTGGAGCCTCAAAATTTGAACATTGAGGAAGATTTGGATGATCTGCTAACATTCATGGACAAAATGTTTTAAAAATGATGATCTACTAAATGTATATGAGGTATGGTCATGGTTGGATAAGTTTAGAAAACCATGTGGCTATTTCCATAGAAGATTTAAACAGACTATATGCAAGACTGAAATAATTCTGCTTGTACATCCTAAACTCAGTGCTCGCCTACCCGTTATCCCTATTTTCTACTCAATGCCACTCAACCAATTTCTGAGCCATGTCAGCAATATGGCCTCAATTTTGAGGATTTCTACCTTAGTTAAAGGTCTGTTATGTGGAACGTCATCAAATGTTTTCTGGAAGTCCATATAAAACATCCAAAGACACTCCCCATTCCACTATCATACTGCCTCTTCAAACATTTCAGTGAGATTTGTCAGGCATGAATACATGCTGGCTCTCCCTGATAACTGATACATTTGAAGTTTTCATTACCCCATTTTTGATTATAAATGCCAACAATATCCCTGCCATAGACACTAGGCTAGGTGGCCTGTAATTCCCCGGTTTTCATCTTTCGTCTTCTTAAAAAGTGGAATGATTTTCAATTTTCCAATCCAGTGGGACAAATCCTGTATCTAGGAAATTCTGAAAGATTATAGTTGAGGCACCTACAATGTGCTGTCCTGCTCCCTTTAACACCCTTGGATGGAAACCATCAGGTCTGCGGGATTTGTCACACTTTAATTCCATTAATTTCCTCATTACCAGTGTTTTACTTTAATCTGATTGTTTCCGATCCACTATTAACTTCCGGCAAGGTCTCCTCCTTTTCTACTGTAATACTGGGGCAGAGTAGTTATTCAACCATTATTGACCCTAAAACAGATCATAAAGATTGTGATGTTGTGATTAATTTGCACGTTTAGTATTTAAGCTGTTTGCTAATTTAAGAGAGATAAATGCTATACTTGTTGATGAATGACTGCACATGTTGTCAGCAAGGGACTCTAGCCTGTGTGAGCCTAACACAATCTAAATGTAGTCAGCTTCACTTAAAGTCAGCTTCCACCTCTTAAAGGGGAGGTGCATTCTGGCTGAAGTGGAAGTCATGCTGGAAGTGTTTGTGAGCAGAATAAATGGTGCAGCAAAGTACATAACATTCTTTAAGTGTATTCAGCATTCTCATCCTGAAAGCCTTAGTAAAGGAGGTAGAAAGGAGGACAGAAAGAGGGAGTGAGAAGGAGATCTCTTTCCTCAGAGAGCAGGAAGTCAATGGCATCAGTCCAAGGACCGGGATGCAGTGTCACAAAAGTTTCAATATCATTCTAAGGAATGGTCAAAGTGTATGAACAAACCCCAGTATCTCAGAAGTATTATAGTACAGGAAGAGCCTTTTGCCCCTTTGTTCCTGTATTAATATTTAATGTACTGCATTTGTATCCTTAAAGATTAACCAATAGCCTCTCAAACTGTTTCACACACAATCCTCGGCATCACTTCGATCTTAACAGCTTCTGCCAAACATGATCAATCCCAATATTCCTTGTCTTACCTCCCATCACACACGCAATAATATAACAAAACAGACGTACATCTCCCAGCTTGTACATGTTGAATTGTAACAGGTACATCGTCCCAATACATTGTACCAGAAAAAGATGGCCATAATTAGTGGCAACTGCTGATGTGATCTCACCGTTATGGGTGCTCCAAGTAATTGAAGATGATACCACAACCATGCATTAGCCTAAACAAAGGGCTCCAGCTCAAACATAGGAAGGAAACTCTGGATGCATTAGAAGAATAACAATGCAATATGAAGCTGCTTACTTATTAGAAAATAAACTGCAGTGTATTACAGGTAAAATTAATCAGTCATTATAAAGGTAAGATGTCATGTTGCGACTTTATAAGACTTTGATTCGGAAATACTTACACTATAGCATTACTTCTGGGCACTACATTATGGAAAGGATGTGGAGGCTTTGGAGAAGGTGCAGAACAGGTTTACCAGGATGCTGCCTGGATTAGAGGGTATGAACTAAAAGGAGAGCCTAGAAAAGCTCAGGTTGTTTTCACTGAAGTAGCAAGGTTGAGAGGAGACTTGATATAAGTCTATAAAATTACAAGATGCTTAGATGAGGTTGACAGTCAGAATCTTTCTCCCCCCCCCCCCCCACCGTTGAAATGTCCAATACTGGGGGGGGGCTGCATTTGAGGTGAGAGAGGGAAAGTTCAAAGGAGATGTGAGGCACAAGTTTTTTTACACAGTGGAAGGAGCCTGGAATGCACTGCCAGGGTGCTGGTGGAGGCAGATACAATAGGAGTGTTTAAGGAACTTTTAGATAAACACACGAATCTGCAAGGAATGAAGATAAATGGACCAAGGGCAGGCAGAAAGGATTAGTTTAATTTGGTCTCATGTTCATCACAACATCAGGCTCGTTCCTGTGCTGTACTGTTCTACGCTTTATGTTTATCATATATGGGTGGGTTTCTCATCACATGAGGAGTTAAACATTTCAAACCACTGAAAACACTTTTTTTGTGCATTTCCAGTTTTGAAGAAGGTGCAAAAGGAGCAGGTGACCTATCCGCCTTGGGGGAAAACAGCTCAGTCAACAACTACTTTTAACATGGGATTTTTTTTTTTTTAAATGGGATTTTTTCCTTTTACTTCTCAGCTGGGTTTTCTGAGCCTTAGAAAAGTAAGCATTTCCAGCACTCCTTGTCAACTGAAAGGAGTAGAAGTACTTCCTTCAGGCAAACATGTTCCTCTGCTTCAAGCTCCTAGTATTGCCACCTCCCTCCAGGATCCTGCCATCTCCACGTTTTTCTTTAACACAAACACATTCTCTTTCTCCCTCTCTCCTTATACTCTGCTCCTTGGCTATGGCCATGGGCTACCAGCCTAACTGTACAACCAGAAACAAACCTGTCAATGAGGCATGAAATGTGGAGGAATAAGTGAAGAGATATAGATAATATCAGCAGATCATAAGTCTCCTGTCTGGAGCTCCCCCACTCTGTACACATTGACATGTCTTCCCTTAATTATCGGGAGCTGGGTGACTTACGTGGTTGACAAATCTTTTGACAAGCATTCAGAGTGATAAAGTTATTGTCATTTCCGCCACAGCCAGAGTAAGTGAATGTCTCACAGATCCCTTTCTCATCGTTGAAGTAAAACCGCAGGATATCAGCTGCACAAGATCCCTTATCATTGGGCTTGGTACAGAATGAGGGTAAAACTGTAAAGAAATTATAGCTTTGAAAATATCTGACTTACTGCAGCACAAATCTATTGTCATTTAAAATGAAGAAAGATATATTATAAAATAGCTACCTGATATTGGCTTGCACTCATTCTGGCAAGATGAAATGTCGTTGAAATTATTATCATTTCCAAAGCAACCACCAAATATAAATTGTTCACATTGTCCTGTTGTAAAGTTATAGAAATATCTCACAAAGGAAGCACGGCATGGTCCTGAATCTGCTTCCAGCCTGCATACTTTAGAAACCTCTGCAATTATAAAAAAAACCCTACAGTTAGATGCATTGGAAAGCAAATATGTTCTCAGTGTTTCCTCCAGCTACAAAAAAACTCACAGAGGATATTACTGCCAACTGTAGATTTAGAATATAGTTCAAGCAAAGTTACCCATTTATGATTGCCACTGTCTTTTTCCAACAAATTCAAAACATCCAGCAAAAGTTATATGAAAGATATTAGGGAGAAGGGAAAAGGGACAATTTACAATGAAATGTCTGCACAAAATTAGTTACAGAACACATCAGGAGATATATTGTTCAAATAGCCAAAAGCTTATATGGAGAAATAAACACAGCAAGTTGGGTTGAAGATTGAAGATTTAATGAATTATTAAATGAGGTGTTTCTGGTTTTATCAATTAAATAATGTGAAGCATAGTAAAAAACAAGGCGAACTGGATAATACCCACCTAAACTGGACAATACCCATAGAATGTTATCATTTAATGTGAAGGAATTGAACACAAAAGCAGGGAGGTTGTGCTTCAGTCACATAGCACACTAGTGAGTCGACATGTGCAGTAGATTAGATTCCCTACAGTGTGGAAACAGGCCCTTTGGCCCAACCAGTCCAGATCAACCCTCCAAAGAGTAACCCACTCAGACCTATTCCCCTACATTTACCCCTACACCTAACACTACAGGCAATTTAGCATGGCTAATTCACCTAACCTGCACATTTTTGGAATGTGGGAGGAAACCAGAGCACCCCGAGGAAACCCACGAGACACAGGGAGAATGTACAAACTCCACACAGACACTAAGGTAAAAACAATGACTGCAGATGCTGGAAACCAGATTCTGGATCAGTGGTGCTGGAAGAGCACAGCAATTCAGGCAGCATCCGACGAGCAGCAAAATTGACATTTCGGGCAAAAGCCCTTCATCAGGAATAAAGGCAGAGAGCCTGAAGCGTGGAGAGGTAAGCTAGAGGAGGGTGGGGGTGGGGAGAAAGTAGCATAGAGTACAATAGGTGAGTGGGGGAGGAGATGAAGGTAATAGGTCAGGGAGGAGAGGGTGGAGTGGATAGGTGGAAAAGGAGCTAGGCAGGTCGGACAAGTCCGGACAAGTCAAGGGAACAGTGCGGAGCTGGAAGTTTGAAACTAGGATGAGGAGGGGGAAGGGGAAATGAGGAAGCTGTTGAAGTCCACATTGATGCCCTGGGGTTGAAGTGTTCCGAGGCAGAAGATGAGGCGTTCTTCCTCCAGGCGTCTGGTGGTGAGGGAGCGGCGGTGAAGGAGGCCCAGGACCTCCATGTCCTCAGCAGAGTGGGAGGGGGAGTTGAAATATTGGGCCACGGGGCGGTCTGGTTGATTGGTGCGGGTGTCTCGGAGATGTTCCCCAAAGCGCTCTGCTAGGAGGTGCCCAATCTCTCCAATGTAGAGGAGACCACATCGGGAGCAACGGATACAATAAATGATATTAGTGGATGTGGAGGTAAAACTTTGATGGATGTGGAAGGCTCCTTTAGGGCCTTGGATAGAGGTGAGGGAGGAGGTGTGGGCACAGGTTTTACAGTTCCTGCGGTGGCAGGGGAAAGTGCCAGGATGGGAGGGTGGGTCGTAGGGGGGCGTGGACCTGACCAGGTAGTCACGGAGGGAACGGTCTTTGCGGAAGGCGGAAAGAGGTGGGGAGGGAAATATATCCCTGGTGGTGGGGTCTTTTTGGAGGTGGCGGAAATGTCGGCAGATGATTTGGTTTATGCGGAGGTTTGTAGGGTGGAAGGTCAGCACCTGGGGCGTTCTGTCCTTGTTACGGTTGGAGGGGTGGGGTCTGAGGGCAGAGGTGCGGGACGTGGACGAGATGCGTTGGAGGGCATCTTTAACCAAGTGGGAAGGGAAATTGCAGTCTCTAAAAAAGGAGGCCATCTGGTGTGTTCTATGGTGGAACTGGTCCTCCTGGGAGCAGATACGGCGGAGGAATTGGGAATACGGGATGGCATTTTTGCAAGAGATAGGGTGGGAAGAGGTGTAATCCAGGTAGCTGTGGGAGTCGGTCGGTTTGTAAAAAATGTCAGTGTCAAGTCGGTTGTCACTAATGGAGATGGAGAGGTCCAGGAAGGGGAGGGAGATGTCAGAGATGGTCCAGGTAAATTTAAGGTCAGGGTGGAATATGTTGGTGAAGTTGATGAATTGCTCAACCTCCTTGCAGGAGCACGAGGTGGCGTCAATGCAGTCATCAATGTAGCGGAGGAAGAGGTGGGGAGTGGTGCTGGTCTAATTACGGAAGATCAACTGTTCTACGTAGCCAACAAAGAGACAGGCATAGCTGGGGCCCATACGTGTGCCCATGGCTAGCCCTTTGATCTGGAGGAAGTGGGAGGATTCAAAGGAGAAATTTTTAAGGGTGAGGACCAGTTCGACCAAACGAATGAGAGAGTGTCGGTGGAAGGGTACTGTTGGGGACGTCTGAGGAGGAAAAAAACGGAGGGCTTGGAGGCCCTGGTCATGGCGGATGGAGGTGTAGAGGGATTGGATATCCATGGTGAAGATGAGGCGTTGGGGGCCGGGGAAACGGAAGTCTTGGAGGAGGTGGAGGGCGTGGGTGGTGTCTCGATCATATGTGGGGAATTCCTGGACTGGGGGGGATAGGACAGTGTCGAGATAGGTAGAGATGAGTTCAGTGGGGCAGGAGCATGTTGAGACAATGGGTCGGCCAGGGTGGTCAGGCTTGTGGATCTTGGGAAGGAGGTAGAACCGGGCAGTGCGGGGTTCCCGGACTATGAGGTTGGAAGCTGTGCGTGGGAGATCTCCTGAGGTGATGAGGTTCTGTATGGTCTGGGAGATGATGGTTTGGTGATGGGGGGTGGGGTCATGGTCGAGGGGGCAGTAGGAAGAGGTGTCCTCGAGTTGGCGTTTGGCTTCAGCGGTGTAGAGGTCAGTGCGCCGGACTACCACTGCGCCCCCTTTATCTGCTGGCTTAATGGTGAGGTTGGGATTGGAGCAGAGGGATTGGAGGGCTGCGCGTTGTGAGGGTGAGAGGTTGGAGTGGGGGAGGGGGGTCGACAGGTTGAGGCGGTTAATCTCCCCGCAGCAGTTGGAATTGAAGAGTTCGAGGGCAGGTAATAGGCCAGCGCGGGTTGTCCAGGTGGATGCAGTGTGTTGGAGGTGGGCGAAGGGGTCCTCGGAAGGTGGGCGGGAGTCCTGATTGTGAAAGTAAGCTCGGAGGCGGAGGCGACGGAAGAAGTGTTCGATGTCACGGCGTGTATTAAATTCATTGATGCGTGGACGGAGGGGGATGAAGGTGAGTCCTTTGCTGAGGACTGATCGTTCGTCCTCAGTGAGTGGGAGGTCTGGAGGGATGGTGAAAACTCGGCAGGGCTGGGAGCTGGGATCTGGTGTGGGTGTGGAGCTGGGAGTGGGGTTGGAGCCAGTACCTGGAGTAGGTGTGATGGTGGGGGGAAATGGGGGTGGAGGCATCTCCTCCCCCACTCACCTATTGTACTCTATTCTACTTTCTCCCCACCCCCACCCTCCTCTAACTTATCTCTCCACGCTTCAGGCTCTCTGCCTTTATTCCTAATGAAGGGCTTTTGCCCAAAACGTCAATTTTGCTGCTCGTCGGATGCTGCCTGAATTACTGTGCTCTTCCAGCACCACTGATCCACACAGACAGTGGCAGGAATTGAACCTGGGTCTCTGGCGCTGTGAGGCAGCAGTGCTAACCACTGTGTCATCGTGCCAGTTGGACTCCTCTTGAGTACCCATATTACTGAAAGTGATTATTCACACTAATACATGATAGGTTGACAGAGGTGCTTTCAATTCACAAAACACAGGGATAAATCACATGAAAAACTATGCAGGAATTCATGCAACTGTTCTGTACAAACTTAAGTTTCTCTAAATTATATGATGTTTTTGAACTGACCAATTTCTACATGAACATTTGACTTCTTTGTAACAGAATGATCCAGCTCACGGACCCTCTCAATAGAGCTTAACAAAGCTCTTGTTTTCCATTTTAGTAAATTATTTTTCACACTTAAATTTTATTAAAGGACTGGCTTGAACTCCTCTGCAGTGCTGTTGGCAACTGCACAGTTGTGTGCAAAACCAAGTCATATGTGATTAGACTTTTCACTTATGTTGTATTATTAACTAAAACCTGAATGTCTATCATGCTATTTATGCTTTACTACATATGTTGGTCCATGTAATGCATATCATAAATTTTGGGTTCTGTGGCTTAGATATCTTGAAGTTTATTTATAAGACCTAACTGTTTACAAGGCTATAATATCACAGACATACACAGTCTAGGTTCTATACTTACTGATGTTACTGTACATTATATGCACATAACTGACTAACTGATGACACAGACACTGACTCCATAACTCAGTAACAGAGGCAAGGTGAGTACCTTTATATTGGAGTGTTTTATATATATTGATTAGTGCTTGTTACCTGGTATGATAAGTGGTTGATGAATTGCAGTTCAGACATATCATCTCTTTTCTGTGGGACTTGATCATTGCCTATTACATCAAGTGGTCTAGACTAGACACAACAACGTAGAATCCTTCCAGAATTCTTTTTGTAAGTGTCAAACTTGATTGCTTTATCTTCATTCACATTATAATTATTGTTTGCATGCTCAATGAAAAATTGTACTGTTTTCTCCCTTCTTTTCAACAAAGTGTCGTACATATGCGTTTGGATGGTGAAAGTGTAAGAGAGAACTGTGTGGGTCTGTCCTCACACCCTGACAGTTGCTGGTGAGGCCAAATCTGTGCAGAAGGCATAGCACAGATTTCACACAGTTATTCAAAAACCTTGGGACAAACAGTACATTCAATCAGATAATGTGACAGAGGATTATGAGGAGAAACAGGCAAAACATTGAACAGCAATTTACTTCATATCTTGGAAGGGTACATTAGTGTACTGCGGACCCATTGTTTGACAATTTGTTAAATCACACCAAACTGAATATGACAGTCAATATCTCAACAATTGCTGCAATGGTCCTACACAAATCTTTTGACTTATCACCTAAAAAGGAAATTTGGTGAAATAGTCAGTCAGTCACCAGATTGAATTATAGATCAGTTGTAGCCTTGCACCCTAGCTCACGAGTCTCATGTAGAAGGAGGCATTTTCTTGATTGTTGAGGTTAATGGACTGACATGTTTCACACAACTAGATTAATTGTTCAGTTTTCTTGTCAATACCAGGCAATGTCTGGGTTCAAGTGCCAATCTCTTGGTGTTTGTTCTATATTCATGTGCTCTATGCAGTCTCATATTTTGACATGGAGCTTGCAGAATTATGACTTGCAATTTTGCTCAGGGATCTCTTAGATATATTTAAGGACACCCAATGATGATAATCTTTTAGAGCTGTTGCTGTTGGTCATTCTCTGATACAGCTGAATCTGTAATGGCTCAGTTATGACCAAAATGTATGAGATCGATACTGTAGCCTGCAATCTTTGCTGTTATAGGCTTGTTACCTTCTGGACTGTAACCATATGGAGGTCTGTAACTGTTGCTATACTGATAACAGCTGCTCCATTTGTTTCAACTTTGTCAAAGATTTCAGGTGTTCATCCCAAGGATCTATATTGGTATTTAAAACAGATAATGCCAAAGCATGGCATTTAGGATCAATTGGAAACCATGGGCTTATTTTGAATGGACTGTACAACACTGTGCCAGTCCCTTAAATACATCATGCATACGATACATAAAGGAATGAAATTTGCTCTGGCAGCAGTGTTGAATTTGGCTTCTACTGTATATTATCCATTTCTTTTAGGATCGAAAACTGGGATGGAAGTAAAGACTTCAGTTTTTCTGGCAGCTTCCATGGGAGATGTTACGTTTTGCACAGGTCTTGTTTGTCTGGGATCTGTAAATGGCATTGCTGCAGTTCTCACTTGGACTTTGTGACACATATGAGTGCCATAAATTGAACTTTGGAAACCTCTTTAGTATTGTTCCTTCACTGACTTTTCTTCACCTGTCCTTATGTGGTAAGTGTGTTGTACTTTGGGTTTCTCTGGCAGATTGGATTTCTCACACATTTTAGCCCGATGTCTACTTATGAAACATATATCACAAAATACTGAACACTGTCTCAGGTGCAAGAAAAGCCAGACCTTATACAAGATTTGGATATCTTGCACGTTCCACTGAATCTGCTAACGGCAATAGCTGTTCTAAAGTCAAGCACATGGCCTCCTGCAATTGTTTATGTTTTTCTTCCATTTGAACATGAATGGTATATTCCTTAGGATTGCCCAGGAGTGCTTTTCAGAAGGATTTGATGTGAAGAAGCAATGACCAGATCTGTAATCCCACCAGTTAAGTTAGCTGAGGTGAAATCAAATCCAGTACCTTTGCATTGACACATTTCTCTGAATTCACCGGATTGTTGGCAGTTTGACAGGAACTCAAGCCGGTGTATCCTGAAATAGACTTGAACTTTAAATTGTTCTTAGATCTGAAAAATTGTGTCAGGACCTTTATAGTCATTGTCAGAAAAACTGATTGGACACTGAAAGGCACTGAAAAATAAAACCAAAGGCATAAACAGTATCTCTGCTTATGCAGCTTCTGCTTAGAACTCAAAGCCTCCAGTTTCAGTAACATCCTTGTAAATCCTTTTGGCATCCTGTCCAATTTAATAATTTCTTTTCTCTAAAAGAGTGACCAGAACTAGACAGAGTACTCCAAAAGTGGCCTCACCAACATCCTGTACAACTGCAATGTGACATCCCAGCTGCTATACTTAATATAATTATTTGTTCAGTATTAAATCAGTTGAACTCAAATGGGTTGGAACTGGGGATGCTAAAACCTGCTTCAGCATCAAGCAACAACCATCAGAAAGAAAGGATGCTAGGGGTCTCAGTTCCCAACTCTATTTGTTATCCATTGACTACAATTCCAAAATACTTACTTGGGCACATGACACAAGGACAAGATCTGGCTCATGTCAAGAGTTAATTATTTGGACTAGGTCCTAGAGCTGTAGAACAATATCTTCAGAAAACAAGAAATTAATATGGTACACAAAATGAAAGAATTTTGTTTAAAAAAAAAAACAAACTGATGTTCTGAAAGTACCTAAATGAAAAATGCTATCTGGGCAACAATACAGGAAATTGGAATAAAGGTTCCCACTGAGAATAAATCCCAGTGAGTGAATAGGAATTTTCAGAATGTGGAGTTACTTATGGAAATGTTTTCAGAGAAAAAACCTTAACATTTGTTTCTTTTTTTAAAAGAAAAGTCTTATAGCAATGTCATTAGATATGAAATTCTCCACAGAATGATCTGCAAAAATACTTTGAAGATGACAGACAGAATGTTCCTTTTCCTGCAAGGTGCAGTTAAGGATGATAACAGAGTGAGAATTAAATAGAAAGATTCCTGGTACTGAGAAAAACTTTCCCAAATCTTGTTGTGTGGCAAACACCTCCTTCTATTGCATTAAAGTCCCAACTCACCCTAGTTACACCTGATTGCCAGTTCTCCTCTCCTCCACTGAGAAACACGACAGGACAAATTTCTAACAGATCAAGCAGAACAGCTACTGTCACCTGAAGATCTCAGAATGTCTGTCCTGGCCATAATGCAACTCTTTTGCCATCCCGACATGTGCCATGATTACCATCCTCCTCTACCCTTCATCCAAGTAAGTCAGCATCAGCAAACCAGCAGCCTCACAACATCATCATACCTGTTCTCAGACCAACTGAGTCACTACTTTAAAACTTTGATACTAATTTGTAACTGACAGACACATACTTCTTACATGCTTCTGCCTAGCCATCTTGCATACAGGGAAAGATATGGCATCTCCCACATCTATACAGAATGCTTTTGTACTTGACACAAACTCATAGCTCTTAGCTCGTTTTATTTAGTGCTCAATTACTTTACCCCTTACTGGGATGTTGCGATCATGTCTGCTTCTGGTTGATTTTGTAGCACAGACTGAGTTCCAGTCAGCCATCCTCTATGGTGACATTTATTTCTTAGTACTCACTAACCTTCATAGTCAATTACACACTGCCATCCACTTCAGCTTTTATTTAAATGCAGTGAGTGAGGCAATTAAAGCAGGAAGTGCTAGAGAAACTGAGCAAGACTAGCTGCATCTATGGAGAGTGAAACAGTTAACATTGAGTCCAATGTGCTTCTTTATTTCAGATTTCCCATATCCACAGTATTTGCTTTTATTAGAGGAGAGGCAGGTGACTTGTGATAGTGAGGAGCATTGATTAGGCAGTTGACATGTCACTCCATGGCAGCACCATGCTATATCAATATCACAGCTGCAGCATGTGCCAGCAGCTTATGCAGCTAACACACTGCATGAACTTCAAGCACATCATGAGAGAAGAGTCAAAATGTAGGTGAAGGGACAATAGTCAGTCTGATGTACCACTATAGTCAGACAACATCTCATCCTATTCCTGTATAGAGCATTGGCTTTCAGGTGCTAGATCCTATGTCAGTCCCTGGATCTACATCCTTGTATAAGGGGATTGAGGTATGGTCAGTCTCTCAGAAAATGTGCAAATAGTTCAAGGACTAAGGGTAGTCCAATATGGGGTACCATGGAGATATCAATTGATGGCGACAGTTTGTGGTCAGTCAAAGATATGCTGCCAATATATTTGTGGACAGGGAAATGGAACAACATAGTCCATCACTGGGGTTTGGTCAAAAATAATTAAGAGTTTTATCAGCAACAGTCCATGTAGTTTGAGAAAGCAAGCAAACCCAGTTTGGGGATGGGCTTAATCGTAGTGAATTGCTGAGGGAATGGTCACTGTGCTTACTGGTAAAAAAGGAAGTCAGGAAAGTTTTTTAAAAATGGCTGACAAATTTAAGGAAAATCTAAAGATATTTTATTCATGCATTAAGAGCACTAAGATGACTAACGAAAATGTAACATTGATCTCAGATATAGATGGTAACTTGTATATGGACGTAGATGTTGTGGATAAGGATCTTAATGAGCATTTTGTGTCTGTCTTCATAAAGGAGAGGGATGATGTTGACATTCTAGTTAAAGAGAACATGTGTCAAATATTCGATACATTACATATAACACAAAAGACTAGACTGACATCCTTTAAAGTGGATAAAAATCTCCAGGGTCTGATGAATATTTATCTACACTATTAATGAGGATCATTTTCTAACCCTCACTAGGTACAAGTGAGGTACCAGAAAATGAGAGATGTGAAAATTGTGTCATCATTCAGATAGACCAGCCAAATAATTAAAGGCTGGTCAGTCTGTCCTCAGGTGGGAAATTATTAGAATCAATATTGAGAAATAAGATTAACTGGTACTCACAAAGGCATGGATTAACCAGGAATAGTCATTCCGGTAGTAGTAAAGAATGGACATGTCTTACTAACTGAATTTTGAGGAAGTATCAAGGAGGATCGACAAGGGTAGTGCAGTGGACGTTATTTATAACAATTTTATTACGACAATTGTGGCGGTGTGTAAGGTGAGCTTTTCCAGCACCACATTCTCAACTCATTACGACAATTGACAAGGTCTCACATCGCAGACTGGTGCTTAATGTTGGATCCTTTGCTGTTTCTGGTGTACGCTAATGATTTAATCTTCAGTATGGGAGACCCAAAAGGAAAATTCACAGACAACTTGCCCATTATCCAAGTGTTTGTACATGTGATATCTTCATGCGAGCCCACTTTGAAGTGTTTACATATAAACTGTCTTATGTGACCGTAAAGGACAACACAGTAGTCAATGACATTGCAAGGCACATAGGTAGGCCCCTTAAGGATGTGACATCTGACTGCTGTGCTGTGAGGTCCCTTATGATAATAATCAAGTTGGCAGGAATCTTGAGGAATCTCCTATCCATCCTTCCATCATTGGTAAATGTTCGATATTTCTGAGTTCACATAAACACTTAGATTGCCCTGAAATGCTTCAACATCCTTTGGGATAAAGTTAAAAATCACCCAACGCCAGGTGATAGTCCAACAGCTTTATTTGGAAGTACTAGCTTTCGGAGCGCTGCTCTTTCGTCAGGCAGCTAGTGGGGCAGGATCACAGTTGCTAACTGACAAAGGAGCAGCGCTCTGAAAGCTTGTACTTCCAAATAAACTGGTGCTGGGTGATTTTTATCTTTGTCCACCCCAGTCCTACACCAGCTCCTCCACATCATCCTTAGGGATAATATTTAACCTATGAGATGGAGCACTTTGTGCACCTTTGCTTGGCAGACCACTATACAGAAGAAAGTGGACACATACCATGGGCAGTTCACATCTCCCAACCTTCAATGGCAGTACCATCCCTTAAAAAGTTGAAAGATAGAATTCCCTGCAGAGTCATCACAAATTCTGCACTCTACTTCAGGAGGTGGACACAAGTATGAAATGATGTGTGCAATCCAGGCCTTTATATATTCCCTGCACATTAATATAGACAACGCTGAAGCAAAACACAATGTGCAGCACTCAAAGTGATGGTTCAATGACCCTATCTGAAGTGAAGGAATTGATTGATTAGGAGAGATAAGTAATGCTTGGTGATTGCAATTTCTTCCATTCTTGGAATGTCTTGAAGAGACTGTCCAAGGCTCATGTGGGTGCAACTTAACTGGTTCAGACAGCAAAAAATGTCTGCTACTTATTTAGCAGTACAACCTAGTGGTATTATCACTGGACTGTTAATCCAGTGAGAGTCAAGATTAGAGTGGTGCTGGAAAAGCACAGCAGGTCAGGCAGCATCCGAGAAGCAGGAATAGAGGTTCATGGGCCTATCCACCAGGCACCAAGTGTTCCTCTGGCACTAGGAGCTGGACCCTACCAGGCCTGGACTATTTGGTCAGTTATGGGTGTTTATTGCAATGTGGAGAAAGAGAGGGTTTGAGTATGATGGAAATGGATGCAAGAGCAATTGGTGGTGATTTATGAGGAGAGGGGGTGAAATAACCCCAATGCGAGGGTAGGAAGCACAGAAGGGTTGGTAATTTGGAAGGATTATTTTTAGTTCGCTCATGAGATGTGGTCATTACTGGACGAGATAGGTGAAAGCTGTTGAGAAGATATGTTGCATTCAATGGTGAGAGTTGTACTCCATGAGCATTGATAAGATGCATGTGCAGCGGCAGAGTTAGAGTGAGTGTTGGCCTAGTGAAGGTGATTCAGCAGAGAGAAGAAAATGGCTTTTGCAGAGTGCACAAGAACATTAACCTTTCTATATGTCTGAACATTTGACTTTGGAGACAAAACTGATCCATGTTGCAATTTTCTGTCCAGATTGGCTGGGTTTGGTGGTGTGCCCTCCTTAGACTGTCAGCAGGATAAACGTACTGCTCTCAACCTTCCCACCCTGACTACCAACAACTCCAGATCCATGTCCTGGAAGTATGGGTCTAGCTTACCTATCCTCCCAGACAGTTGAGCACCACAGTGTGAGGGCCGGTTGCTGGTTTCTAGTATCTGAAGTGCTGTTCGGCCGAGAATTCAATGTTGTGGTTGAAATATGAACCCCCACAAGGTCTCAGCAGTGGAGAGTGTTTCTGCTTCATTCACCATACAATTCCCCAAGAATCATACCCAACAACTTGGCTGCATGATGGAGGTGGCAAAAGGCAGAAGATTATTCGTGAAAATGTGTACTGGACCATGGCAGACTTGGCACCATAAAACTCACTCTCTCACAGTTTAACTGCAAATGAGAAATCCAACTCACTTTCTTGTAAAATAAAACATTTAAATAATAACTGAATTTCATTCACCACACAAATAAATGCAGGGTTTTTCTTTTGTCTTCTTCTCCTAATAGGTAGCTTGTAAGTTTCAATTGTACAGTTCAGTCATCAACTACTCAAAACATTTTTTAATAAACTGTTTCAATAAGCAAGAACCCTCACATTTCTTGTCACTCTCTCATTTTCCCAAATAAACAACTCATTTTGGCAAAATGCTCATCACAAAACAGAGAAGAAAGAAAGAGAGGAGCTTACTTTTAATTCTGCGGCAGTGCATCTTGCATTCTTCCAATGTTGCAAAGTTATTTGCATTACCCTTGCAGCCACCATATTCGAATTCCTCACAATTCTGAGTATATCTGTCATAATAAAAGTGATGGAACAAGGCCTTACAGGGTCCTGGGTCTGGTAACAGTAAGCAAACATCTCGGTTGTCTAGAAAAATGAAAATGGTCACATGTGACATCTTTATGATTACACATTAGCTGAGTCAATAAATGTCCTGGTACCTAGAAACATGAAACAATGGAAATCCCAACCATTACAGAGTTGTCAGAATATCAAATTCAGAAAAGAAGTGGTTCATCTTTAACACTGCAACATCATGAAGTGTTCTATCAATTCGGAACAATTCCGCTGGGCTGAAGGGTAGCTAATGTAATACCATTAACTGAAAAAAGGAGGTAGAGAAAAATTAGGAATTACAGACCGGTTAGCCTGACAACAGAAATGGGGAAAATGCTGGAGTCCATTATAAAAGATTTAATAGTATAACACTTGAAAAACAGTGAGAGGATAGAGAGAGTCAGCCTAGATTTATAAAAGGGAAAGCACACTCAACAAATCTGCTGGAGTTTTGCAAGAATCTAACTAGTCGAGTTGGTAAGGGAGAGAGTGAGTGAATGTGGTTTATTTGGACTTTCAAAAAGTTCTTAATAATGAAATTAGCATGGAAAACTAAAGCATCTTGGATTGGGGGCAGTGTGCTGAAATGGATTGAAACCTAGTTGGCAACCAGAAAACAAAGATTAGTTATAAACGGGTCATTTTCTGATTGGCAACCAATGACAAGTGGGAATTGCAGTAATCAGTGCTTGAACGTCAGCTATTCTCTTAGACAAGGAAATTAAATGTAACATCTCCATGTTTGGAGACAACACAAAGCTGGGTGGAAAGATTGAACATTGAGGACGATGCAGAGAGGCTTCAGTGTAGTTTGGACAAGTTGAGTGAGTGCACAAATGTATGGCAGATGCAGTAGAAGTGGCTATATGTGAGTGTGGTAATTTGTCAGCAAAAAAAAGGCAAACAGATTAGTATTTGAATGGTGATATATTGGGAGGAGAGGTACAATGAGATGCGGCTGTCCTTGCACAACAGTTGCTGAAAGTAAACATGCAGGTGCAGCAGGCAATAAAGACAACAACTAGGATATTGGCCTTCATAGTGAGGCAGCTTGAATACAAGAGTAGGATGTCTTGCTGCAATTTTACAGAGCCTTAGTGAGACCACACCTGGAGTATTTTGTGTTGTTTGATCTCCTTATCCGAGGAAAGATGTTCTGGCTGTGGAGGGTGTGTAACAAAGATTTACCAGAATAACTCCTCAGATTGCTGAACTGACATATGAACTAGATCGGTTAAGATTATATTCACTGCAGTTTGACAATATAAGAGAGGGAGATCTCATTGAAACCTCTAAAATTCTAAACAGGAATAAACAGGGTAAATCCAGGAAGGCTGTGCCTGATGACTGGGGAGTCCAGAGCTGGAGTCACAGTTTAAAAATATGGGGTAGAGCATTGAGGGGGAGAAATTTCTTTACTTAAAAGAGTTGTGTGCCGAGAAAGCATTTAAGGTCAAAACATTGAACGTTTTCAAAAAGGAGCTAGGAATATATCTTAGGGTTAAAAGGATCAAAAGGGATGAAGAGAAAACAGCAATTGGGTACTGAGTAAGATGAACTGTTTTAGGCATACTGAAAGATGGAGCAGGTCAGACAGCATCCAAGGAGCAGGAGAATCGACGTTTCGGGCATGAGCCCTTCTTCAGGAATGAGCCTGAAGAAGGGCTCATGCCCGAAACGTTGATTCTCCTGCTCCTTGGATGCTGCATAACCTGCTGCGCTTTTCCAGCAACACATTTTCAGCTCTGATCTCCAGCATCTGCAGTCCTCACTTTCTCCTGAAAGATGGAGCAGTCTTGAAAGGCTAATAGAGCTACTCCCACTTGAATTTTCTGTGTTTCTATCACAATCTCAGTGCCCTGAGCTGGGAAGGAAAATTCTCAGCCTGGGTTCACCTTGGAATCACCACTACTTCTGAGAGACAATGCATGTGTGGAGATTTTGGGTCACGTGCAAAGTCAATTTATTCTCCTGATAACTGAACATTCAGTCACACTCATGAGTGAGACAGAGTGAATTGTAATCGGTTTGATCAAGTAGCTGGGTGAATGTTGGAACCTGTGACCACAGTTATCAAAGCTGAATAAAAAACTTTGGTTTTTCCAATGTTCAATTGAAGGAAGTTCTGATTTCCATGTAAATCTCAATAAAATATGGTTATTGTGTTCAGAAACGAGCTGGAGATATATAATTGGCTAAAATAAACAATTACAAATTGTAAAATAGACAATTAAAGCTGCTTACAAATCCAGCACTATTAATCCTTTCAGGACAGGTTTTCTCAGTAGTTATTGACACTGAAGTGTGAAATGGAGTGTCCAAATAAATCTGTCTTATAAAGTATATAAGTACAATAATTACAAAACATGATAGTGAGTTGAAAAATTTAAGATGCTTTAAGAAATTTGTCACCTTTTCCTGTTCTACAGTTGTTGAAAAATAAAGCTGTGTTATTAAACCAGGATGTGGAGGAGCTAGTGTTGGACTGGGATGGACAAAGTTCCACATCACAACACCAGCTTATAGCCCAACAGATTTATTTCGAAGCACTAGCTTTTGGAGTGCTGCTCCTTCATCAGGTGGTTATGGAGCTGGACCATAAGACACAGAATTTATAGCAAAAGATTACAGTGCCATGCAACTGAAATGATATATTGAACAAACCTAGATACTGTCTAGGGTCAGCAGTCTAGGTTTGTTCAATATATCATTTCAATTACATGAAAAGCTAGTGTTTCCGAATAAACCTGTTGGACTATGACCTGGTGTTGTTTAATTTTTAACTTTATTAACACAGCTAACTTGCAATAATTTTGAGTATCAAACACAGTTGAAAATCCATGCAACCCATGTCAACTCTTCGGAAATCAGTGATGTTTCCAAACAAAAATCTTCCAGTGGCCTTGCCAGACTTCAGTGGGATTTTGCACCTTAGCTGTAATTAGTTAAGTGTTAAGCCTTTGAGAGAATAAATAAGTACCAAGACTCAGTACAATATGTAATGTCGGAATATGTTCAAAACATGTTTCTGGAAGATAACAACATTTTTATAAATATAAATGAATCCAGCAGGCCTGACTATAAACCTTAGGGAGATTTAATTGTCACATTGGGCTTCTGAGTAGAAGTTTGAAAAGTAGAATCTCGAAGATCTCTAATTATGGGGAAGTCCTTATACAAATTTATCCATGCATTTCTGTTCAGTCAGCCCATTGCTCCAATGTATTACTCACCACACTCCATACCCTACTCCATTGACTGATTGACTCAAAACTCTTGTGATGGAGAACATGATCACTGATTTCTGCTCGCCTATTGGCCCTGTTTTTGTTGATCTCCACCAGCTCCCTATTCCACAATGAACTGCATTCGAATCATTATCCCTTGTTGAAATGCCATCATGGCCTCAACCCCTCCCAAAACCCATAAATTCCATCTGCCAATTAACCAATGCAAACACAAGTCTACTTGTAAACAGGAAACAGAAACTGCTAATGAAACTCTGCAGGTTTGGGAGCATCTGTGGGAAGAAAGCAGAGTTAACATTTTGAGTACAGTGACTGTAGCAAAAAAAAGTAATAATTATGGTAAAAATGAAGTTGAGGGAGGGGGAGAATCTGCTTTGTCACCTATTAAGCTTTAAACATTAGCTTTTGAATGTTGTAAGTCTGAGTAGCAATAGAAAAGTAGCTGAGCACTGGGAACATCTGGTGATTTGAGATTCAAGGATGAATAAAGGCCTTAGAGCTACTGTGAAACAATATCAGCTGTGGCTCAGTCACAGGTTGTGGACTAAAGTTCTGCCCCAGAGTCCTGAACAACTAAATATTGACAGACACTTAGATTTAGATTTTATTGTCATGCGTACTCAAGTGCAGAAGTACAGCAAAAAGTGTCTAACATTGCCACAATCATCACAATCTTCGGTACAAAGGTACTTAGGTACATAAAAACTTCATTACAACATAGCAAAAGGATCGAAGTTAAAAGGTAAAGCATCACTGATACAGTACTGCAGAGATGGAGGAATTTTCTTTGGGTGAAACGTTAAATTGAGTCTCTATCCTACAGCCAGTCCTTCAGCAAGAACACATTCAAATAAAGAAAACCCACATGCAAATGCACGAGATCTTTGTTCCAGGAGGGGAAGATGGCTTAAAGAATAAGGCAAGTCAGAATCAGCCACATGCAGGTTGAGTTCTGTAATAAGTCTTTCAGCAAGAGCACAATTTTTAAATGCCCAACTACAAAGAGACATTGCAAAATATTTAATATCAGAAGGTATGGAGCAGACATAAATTAAGTTGTCAGCTCAAACAAAAATGGTTATACAATGCAATAGCCATTAGGGATCTGGCTGCAAGGTGACCAAGGCTGAGACCTGAACGTTCAAGATTGCATGACATTCCCAAAGACAGGAAAATAGGACACAAAAAGGTGAAGTCGCCTTGTTAATTTCGGATGTCATTGGCATAACCATGAGATGATCTTACTTCTAAAGCTCACAATGTAGAATTTTGGTGGAAGTGAGAAATCATAAAAGGTAAGAAGTCTCATGTTGTTGTATTTTGTAGACCTGATGCTTCATTATAGGACAAGGCATTCAGGAATAAATAACAGGAGGTTCTGAAAATCAAGGGTGATTTTAGTCTACATATAGATTATATGAATCAGATTGGTTGAAGTAGCCAGGAAAAATTGAGATCAGAGTATTTTCAGGATTGTTTTTTTTTAAGATTAGATTAGATTGTATTACAGTGTGGAAACAGGCCCTTCGGCCCAACAAGTCCACACCGACCCGCCGAAGCGAAACCCACCCATACCCCTACATTTACCCCTTACCTAACACTACGGGCAATTTAGTATGGCCAATTCACCTGGCCCTGCACATCTTTGGACTGTGGGAGGAAACCGGAGCACCCGGAGGAAACCCACGCTGACACGGGGAGAAAGTGCAAACTCCACACAGTCAGTCGCCTGAGGCGGGAATTGAACCCGGGTCTCTGGCGCTGTGAGGCAGCAGTGCTAACCACTGTGCCACCGTTTCTTAGAGCAGCACACTTTTGAACCAGACAGTAGGCTATTCTCAACCTAGAACTGTATAATTAGACAGGATTAATGAATTAATTCATAGTAAAGGAACCACTTGGCATAGCAACGGCCATAAAATGATTGGATTATGCATTCAGTTTGAAAGAAAGAGAGAATAGTGAGTCCAAGACTAATATTATAATCCTAGTTTAGATTAGATTAGATTCCCCACAGTATGGAAACTGGCCCTTTGGCCCAACAAGTCCATACCGACCCTCTAAAGAGTAACCCACCCAGACCCATTCCCTTACATTTACTAAAGCACCTAAAACAATCGGCAATTTAGCATGGCCAATTCACCTGACCTGCACATCTTTGGATTATGTGAGGAAACCGGAACACCCGGAGGAAACCCACACAGACATGGGGAGAATGTGCAAACTCCACACAGACAGTCACCCAAGGCGGGAATCAAACCTAGGTCCCTGGCACTGTGAGGCTGCGGTGCTAACAATCTTGAACAATTCAGATCCAAGAGTGAAACCTGGTTTTAGAGACCATAAGTTTTAATTTTTGTTGCTATGGTGATTAATCACTGAACATGTTCACATGAAGCTGTCAACGTACTTAAAAGAATATCCATTTATTACACGAAAAGAAAAGCTCTATCATAAACAGCAAAAGAAAAATTCAACCATTGTTCACAACATCCTTTACAGATGTTAACCCCAGTGAAGCATCACTCCCATCCTGTCTAATTTCTTAGTCAACTGATGATTCTTTGCACAGCCACCAAATGCAATTCTCAGACATGCTAATTTACTATTTTTTGATTTGTAGGTGCCGTTGTAGGACTGGGGTGGACAAAGTTAAAAATCACACAACACTAGGTTATAGTCCAACAGGTTTATTTGGAAGCACTAGCTTTTGCAGCACTGCTCCCTCATCAGGTAGCTGTGGAGCAGGATCATAAGACACAGAATTGACTACTTGGAGGCTGCTAAAACTGTAAATCGGTTAGTATGGATCTTCTTTCTGTTTATCATTTAGTAAACATTTCAACAGTCATGTCAACAAGTAACTTAGAGTCACCTGGATTAAGTTTCATGATTTCTTAGAAATACTTTGACCCACAGTTACAAAACAAATATTAAAATTGTAGAAAAAAAAACAAAGTATCTGAATCTTAGAAAAGTTGCCTGGCAGGGGAGTGAGCACAGGCTCTTGGTATTGACTGCCACATCAGCAGAGACCGGCAGTGGCATCGGCAAAGAGGTGGTTTTGACCAGCATCTGGTGACCATGGGAATCCATTGGGTTGGTTTTGCGACAACTTCATTCCCTGGATCGGTGATGAGATGGGTCCTTGTGGCAGCTGCTGTGGTGTCTTACAGCTCAGGATTCCAGCGGCCCAACATGGATGGCCTGCTTTGACAGTGGCTTCTAGCCCAGTATTCCAGTGGCCTGGCATGGCAGCCTTGCAGTGGTACTGTCTTTTCCTGAACTCAAGAGCCAGGAATTGAAGTAAGATGAACTTTGACTTAATTTTAATTTTTTTTCTTATGTGATTAATTTAGGTGTTGTGATATGATGACTTAAACACTTTTCATTGTGTACTTTTTAAAATGAAAAATATAAATGACAATAAATGACGATTCAATTCACAGAACTGAAAATGAAAATCCCATTTACCTCCATTTGAGAGCACAAGTTGCCAAATAATAAAACTATTCTTATCCTTCATTTCACTAATATAATTAACTTAAAGGCAGTTATGGTTACAAGGGCAGATCTGGATAAACTGAACTTGGAAATTTGAATGAATAAATGAGTGGATGATCTTATTGTCATGCATATTTTTTATTATTGGCTTTTTTTGAAAATGGTAAGTAGCCCAGCAATGGCTGCATATTCATGTGACTGGCAATTATCTTCTGTAAACCTGAAGTCAGTATCAATTCTTCTGTTGTCTCTTGAGTGCACACTGTTGAGTTATCATATGATACAGAGACAATCATTTCTAAGAGTAAAAGCTACTATGTTAGACCTATCACACAAAGAGATGTATTAATGGCTTTCTACTTAATCCCTGGAATGGGCCATAGACAGTTGATTACCTGTGATGAATACCTTTTGTCTCAATGGTAAGCACTTTTCCTTTCCCAAGAGGGTTTGGTCACATGACTCCCACAGATCAACCCAACTGTCTTTATGGGGAAAAAAAAATCACTTGATCTGAAACATCATCTCTGATTTCTCTCCACAGATGCTACAGACCTGCTGAGCTTTTCCAGCAATTTCTGTTTTTGTTGCTGTTATGAATATCTGAATTTGAAAGATCAGGCAGTTTGCCTTTACTCTGAGGCTATGCCCTCAGGTCCTAGTCTCTCCTACCAATGCAAACATTTTCCCAACATTTACTCTGTCCAAGCCATTCAGTATTTTGTATGTTTCAATTAGATCCCTCCTCATTCATCTAAATTCCATCAAGTATAAACCCAAAGCCCTTAAACATTTCTCATATGTTAAGCTTTTCATTCCTGTGACCATTCTCATGAACCTCCACTGAGCACACTCCAGGGCCAGTGCATCCTTCCTAAGATATTGGACCCAAAACCATTCTCCAAATGTGGTCTGACCAAAGCCTTATAAAGACTCCGAAGTACATTCCTGCTTTGATATTCAAGTCCTCTCAATAAATACCATCATTGCATTTGCCTTCCTAACTACTGACTCAACCTGTAAGTTTACCTTGAGAGAAACCTGGACTAGAACTCCCAAGTCCCTTTGCACTTCAGACTTCTGAATTTTCTCTCCATTTAGAAACTGGTCCAACTCTCTATTCTTCCTACCAAAGTGCACAATCTCACACTTTCCCATATTGTACTCCACCTGCCACTTCTTTGCCCACCGTCCTAACCTCTCCAAATCCTTCTGCAGCATCCCTGCCACCTCAATGCTAGCTGTCCCTCTATCTATCTTTGCACCATCTGTAAATTTAGCCAGAATGTCCTCAGTTCCTTCATCCAGATTGGTAGTGTTTAGAGTGGAAAGCTGTGGTCCCAATACTGAGGCTTTCGGAACACCACGTGTAAGTCAGCATTCAGAAAGTTTTTTTTGTCAAAACCATTAAGCCAAAGTCATATTTCAGAAAAGTCTCTTTAGAAAATTTGAAAGTAATTTTAATAGAGAAATAAACACTTTCTATGGTCTCTCAATTGCTAGCTAACCAATCGACTTATCTCCACGAAAGGAATTCCAGATTTCAAAGGGAATGAAGAGTAAAAGTAGGGAAATTTTGATATCATCCTATAACACATATGTAAGTACACTTCTGCTGTGCCGAGTACAATTTTGGAACTTAAGGAAGACATTAAGAATGCACAACTTTACAGACAAAGATGATTTGGAAGGTAATTTTTGTATTTACAAATGATTGTGGTCATGCAACATTTTGATGAATGAGAAATTGATTTTTATTTGGTCTAATTAGGCACTGCAGGGAATACTATAGCCTCATGAAATTTGGTCACATGGAACAGAGGTGTCACATGGAACAGAGGTGTCACATGGAACAGAGGTGTCAAACAAGTTCACCAATGTACTGTGTCTTCCCTTTCAATGAACAGTTAAAGAACCCACTTGAAGAAAGGCAATGGTAATGATCAGTCTCCAGGTGAATACATATCCCACAAAATGCTTCACCATAAACAGAATAACAGTCACAATCTCATTAATGATTGTGATCAAGTTACCTAGTTCTTAATTGGTTGGAAAATATTTGGTATGACTTGAGGCCATGTAAGCTACAAGTCCACTTTATAGTAACAGGGCATTGTGTATTTGTCATGTACAGTATTTTGATAAGACAAATTGTAACAAACTAACTTACTTATATTAAAAAAATCCTCATTCACCTCATAATTTGCATTCCTGTTGTATTAGGCTTGTTGTGCCTGGCTTTCTTTAATGCAAATAAAAAGTCAGTATACTTTAATTTTAAATCAACTGTAACCATCTCAACTCTATTGATATCTACAAGTAAATGATAATCAGGTGGGAGTCAGTAACATTCTGTTAACTATAATTTAGTGCTGGACTCTCATGCGATCTTTGATAACAGCACACATCCTGACTCACATCTTAAAGCATGCAGTGTTTCTGCTGAAAAATATTATTGCAAGGAAAATGTTAAGGCAGCAATAAGTTCTTGTAACCTACCATATGACATAAATTAAATATGATGAACCATGTTTTTTCTCTGAATTCATCACAAAGAAATTACAGAATCCAAACAGGAAGTCATTAATTCTGTTTTAAACCAAGTCTTACTGTGTTAAAAACTTTGTTTCCAAAACAAAAGAGCATTCTGAGACTTAACGATCTGCTCCATTTGAAATCTGGAGTGAACTGACAAGCCTTATGAAATCAGATTGATGGATTGTAAAATTAACATCTTAAGGACAGAGAATAATTTATAATTTTGAGTGGGTGAATCCAGTGCTAAACTGGGTACAGAAAGTGAACATGAGAACAAACGATGTTTTCTCTTAAATCACTTACTGATGAAAGTATAGTGCTACTTTAAAATGACAGCTTTCTGTAGTGAGTTTAGTTGATATCTATTGTTTGAGTAGAGCAACATCAGATCATTCACTGCAGTTCAGTGGAGAGAAGGACAGCAAGACGTAATCTTCACAAAACTAGTTTGAAGATTTGCAACTCAACAAGTGTTTTTGGATTTGAGTGTAACTGCTAATCTGTTTCCCACTGAAATTGCTGTCTCAGTTTCACATAAGGAACAGCAAAGCCAGTAGTTTTTTCTAACACTAGCAGATTACTCTGGGCAATAAAACCAAAATATATCGGAGGCTAGGAAGTATAACAGAAGTATTCCATCCATTCCTTCAGATTGGGGATGAGAGCTCTGTAATTATCTACCACATTACTTTGATTGAGGCAAAAAAATATACATGGGGAAAAATCTCTTAGAATTGAAAATTATTAATGCATTTTAACTGTAGAGTCAAACATCACAGAAGTGATGTTAATCAGATCACTGGGAACAGGAGTAGAAAATATGGTTAAACTTTAGCATAAAAATTACTTTAAATGTGGCTGTCTTCATCAGTTCTCTAGTCGGGTCCTTTACACAATTTCAAACTGACCCAGTCCAGTACAGTGTCCAGTTGGCAGATTTCTACCCTGAGTCACATTCAAGTCTAACATGCGACAGTTTGAGTTAGAATTTGTTATGAAAAAGCTGCAGCTTCTGAAGACAAGAGGTACTTAATATTCAAATAGGTCATCTGGGATTTCTGACTTCGAGGCAAGATAATTATAAATCCTTCAGGATGTCATGTTTTAAACAAAGTTTCAACACATCAGAAAGCCAACTCGGTCCTCGGTGTTAACGCTAACAATAATAACTTATGATTTGGAGATGCCGGTGTTGGAGTGGGGTGTACAAAGTTAAAATTCACACAACACCAGGTTATAGTCCAACAGGTTTAATTAGAAGCTTTCGGAGCGTTGCTCCTTCATCGGGTGGTAGTGGAGGGCTCAATCCTAACACACAATTTATAGCAAAAATTTACAATGTGATGTAACTGAAATTATACATTGAACAATTGATTGTCTATTAAGCCTTTTCATCTGTTAGAATACAGTGATAGTCTCACTTCTTTCATGTGTAAATCACAAAACCTTTTTTTTAAAAAGTTGCATTCTCGGGTTAGCTGTTAACAATGGTGATAGCTAGACAATATGTTGAAGATGTTGGCCCCCTGTGTTCTCTGGATCAATGGTGCTGGAAGAGCACAGCAGTTCAGGCAGCATCCGAGGAGCTTCAGCAAAATCAACTTTTCGGGCAAAAGCCCTTCATTTTGCTGAAGCTCCTCGGATGCTGCCTGAGCTGCTGTGCTCTTCCAGCACCATTGATCCAGAATCTGGTTTCCAGCATCTGCAGTCATTGTTTTTACCCCTGTGTTCTCTGTCTATGCCATAATGTTTAGATTGATTCTAATCTAAAAAGTGAGATAACGGAGTTTTACATAAACACAGGGGGCCAACACCTTCAACATATTGTCTAGCTATCACCATCGTTAACAGCTAACCCGAGAATGCAACTTTTTTAAAAAAAGGTTTTGTGATTTACACATGAAAGAAGTGAAACTATCACTGTATTCTAACAGATGAAAGGCTTAACAATCAAGTTTTCAATGTATAATTTCAGTTACATCGCACTGTAAATTCCTGCTATAAATTCTGTGTTAGGATTGAGCTCTCCACTATCACCTGATGAAGGAGCGTCGCTCCGAAAGCTAGTGTGCTTCCAATTAAACCTGTTGGACTATAACCTGGTGTTGTGTGATTTTTAATAATAACTTAATTATTCACAAGTTTTTAAAAGCTGCACTTAAATCTGGTCAAAGTCTAAGTCTAAGTCTTTCTCTTGCAGGAGTTTATCACCCATTCTGGAAGAAAATATTTCGCAGGGTGAAAAACGGGAAAAAGAGTGACAGAACAGAATTTATTCCAGGAGTGAAAAATAACAAATGAAAAACATACTTCAGCTGTTGGAAAAAAACGCTAAGTGTGTACTCATTCCAAAACGTTGATCTAACTGTGTCTCGGAAATCTCCACTGATAAGACGACTTGAAACATAGTTTAACTTCGCTGTCAGTTTAAATGAAAGGTATTGATAATTTACTTTGTTATTCGTTTGACATTCTCCCAATACCCTAAATTTCTGATTGAAAATTATATAATTATGCAGATGTGGAAACTCTGACTCTGGGTGAAGCGAATGTCGAGTCTCAGTTAGGAATAGGTATCACTCCGCATGACTGACTACTGCTCATTCTGCTGGTTCACTAGCAAAACGGACAGTAAATTCCAGTTCTCAAAAAGCAGGTTGCTGCTCTTAACTACTCAATCAGACCCAATCCCGAAATTTGTTTTGAATCCTAAATCGTTCTACAAAGGCATATCCCGAGTGCTTTTCCGATAACGTAACGGAAGATCTCATGGTTTTTTTGGGGGAAAATAATGAAGAAATTTTTTAAAATCTACATTCTAGACAATTTGGAAGCTTTTACCTCTCTGTGCCACGTTGAATCGTGAAGCCAGCAGCAGCAAGATGCTGCAGGTCATGGTGAAAAGCTGCAACTCCATGATTTGGACAGAGCGAATGAGTTCCTGTTGGTTTCACTGTAGAGTCCTCTCTGTGACTCGTGACTTTAGTCTGTGCTGGAGCAGTGGACTCTCCACCCGCCGATTTCAGGAAACTCCAATCTGGTACATTTATACAGCGGGTGTTCCGGCCACTGCACTCAGTCTGGCTCCGAGATGTTTCAGTGGAACACCAAAAACGTTAATTCCATCCATGTTATCATTTTCCCCCCGGACTGGACTACTCACTCACTCCCCACCGTTAGTCGTTCGTGCGTTCATCCACTTACCCCGCTCTCATTCGTTCACTCAACATTCATCACATACTCAATTAAATTTTGGTTTTATTGTCGCAACTTGTGTTTTCCCTAGGATGGGGAATTTCAGGAGGCATATTTTTAAGGTGAGAGGAGAAAGATTTTAAAAAGACACGAGAGGCATTTTTTTTCTCCACTGACGTTGGTTCCAGCATCGAATCAACTTCCTGAGGAAATGGTAGAGTGGGTTATACAATTATAACATTTGTCACGGAAAGATCTGGAGGGATATGGACCAGGAGCGGGCAGATGGGACTAGTTTAGTTTGGGATTATGTTCAGTATGGACTGGTCGGACCAAAGGGTCTGTTTCTGTGTCCTATGACTCTATGAACCCAAGTTCAGGGTACAAGAGTTTAGCGAAAAGTGTACATTGTTACCATACACAACACCACCAGGGTACAAAGTATCTAGGTACAAAATTTTAGTTACAGAATTAGAAAAGTAAGTAAGTTAAAAAGTTCAGAACTACAGTTTTCTTAGCACCAACATAGAACACTCAAGCCCACACCAATTCACAAAAAACCTGAGATTTTTAAAAACTTATTTACCCTGGTTCACTTCTGCTTCAACTAAGGTTGGAAGTCTCAGTTGAAACTCAACAGTTCCATTAGAATGCAGTGGGCAGAAGCGATACGCCTATCATTTATGCTGCCTTGAGGATCGAGGCCAACATTTGACAGATTTAAACCCAAGAATAGAAATCGAACTCAGGCTAAATGAGTGATATTGGATCAGCTATTGATTAAACTCAATGTCTGATAGTCGGGAGAAAGTGAGGACTGCAGCTGCAGGTGTAAAACCTGTACCTACACCTCCTCCTTCACCTCTGTCCAAGACCCCAAAGAATCTTCTCACATCTGGCAGAGATTTTCCTTCACACCCAGCCACATCATCTACTGTGTCCACTGCTCTCGATGTGGCAGGACACTAACTCGTGAAATTTTTCAGGGAACATGTCTGGGACACACGTACCAAACAACCTCACTGCCCTGTGGCTGACCACTTCAACTCCCCCTCCCACTCCACCAAGGACATGCAGACTCTGGGCCTCCTCCACTGCTAAATCCAAGCCACCTGACAACTGGAGGAAGAGCACCTCATATTCCACCTTGGGATCCTCCAACCACACAGCATCAACATCAACTTTACCAGTTTCCTTATCTCCCCTCTCTCACCTCATCCCAGATCCAACCCTCCAATTCGGCATCACCCTCATGAATTGCCCTAACTGTCCAGCTTCCTTCCCACCTCTCTGCTCCATCTTCCCTCCGACCTGTCACTATCATCCCCCATCTGCATCTACCTTCCCAGCTACCTTCCCCACAGTCCCACCCGCAACCATCCTGTTTATCTCTCAGCCCCCCTTTCCTTCTCCACATTCCTGATGAAGGGCTTATGCTTGAAACATCAACTCTCCTGCTCCTTGGATGCTGCTTGACCTGCTGTGCTTTCCCAGTGCCACACTTTTCAAATCTGATAGACAGTTCTGTTGCAGTCTCTGGTATGGAATATCTGATTATTATATATAGACAAGCAGCTGATATAGTCCTGCGTTATGGTTTGAAACAAATCTCTATCATAAAGAGTCAAAGAGCAGTATGTCAATAGTCCGACGAGGGAAAGGGCCACATTGGACCTGGTACTGGGGAACGAGACCAGGACAGGTGGTAAAAGTTGCAGTGGGGGATTTCTTTGGGAACAGTGACCACAATTCTGTAAGTTTTAGAATACTTGTAGATAAAGAAGAGAGTTGTCCTATGGGAAGAGTACTAAACTGGGCCAAGGCTAATTATATCAAAATTAGGCAGGAGCTGGGAAATGTGGATTGGACTCCGCTATTTGAAGGGAAGTCCACATTTGAGATGTGGGAGGCTTTCAAAGACTGATTAAAGATAGGACAGGATAGGCATGTGCTGTTGAAGGCAAAGGATAGGAAGGGCAAGATTCATGAATCGTGGATGACAGGAGAAATTGTATGACTATCCAAGAGGAAAAGGGAAGCGTACATAAGGTCTAGGCAGCTAAGAACAGAACGGGCCCTGGAGGAATATCTGAACAGTAGGACAAGTCTTAAACGAGGAATCAAGCAGGCTAAAAGGGGTCATGAAATAGTTTTAGCCAGCAGAATTAAGGAGAATCCCAAAGCATTTTATTCTTATATAAGAAGCATGCAGGTAACTAGAGAAAGGATTGGTCCACTAAAGGATAATGAAGGAAGGCTGTGTGTCGAACCTGAGAGAATGGGTGAGATTCTGAATGATTACTTTGCATCAGTGTTCACTGAGGAGAGGAACATGATGAATCTTGATGTTAGAGATAGAAGTTTGATTAGTCTTGATCACGTTGACATAAGTAGGGGAGATGTGTTAGGTGGGCTAGAGTTATTAAGGTGGACCAATCCCCAGGACCAGATGAGATCTATCCCAGGGTGCTGAGGGAGGCGAGAGAGGAAATAGCTGGGGCCCTGACAGATATCTTTGTGGTATCCTTAAATACAGGTGAGGTGCCAGAGGAGTGGAGGGTTGCTCATGTTGTCCCCCTGTACAAGAAGGGTAGTAGGGATATTCTGGGTAACTACAGACCAGTGAGCCTGACAGCAGTGGTGGGAAAGTTGCTGGAGAAGGTATTGAGGGATAGGATCTATTTATATTTAGTAAAGAATGGCCTTATCAGTGATAGGCAACATGGCTTTGTGCAGGGGAGATTGTGCCTTACCAACTTAATAGAGTTCTTCGAGGAAGTGACCAAGTTGATCGATGAAGGAAGTGCTGTTGATGTCATATACATGGACTTTAGTAAGGCATTTGGTAAGGTTCCCCATGGTAGACTAATGGGGAAAGTGAAGTTACATGGTGTGCAGGGTCTTCTAGCTAGGTGGATAAAGAACTGGTTGAGCAACAGGAGACAGAGTAGTAGTTGAAGGGAGTTTCTCGAAATGGAGAAAGGTGACCAGTGATGTTCCACAGGGATCAGTGTTGGGGCCACTGTTGTTTATAATATACATAAATGATCTGGAAGTGGGCACTGTTGGTATGATCAGCAAGTTTGCAGATGACACAAAGATTGGTGGAGTAGCAGAAAGCATAAGGGACTGTCAGAGAATACAGTAGGATATAGATAAACTGGAGAGTTGGGTGGTAAAGTAGCAGATGGTTTTCAATCCAGACAAATGTGAGGTGATGCATTTAGGCAAGACTAATTCTAGAGCGAATTATACAATGAACAGAAGAGCCTTGGGAAAAGTTGATGGGCAGAGATCTGGGAGTGCAGGTCCATTGTACCCTGAAGTTTGCTGCACAGCTGGATAGAGTGGTCAAGAAGTCATATGGTATGCTTGTCTTCATCGGATGGAGTATTGAGTATAAGAGCTAGCAGATCATGTTAAAATTGTACAAGACATTGGTTCGGCCGCATTTAGAATACAGTGTACAGTTCTGGTCGCCACATTACCAAAAGGATATGGATGCTTTGGAGAGGGTGCAGAGCAGGTTTACAAGGATGTTGCCTGGTGTAGAAGGTGCTAGCTATGAAGAGAGCTTGAGTAGGTTAGGTTTATTTTCATTAGAGAAAAGGAGATTGTGGGGGGACCTGATTGAGGTTTACAAAATCATGAAGGGTATAGACAAGATGGATAGAGATAAGCTTTTTCCCAGGGTGAGGGATTCAATAATGAGAGGTCAAGCTTTCAAGGTGAGAGGTGGAACGTTTAAGGGGGATACACGCGGCAAGTACTTCACACAGAGAGTGGTGGGCGTTTGGAACGCGTTGCCAGCAGAGGTGGTAGAAGCAGGCACAGTAGATGCATGAGTCGGAGGGAAGCAGAGGGATACAGATGCTTAGGAATTGGGTGACAGGTTTAGACAGTACATTTGGATTGGCTTAGGCTTGGAGGGCCGAAGGGCCTGTTCCTGGGCTGTAAATTTTCTTTTTTCTTCTTTGTTAAAGCTATTAATTGTGTTGATGACTGCAGAACCCACATAGTATCATAAAATGGTGTGAGAGATAGAATATGAATTTAACATTAGACATAGGAAGAAAAAAGAATACTAGATAGAGGATAGTTTGGATTGAAGTGAGCAAGTTTCTTTTTAGATGAAGAATAGTGGAAATATGGAACTCACTCATTCAAATAATTGTGGATACTATGTCAAATTAAATGATCAAGACAGATATTAACAGATTTTAATCAGGAAAAGATATAAAGGAAAATGAAACTAAGTCAAGTAAATGGAGTTCAAAAACAGATCAACCATGATCTAAGTGAGTGCTGATTTAGGACTTGAGCAGTTTAATTCTGGAAATATAACCTAGGGATCAAGGAAATCTGGAAAGCTACATCAGAGTCAAGAGGGAATAGGTGTACCTTAATGGAAGTTTTAACTTCTAAACTTGAAGGATGAAGTACAGTGTGACAGATTGTTTGACATGACTGTGACCTCAGAAATTACAAAACAAAAATTGCTGTTGAAACTTAGCAGGTCTGGCCGCACCTGTCAGAAGAAAGCAGAGTTAACTTTTCGAATCCAGTGATCCTTCATCAGAACTGATAGCAGCTAGGAAAATGTGAATGTGCTGAATATGAGGTTGGGGGAGGTGGCTGGGGGAAGAAGTGAGCAGATAGGTAGGAGCCCGGAAAGAGAGAGAGAGAGAGAGCAAACCATGTCATGTGATAATAGGACTGAGAGTGAATGAGATGGATTGGTTGTGATGAAAGCAATCCATGTCATGACAGGATTAGCATATGAAGGTGGGTAAAAACAGAATCAGCTCTAAAGTTATTGAACTCGGTGTTGAGTCCTAGAGGCTGCAGGGACCCCAAGTGAAAGGTGGGATGCTGCTCTTCAAGCTTGTGCCAAGGTTCACTGGAACACTGCAGCAGGCCTGAGGCAGAGAGGTTAGTGCGGGAAAATGGTGGTGTATTGGAATTAGAAGCTCAGGGTCATTTTTCTGGCAGAATGTAAGTGCTGTGCAAAACTGTCAAGTTACATTCAACTGATTTCCAGAGGTAGTGGGGAGAGTCTGGACCAGATTGTCAAGGATGCAGTGGAAATAACAAATGTTTGAAAATTCAGAAAAGAAATAAATAGTTGCTGAAAGAATTTTTTTTTAATATTTAAAGATTGGTGAAATAAATTGTAAGGTACTTTAATGAGTTTTACTGTATGTTCTGAAGTACTTATGATTTTGCCCATAATCATCTGGCAAGTTCCATGATCTCTGAGCCAATTATTATGATGGATCATTTCACAGCGACAAAGAGCTCCAATTTTGAAAAAAAAGACCCAGGGCCCATGAAGCTGATTCACGAGATAAACATGAAGTAAGAATGATGTGGATCATGCTGTACAACTCAGCACATAATCTCCTATCCTCCTAACTGAGGGATAACAAGCAAAAGGTATGACAGGTATGAGAGAGGAGTGTATTGAGGAGGCACAAATGAAAATCATGTGGGAAGTTGCTGAAAATTTAACAGCTGTCAAGTAATAATATCTTAAATAATGTTGGAAAAAAGCAATTTGAAAGAATTATTACTGAAACGTGGAACAGAGAAACCTTAAAAAAGAAAAAAAAGTGATAAACAGTAGCATGAAAGCAAAATGCTGTTGATGCTGGGAATTCTAAAAAGCAAATAGAAAGAGTTGGAAATGATCAGGAGGGCAGTTAGCATTTATGTAGAGAAACAGAGTTGATGTTTCAGGTTGTAGAGAACTTCTATTTCGAAATGCAATCAACAAGATAGATTTCCTAAAGGAAGGTGTTATGTGTCAATTCTCATTGAATTGATGCTGTTGTTCACCATTTATGAAAACAATTTGAACACACAAGCACAATTTCAAAATTTTACTGATGACACAAAGTTACGGGATGATATTTAATATAGAGAAGAACTGCGACAAAGTACAGTAAGTAAGTAATTTTTGAGTAGAACTGGTGTATAATTAGCAACTAAAATACAATATCGGTAAGTAGGGGATTAAATATTTTGGTAGCAAAGGTGAGGAAGATACAGATTATTTGAAATATAAACATCTAAATGGGGAGAAGAATAGGGGGATCTAATACACAAATCATTTAAAGGATCATTAATGGCCTTTAGTGTATGTTCTAGTATTTATGATTTTGCTGAATATTGTTGGGTAGGTTCTAGGAAGTCTCCAATAAGTTAACAAGATTATAAAACAGTAAAGAAGGCTCTGAGTTCATTTTTGGAGGTGTAATATTGGAGAAAGAGTAATTATTCCAGTCTTGAATAGAACTTTGGTTAGTCCACACCTAAGTTACTTTGAATAGATCTGGTTTCAGACCATTAAAGGATATGGATGAATTGGAGAAAGTGCAAAAATGTTTGTGTGGATGATACCAGAATTCACCACTACAAGGAGTAGTTGAGGTGGTTAGAAAATATCCCTTTAAGAATTGCAGGAGCATATGCAATAGAAAAGAATAGGATACGTTAATATGATTTGATAAAGTAGGGAAAGTGAAGATTTCTATGATACTGAAACAGTGTGGCCCTGTTGGAGAGATTTACCAATATATGAGAGAATGGGGAAATATTAAGTAAATTACTTCTGTATACTTAATTAATGATTCTTCTGATAGTCTTTTATGATAAAATTGCTTCCCAGAATATTAGTAACCAGTTTTCACCTGTAAGTTTTCTCTGTGAGATATTTTAAAAGTTAAAGTATTTATGAATTTTGAAGTTAAGAAAGTTATCTCAACATTGCAATTCCATTAATGTTAAAAATAACAAGGAGGAGCAACAGGCAAAAGAAACATGTTCAATTCTGATTTTGCTTCCTTTGCTCACATTCTGAATTTAAAAAAAAAAATCATTTTTTATACTCACCAAGGTGAAAGGGCCTTCAGCACAGTTGGGTAGGTTTTGGTTCTTATTGTCAAAATTTAGTGGTGCAGAAACTCTTATCATCAAATCAGGCCCAACTTTTCATGGTTTTCCATCAGAAGAAAAAACTCATACAACTCAGTGCTGAAAAGGTAATCTTCCAATGACAACATCAAATAATTTCAAATCAGTAAATGTAAAGCTGCCTTTGCCTCATCTCAGCAATATCGCTTCAATCCTAATCCCACTGTACCAATGTGTCAGGTCATCCTTTGTCACAGTAGTTATCCTTTATATCAGTCTGAATGGAACTGCCAATTAGTGCTGGTTTTGTGTTATTTAAATGCAAGCCCACCAGGCACTTACAACAAACTGCTCCAACACAATTCACACTGGAACCTGAGGCCAGCAGATAAGGGAGCCAGGGTGAATAAGAATGTATGCCTTTGGTTGCCATTCCTGGGGATTTAGACAAATATGGGTGTGCCATAATCTTTTGGACACTGCTGTAACTGAGCAGCATGAGAGGAAGTTGAAAAATAAAGTGTGCACGTTGGGCCTATCATTCACTCACACCTCTGATTGGTGCAGGCTGTGTGCTATTTGGGACCAAACCTTTTTCAATCCCAGTCACAGGAAAACTGCTGTAGCACTATAGAGATATGACAGTGAAGAAACAGTGGGCATCGCTTATTTGTTTTGTTTTTTAGGACACAGTTTTCTGCCTCACTTTAAATGAAACAGGGTTATGTTAATATATGACTGTTGATGATAATTGTATAAACTGTGAATGGAGGTAATCAGACATACTCAGACTAAAATAAGATTAAAAATCACTGTAAAAGCACCAAAGAAGAGAAAATTACCAGTTCTAAATAAAAACGTTCGAATTTCTGTAGCTCAATTGTTCCTAAATTCTGTTACGCATGCCGAGGGACGCACAGAGGATGCAAACCGACCCCAAATGTTTTGATGGAAGACAGTCAAGTATTCTTGATTTTGCTCTATCAGAAAAGCTTTCTTCCTCACATTCTGGTCTGATTTTTAAAAACTAACTTGTATTTGTATAACTTCTGTCATAGCTTCAAATCATCCTTAAATATTTCAAAGCACAAGGTGTGCTTTTAAAGTCATTCCTGCAACGTAAGCAGAGGAAAATATTTAGTGCACCAAAATATCAGATTGGTGGCTGATTTGCATTAATTAATTAATGAAAAATATTGCTGGAGGATCAATGTTTAATTGCTGTGTTCCAGGCACAGAGCAGCATGGTTTCGCCATAGAATGATGCAATACTAACAACAACAGCATCTTTATAAAACAGGGAAAGCTTGCATTTACCATAACCGCCATAAATCTCAAATCTTTTCATCCCAGTGAAGTATTTTACAGATATTTTGAAGTGTAGTCAGCATTGTAATGGAAACATTGCAGGCAATCTGAGCACAGCCAACCTCCAAAAAGCAGACGATCATAACACAATGATATTAATTGAAATATAAATATTGGCGCATGACATTGGGGTAACTTTTTTGAAGCAGTGCCATGGTGTCTTTAACCTGAGCAGCCAGGTGGGGTCTCTGTTTAAATACCTCATCTGCAAGATAGCACCCCTGGCATTGGAACTCCCCTGAGTACTGCATCAAAGTGTCAGCTTTGATTTTTAATACAGCTCTTTCCAGGCTCTGCTGCAGATCTCTGTTGCACTTCACAAGAAGCAGCCCATCACGACAGAACCATTGCTCTGGATGGTTTGTTTGCCTAGATGATGAACTCATCGCTTTTCCCACAGATTCAGACGCCCAATGGAAACTGGCTTTGCACTTCCCCTTAGGTAGCAAAATATAATCAAATGTACATGGACCCATTACAGCAATCATTGACAGACCGAGAGGTTCATCAGTGAGAGAGTATTCCCTTCGATCAAAGGTAGTGTAAGGCCATAGGAAGATATTCATCAACTTTTATACCCAATTCCTAGGCAGTTGTCATGATGTCTTATCCTGTGGGAGTTAGGCCTGACTCAACTATTCCATTCTTTTTTCCAATTCCTGTCTCAATGGCAACAAAGGCTATCTTTGAACGAGATGACATAGGATATTGTTTAAGTACATGAGGGTGCACGGGCACTATGGAGAGATAGGGATCCCAAAAATCCCAGAGAAATGTGGCCATTCTAACCAGCCCAGCTGAGCACCCACAATGCAATGTTGCTGTTTAAGGTTGGCCGAGGGAAGCGGCAGGTCTACAGCTAATCTGACTGTGTGACCTCAATACATCTTCTTTCCTCCCAATAGTGCTCCCTATTGTCTTTTACTTGGGATATTCTTACCATCTTCTTTTCCACTTGTTCGTCCCACTTTGTCCACAATGTAAACCCCATTATTTTCACCCCTGATCAGTTCCAAAGAGCAGAAATTTAGATTAGTCCACACCGACCCACTGAAGCGCAACCCACCCATACCCCTACATTTACCCCTTACCTAACACTATGGACAATTTACCTAACCTGCACATCTTTGGACTGTGGGAGGAAACCGGAGCACCCGGAGGAAACCCACGCAGACATGGGGAGAATGTGCAAACTCCACACAGTCGCCTGAGGCGGGAATTGAACCCGGGTCTCTGGCGCTGTGAGGCAGCAGTGCTAACCACTGTGCCACCGTGCCGCCCAGAAGTGGGATTTGAAATGTTAACTCTGTTTCTCTACCAGCAGACCTGCTGAAGTTCTCCAATAGTTTCAGTTTTTATTTCAGATCTCCAACATCCACAGCATTTTGCTTTTTTGAATCATGCATATGGTAATTTGTGCTTAGATCAGAGTGGTGCTGGAAAAGCACAGCAGGTCAGGCAGCATCCGAGGAGCAGGAAAATCGATGTTTCGGGCTAAAGCCCTTCATCAGGAATAGAGGCAGGAAGCCTCCATGGTGGAGAGATAAATGGGGGGGTGGGGCTGGGGAGAAGGTAGCAAAGAGTACAATAGGTGAATGGGGGTGGGGATGGAGGTGATAGGTCAGAGAGGAGGGTGGAGCGGATAGGTGGGAAGGGAGATTGGCAGGTAGGACAGGTCATGGGGATGGTGTTGAGCTGGAAGGTTGGAACTGGGGTAAGGTGGGGGGAGGGGACTACCATCCTAAACTCACTTCATTAATTACCAACCGCACTCCTATAGTGCCCCTCTCGGCCAGTGTTAAATCAATCTTCCCACTCAGCATTTCTGGAAATATTTACCACTGCATGGATGTAATGGCATACTTTAAAAGCCCATTATATACCTGGTCAAGCACTGTCAGTCAATGTCAGTGGAGAGGGAGCATGCCTGGCACCATGGAGACTTTAGAAACTGACCAGTGTCAATTGGAGCTGCTCTGCACAGTTTGTGACATTTTCTGCAGACACTGCTGTCTGGGAGAGTTGGCTCCCTCATACCTTGTGGACAGGGACCTTGACATCTTTGTGTATGAGGTGGTGCAAAGGAGAGATGCCCTCTCATCACAAGATTAGCGGAGGAGACCATGACACCAGACCCTGGCAGCCTGCTCTGAAGTTGCCACCCGAATCAGTACAGTCTCAGCTGTTTGAAGGAATGCCCCGTACTGTAGGCAAAAAGTCAATGGCCTTTTCCGCTTTGCCAGGCTAAGTGCCAACATCTTCTCTCTGCTACATCACGCTCACCCTACCTCTGCTACCTCAGTTATCTCTCACCAAGTCTCATGCTCTCCTATTCTTAATATTGTGCAGGATGTTGGTGAGGTCTGTTCTTGAGTACTGTATGCAGTTCTGGTCGCCATGTTATAGGAAGGGTATTATTAAACTAGAGAGGGTTAGTAAAGATTTTCCAGGATGTTGGCAGGAAAGGAGGGTTTGAGTAAGAAAAATAGGCTGGGAGCAGAAGAAGTTGAGGGGTGATCTTAAGGAGATTTATAAAATCATGGGGATCATAGGTAAGGTGAATAACAAAGGTCTTTTCCCTAAGGTGGAGAAGTTCAAAACTAGGGGCCGTGTCTTTTAAGGTGAGAAGAGAAAGTTTTAGAAAGGACACATGGGCAAGTTTTTTCCACAGAAAGTGGTTAATGCATAGAATAAACTGCCAGAGGAAATGTGGCTGCAGGTACAGTTCTAACGTTTAAAAGACATTTGGAAAGATTTGGAGGGATATGGGCCTAACACAGGCAGGTGAGACTAATTTGGTTTGGGAACATGGTTGGTGTGACCTGGTTGGACCGAACAGTCTTTCTCTGTGTTGTATGACTCTATGATTCTATCTTCCCTCACTCACTCCTACCCACCAGATTCATCAACACCACCAGCTCTGCATACCCTCTGCACCGGATGGCACTTACCCCCTGGCACCTGCACTAACTGCTGTGCCATCCAGTTTCAACTCTTCAAATAAGAAACTTTAAGCACCTGGGATGCCCACCAGTCTCTAAATACCTCCATTGTGTGTCCATGCCTCATGTTCCCTCTCCACTGACACCCCAGACATGACTGAGTCAGGCACTGTGACCCCTTCCACAGCGCACTGTCTGCAGATTAATGGTCACTTTGGCCAGGCCTATGAGGAGGCCACTCTGACCTGCCTGCCCCTCTCTACACGGTGAATCCATAGATCACAAGAATGGGGCTAAAGCACAATGAGAGGTTTAAGAGCAGCCCTTTTAACAAACTAAAGAGGGGCTGCAAGCAAACACGTTCAACATAAATGTGGAAAACTGATTCCCCCAAATCACAAAAACAACATGTGACCTGGAACCCAGTGAACTCACTCGAACTACTATTACATGGGACTGCTGTGCCTCACACTCCCCATCCCAGATCCCGGATGGAAAGAAGGTGGACCCTTTGGTAGAAGATCTCCCCCATCGTTGCCTGGGGACAATGACAGGCAATGGAGAGGGTCTGTTTGTCTTGAAGCCCTCCACACGGCTGATCCACCTTGAATCTCTGAGCAGTCTCAGGGCTGACTACACTGTTCAGGACACTCTGAGTCCGCTCAGGCCATTGGCTATGCACTGGACTTTAACCAACACCCTCTCAGCCAACTGCACCCATGTTATCTAGCCTGTCCAACCAACACATGCCTGAGGATGGTTACCCCAGTGTCCCAAGTCTGGTTACCCAGTGTCCATAGCGTGGTCATCCCTGTGTCCCAAGCCTAGTTATCCCAGTGACCCGAGCCTGGTTATACTAGCATCCGGAGCCTGGCTATCTCAGTTTCTCGAGCCTGGTTATCCCAGTGTCCGGAGCCTAGTTATCCCAGTGTCACGGGCCTGATTATCCCAGTGTCCTGAGACTGGTTATCCCAGAGTCCAGAGCCTGGGTATCTCAGTGACATGAGCCTGGTTATCCCAGTGTCCTGAGCCTGGTTATCCCAGTGTCCCGAGCTGGTCATCCAAGTGTCCAGAGCCTGGTTATCCCAGTGTCCGGAGCCTGGTTATCCCAATGTCCCAAGCCTGGTTATCCCAGTGTCACAAGCCTCGTTATCCCAGTGTCCTGAGCCTGGTTATCCTAGTGTCCCAAGCTGGTCATCCCAGTGTCCAGAGCCTGGTTATCCCAGTGTCCGGAGCCTGGTTATCCCAGTGTCCCGAGTCCGCTCAGGCCATTGGCCATCCACTGGACCTTGACCAACATCCTCTCAGCCAACTGCACACATGTTATTAGATTAGATTACTTACAGTGTGGAAACAGGCCCTTCGGCCCGACAAGTCCACACCGGCCCGCCGAAGCGCAACCCACCCCCCTACATTTATCCCTTCACCTAACACTATGGGCAATTTAGCATGGCCAATTCCCCTAACCTGCACATTTTTGGACTGTGGGAAGAAACCGGAGCACCCGGAGGAAACCCACGCAGACATGGGGAGTGTGCAAACTCCACACAGACAGTCGCCTGAGGTGGGAATTGAACCCGGGTCTCTGGCGCTGTGAGGCAGCAGCGCTAACCACTGTGCCACTGTTCCACCGTGCGCCTGGTTATCTAGCCTGTCCAACCAACACATGCCTGAGGATGGTTACCCCAGTGTCCCGAGCCTGGTTATCCTAGTGTCCGGAGCCTGGTCATTCCAGTGTCCCGAGCTTGATTATCCTAGTGTCTGGAGCCTGGTCATCCCAGTGTCCGGAGCCTGGCTATCCCAGTGTCCGGAGCCTGGTTGTCCCAATGTCCCGAGCCTGGTTATCCCAGTGTCTGAAGCATGGTCATCCCAGTGTCCACAGCCTGGTCATCCCAGTGTCCCGAGCCTGGTTATCCCAGTGTCCTGAGCCTGGTTATCCCCATGTACCCAGCCTGGTTATCCCAGTTATCGCAGCCTGGTTATCCCAGTGTCCCCCCACCTGGTTATCCCAGTGTCCAGAGCCTGATTATCCCAGTGTCCTGAGCCTGCTTATCCCAATGTTCACAGCCTGGTTATTCCAATGTCCGGAGTCTGGCTATCCCAGTTTCCCGAGCCTGGTTATCCCAATATCTGAAGCCTGGTTATCCCAGTGTCTGGAGCCTGATTAGCCCAGTGTCCACAGTCTGGTTATCCCATTGTCTGGAATCTGGTAATCCCAGTGTCCTGAGCCTGGTTATCCCAGTGCCCGAGCCTGGTCATCCCAGTGTCCCGAGCCTGGTCATCCCAGTGTCTGCAGCCTGGTTATCCCAGTGTCCAGAGCCTGGTCAGCCCAGTGTCTGGAGTCTGGTAATCCCAGTGTCCTGAGCCTGGTTATCCCAGTGTCCAGAGCCTGGTCAGCCCAGTGTCCCGAGTCCTCTCCTCTACCAGCCAGCGGAAACCCAACTGACAGAGGAACCTGCTGCTGAGCAGTCGATCCCTGATTACGGCCTACTTCCTGTAGGGAGAGTGCTCTGACACAAGCTGACCATGTCCCAAATCATTGTCTGGACCAAATGAAATTCAGGCAATTCGTGGCATTAAGGGCACCACTGTGTGGGAGGTTCAACATAAAGATATTGTCGCAGGGTCTGAAGGCAGAAAGTCACTATCAGCATGTAGAGGCTTACCAGACCCACACTAGGCCAGAAAGAGACTGGAAGGGTGGTATGCTGCCTGACGTTTGGCTCTTCAGCCCCTACGAGTCAGCACCCTGACTGTGACTGCCCTGAGAGGCTGTCCCTAAATCCCTAGATAGATACCTGAGGAGGCTGTTGAGCTTACTGTGCCGGGTCCCTGGCCTCCCTTAACATAACTGAGGGCTTCTCCCCTTAGAATTTGAAACATAATCATTTGCTTGAAACATGGTGGAGTAGGTTTAGTGCATATGCTGCTGGCACATCAAGTAGGCACAGTTATATGTCCATCCCCTTGACTGATGATGTCAGACAATGAGGGCAAGCTTCCTGGCTTTGTACCTGATTAAACGGGTAAGTCAAGATGAATTACTGTGTACCTGCTGGCTCTAGCTGATGGGCGAAAGGAGTAAACACAAAAAAGCAAATGAACAGCACTGAGGTGCACCCAACCTACTCTTCTTAAGACAATCTTTAGATTTAAATATAGATTTATTTAATATTGTCACTCGTACCTAGATACGAGTGTATAACCTCGCCATGCTCCGGCATCATCTTGGATTACAGAATGAATTAATAAATTGTGTAAATTGTGAAATATTGAATAAATTGATATTAAATCAAAGTTACTGAAACCACTTCAAATGTTCATCTTGCCCTCTCTGTAGACTTCACTCTCTCTGCTCCTCCAGTCACTGCCATCTGACATTGTCCCAGGGTTCCTGGGCTGGTGTTCCTTTTCTGCTGCCACCAATGGGATGGCTTCCATGCCCATTGCCTCTGAGCTGGGCATCAAATGACGGGTCCTGGCTCTGTGTTGCCCAGTGGGGTCCAGGCTCAAATTCCGCTGTTGCCGCCCAAGATGGAGCAGGGATGGAGATACCCAGGGCCCCAGCCTCCTGCAGAAGGACATCAGGAGGAGGCCTTGGGGCAAATGAACCCAAAATGAACATGCCATGACACCCAGCTGGAAAGACAACAAAGGAGCCATGTGGATGTGGTCAGACCCACTGCATGAGCCCATGACCAGCTGAGCCCAGCGCTCAGGAGCCAAATGCCGCTGACCCTGCCATCCGTCATCTTGGGGTATCCTATCTGTGTGTATCTTGCACCTCAAGGATCACACTCAAAGATCAAAGTGAGCAAGTGGCCAGGCTGCTGATTTCTTGGAGTTTAGATCAGAGTGGTGCTGGTAAAGCACAGCAAGTCAGGCAGCATCCGAGGAGCAGAAAAATCAACGTTTCGGGCAAAAGCCTCAATAAAGGGCTTTTTCCCAAAATGTCGATTTTCCTGCTCCTCGGCTGCTGCCTGACCTGCTGTGCTTTTCCAGCACCACTCTGATCTAAATTCTGGTTTCCAGCATCTGCAGTCCTCACTTTTGTCTTGCTGAATTCTCGGAGCCTACAGCAGAAATCTTGTCAGAGCTGCAAGAAATGTCACCAATGTGAAATTCCCGACAGCCAGTTGATGAAGTTGGAGACCAAAATCTTTTAGATTTATTACCTCTATGACTGAATGACTTAATCCCTGATTGTTTGCCTGCAGTCTTATCAATTAATATATGGATTTCAACAAAATTGCTTTTTAGATATTGCATGGTATAAGAAAGACTGTTTAGATTTTAGTGTCGCTAATCCAGACTTGACCATTTGTTAAACAATCCTTTAACATTGAGAGATGTGATAAATTGGATTTTCTTTAGAATGTTGTGGGTTGATATATTTAGAATGTTATTGATTTTTGTTTGAATATTTTGGTTATATTAGGGCTGTGGTGCAATTTGTCTCAGCTGTCAAAACATAAGCAGAGTTTGCAATGCAGGTTATTGTATGTTAATGATCTTGAGGATTCCTTGGTGAGCAGGCTGCTCACTAAAATGGCTCCTTTTTTCCCAGTTTCATGGTTGCATAGCATCTAACAGGCCCAGAAGAGCCTTAAGTAAAAGCTATGCAATTGTAATAATGTTGAGTTAACACAATGAGGTGAAAGCATATGTTCTACTGAGTGCCCTGTTTGCTTCTTCATAAAGTGAAACATAACAAGTCTACAGCTCAGAACTCTATTCTTTGACCTCAATGTCAATACATATTTCCTTATGTGTGCATAAACATGCAATGACTACCTTCCACTCACAATTTGAAGTAATATGGAATAGCAGAAATTCTACAAAGTTACATAAACTGCAGGTTTGGTGCTTGTTCTTTTAAATAAGCTGGTGTGTGTCCATCACCTCTTCACCTTTATAGGCTGATGCAGAAATTTGTAAACTGTATCTGTGCAGTCCAAATTAGGAAGGGTGGCATCCACCCACATGACTGCATAATATCAAGATAGGCTCCTTTCACAAGTCTCTAGCATTCAGCAGGGATGCCCCTGAAATAAAGTTAGGTCTACATTCTTTAGATGAACATTAAAATGCTTCACTAAATATAACTATTTACAAGATATGTTAAGAAATTACATCTTCTGGAACCCTACAGCCTCAGGCTTCTGGATCATGTAATCTGATGTCATTGTTATATAGCTCTTTATGTATAGGCTCATGAGTAAAGCTACATTTAACTCTTTACTCCACATCCCTACCGCATAGAGTATTCCCATAGAACTACCCCCCATAAAACCAATCTTGGAAGGACACACCATTGCTGCACCAGAAACAGGTAGCCATACACAATGTAGAGTTTTACAAAGGCATAACCTTCTTTGGAGCACAGAAACCAAATTCATGTTCCTAACATGAAAGCAGCTTTCCTTAAACTCAAGAATTTCACATTGATAACCGTCAGGCAGGAGCAATGTTGAGTATGTTTAACAGGGTTCTTCATAAGGAGGTCGATCATCATCATCCATGTGTCGTGCACAAGCACTAGAGGGAGCTACATCGGAAACGCGCTGAGGTCACTCGAGACGCATGCCCACATCACAGGATTTTCAGACATAGGTTCAGCTTCCTTGAGCTCTTAGAAAAGCAGTACTTCTTCATTCAGGCTGTAGTTCCTGTGTTTGGTAATTGCAGACATCTGCAGGCTCAGCCAGATGAGCTGTGTACATTCCAGTTCATTTCCCCAAACAGCTCAAATATTCAGCTAATATTGACTTGCATAGGAAAATAAAACCAATGCAATTCTATTAGCTATTCCTCACCTTACCCACTTCACAGGAAAAAGTTCTTCAACCACTCATCCAGCAACTGTACATCCATCCTTCTTGCATCTAATTTGCCATAAAATAACTAAGAAAATGAGCTGGCCATCAGGAAGCAACCATATTGTTAATACAAATCAGTGAATTACAATTTCTTTAACTTTCATTTCTTCCATATCTGTTTGCTGTGTTCTGTGTGGTTTCAGTAGGAGTTCGGGTTGCTGGCACCCCTGCTGTGAATGCTGAGATGCTCCTAACTAACGTTCTCAGGATTGCCCCAGCAAAAGCGTGTGAGGCAGCATATCAGGTATTGGTTGAGAGTGAGGCAGCGGAAGAGAATTGGGAGCGTTTCTAATGAAAATTCGGTTTCCATTTCTCCATTCATTACCGTTTCCCTCCTGAGCCAGCACCACTTTTATCATTCTGGTACAGGCAGGATTGTTGAAGATTAGTGACATGTTGTAAAGCCATGGATAAAGAATCTATGTTCCTCCTTAAATGTACCTGACAAACTGGCAATCAAAATCTACATGTCTGTTGTCAGGGCCTGCATGGAGTCATTTCAAAGACATGCTTGAAACTCAAGAGGCAACCTCTTAGTCTCTATAGCATATAGAGTCACAGAATCCCTAGAGCATGGAAGCAGGCTATTCGGGCCATTGAGTTCACACTGACCCTCTGAAGAGCATCCCATCCCATTGAATTGTTGAATTACTTGTTGTTTAAGTTATATGTGGATCCACCAAGTGGAGGTATTTAAATGCCTGTATGACTTTACATCCTGTACCCTCCGAGGGAATGAAATCTTTTAGAGGAAGCCTCCTCATGCATGTCCTGCAGCAGAAACATCACATTACACCATGTTTTGATCATGGTTGAGACCAGCAAATATTAGAAACAAAGTTTAACTTCTAGTTACCAATTAAAAGAATTGCAACCACAAGATTCTATGTTTTATTCATTAACTGTCTGTGACTAAAAGAATCCGAAAGCAGTGTTTATGACCTGCAGACATCATGATGCAGCAGGAAGAGGAAATATACCTGGACATTTTTTGGGAGGAAGTGGTCACACTGTGGGACAGGATCTTCTGGTTTGGTCACTGATCAGTGACAGGAAGGTGTGATTGTGAATGAGTCAGGTAAGGGGGCGCAGAAAGTGGAGGAATCTCACCCAGGTCTGAAGTACTTTCAGCTAGTTTGGATGAGAGCGAGAGCTGCAGGGTGGCTAGACTAACTGACCATGGTGCAGGGGGCTGTTAGAATGAGAGTGGCTCTAGGGGAGGGTATAGTGGGGAATATTGACACCATTCTCTATAGCAAAGAGCAAGAATCTAGAAGGCTGTGTTGCTTGCCCACTTCCAAATTGAAAAGCAGAAGCTCAGTGGTAATAATTTATCTATTAGCATAGTGCAAATAAGATTAGATAATGAATGACTAGTTTAAAGATAAATGAGGGAAACGTGAAGATTACATAGAATATTTTTAAAAAGCAATGATTATTAAAAAGGTTAGTAAGGAGTGAGAAAATAAAATACAAGAGAATACTAGTTAGAAATATAAAACAAATAGTAAGAGTTTATATAGATAGTTAAAAAGTCATTAACATTGTCAACATAGAAAATTAGTCTGTGGAATAATAAAAGGAAATTAAGGAGATGGCAGATGAATTAACCAGGTATTTTGCATTGGTCTTCACTACAGAGAATATAAGTATCATCCCAAAAATAACTTTAAATCAAGAAATGGAAGGGAGAAAGGAACGCAGGAAAATCATCAAAATGGTACTGAGAAAATGTTTGGAGCTGTTGGCCTTGATGGACTTCATGCTCGGCTCTGAAAAGAAGTGGCTAGTAAAATTCCTGAGATTCTGAGGAAGTGCTGTGACAGCTGAAAATAGCAAATGTCATTCCTTTCTGCAAACAGGAAGGGAGACAGAAAACAGTACAACTTAGATCAGTTAACATCTGTCATCGCTAAAATGTTAAAAGCTATTAAAGACGTTAAAGCAAGGGACTTAGAAATATTCAGTGCAACTCAGGCAGAGTCAATATGGTTCTGTGAATTTATTAGAGTTTTCTGAGGTAGGAATTTGTTTTGTGGACTATGAGAAACTGGTGGATGTAGTCTGTTTAAGATTTCTAGATGACATTTGATAAGATACTACATCAAAGATTATTTTGGAAAGCAAAATCTCATGACATAACATATTGACAAAGTTAATAAGTTTGGTTATCAATCAAGAAACAGAGACTAGTCATAAATGGATCATTTTTTTGGTTCGCTACATGTAATGAGCTGTGTGCCATTTGACTCAATCCTGAGGCCTCAATCTTTCACAAATTATATAAATTATTTGGATGAAGATCTGGTTGCTAAATTTGCTGACACATAGATAAATAAAAGCTACAAGGGATAAAGGTAGTGTAATTGAGCGGTCAACCTTCATTCTTTACTGCTGAATGGTCCATTTGAGCCATGAAAGCCAATGGTATGAATGTTCTTCAAATATTTTATTCATTGTTCAGCCATCAGTTTCAACAGCAGATTGCATTCTGAAATTTTAATTTTAGTTAATACTAGGGATCTATCTATGTTCATCACTTCTGTATAGTTCAACTATTTAAAGGTAAGCGCTCAGTTTAGAATCTACATGCAGAATGTTTTCAGTCTTGCATATAATCTGTTAAATTACGTTATAGATTCTTCGATGGAATAACCATGTGGCTTTCTAAACCTGACCATGCCTCACATACATTTAATTGATCAGAATGTTTAATGCATAACTAGGTGAATGGGCAAAACTGGGGCAGATGGATTTCAATGTAAACAAATGGGAGGTTATCCATTTCGGATGGAAAAACGGACAGACCAGAGTACTTTCTGGATGGTTTGAAGTTAAATACAATGGATGTCCAGTGAGACTTGAGCGTTCAGGTGCATAGGTCTTGAGCGTTCAGGTGCACAGATTTTTTTTATTCATTCACAGATGTAAATGTTACTGACTCGGCCAAAGTCAGAAGTCACGCGACACCGGGTTATAGTCCAACAGGTTTATTTGAAATCACAAGCTTTCGGAGCGCTGCTCCTTCGTAAGGTGAAGTGACTAGGCCAGCATTTATTGCCCATCCCTAATTGCACGGAGAATAGTTAAGACTCAACCATATTGCTGTAGTAATCTGGAGTAACATATAGGCCAAACCAGGTAAGGCTGGCAGATTTCCTTCACTGAAGGACATGAAGTACAGAAAATAAACAAGAAAGCTAATGGAAAGCTGCCCTTTATGTCTAGGGCACTGCAGTACAAGAACGCAGAGATTATGCTGCAATTATACAAAACCCTAGTTAGACCCCACTTGGAGTTCTGTGAGTGGACCTGGTCGTTACACCTTTGGAAGGATATATTAGTCTTGGAGATAGTATGATGTAGAGACCTAAAGTCATACAGGACAGAAACAGACCCATTGGTCCAACTCGTTCATGTAGATGACCAAGTAAACTAGTCCCACTTTCCTGTATTTCACCATGATCCCCCTAAATCTTTCCTATTCATGTACCTGTCCAAATGTCTATTAAATGTCATAGAATCAAAGCACATAAAATCCCTACAGTGTGGAAGCAAGCCAGTCGGCCCATTGAGTCCACATCAACTCTCAAAAGATCCTCCCACCCAGACCACCACCCCTTCCTATCCCTATAACCCCACATTTCCCATGGCTAATCCACTTAACCTGTACACCCTGGACACTATGGGCAATTTAGCATGGCCAATTCACCTAAACTGCACAGTTTTGCACTATTGTATATGTACCTGCATTTACCACTTCCTCTGACAGATTGCACAAATTAAGTCTGTTTTCTGCACAATTTAGAAATTTAATGGGTGATCTAATTGAAGTCTTCAAAATATTTACAGGAAAATACAGGGTAAATAAAGGTGAACCATTTCCACTCATTTAGGATTCTAGAACTAGAGAGCATGGTCTGAAAATTAAGGCCAGAATGATGAAGAGAGATGTTAGGAGGCACTTCTAAACACCAGGTGGTAGATAGTTGGAACTCTCTTTCATAAATGGTAGTGGATGCAGGATCAGTTGTTAATTTTAAATCTGAGACAGATAATTTTCTGTTAAGCAAAGGTCATGGTGTCATAAAATTATACAGCACAAAAACAGACCCTTTGGTCCATATCATCTGCGCTGACCAAATATCCTAAATTGATCTAGTCCCATTTGCCAGCATTTGACCCATACCCCTCTAAAATCTTCCTATTCATATACCCAAGCAGATGTCTTTTAAATGTTGCAATTGTACCTGCCTCCTCCACAACCTCTGGCAATTTGCTTCATACACGCACCACCCTCTGCATGAAAAAGTTGCTCATTAGGTCCCTTTTTCAACCTTTCCCCTCTCACCTTAAACCTATGCCCTCTAGTTTTGGACTTCCCTACACTGGGGAAAAAACCTTGGCTATTTATCCTATCCATGCCCCTCATAATTTTGTAAACCTCTATAAGGTGACCTCTCAGCCTCCGACGCTCCAGGGAAAAAAGCGCTAGCCTATTCAGCCTCTCCCTATAGCTCAGACCCTCTAACCCTGCCAACATCCTTGTCTGAACCTTTTAAGTTCAATAACACCCTTCCTGTAGCAGGTAGACCAGAATTGAATGCAGTATTCTAAAAGGGGCTTCACCAATTTCTTGCAAAGACACATTATATCCAAACTTCTATACTCAATGCAATGATCAGATATATGGAGTTAATCCACAGATCAGCCATGTTCTCATTGAATAGCAGAACAAGATGGAGGGGCTGAATGGCCTACTCCTGCTGCTATTTTTCTATACCGTAAGGATATAACCTGTGCCTATATCTTTGCTCCATTTTAAAATTTATCATACATTTCAGTTTCACAGAGCATCAATAGAAAATCCTAACTTGATATTTTGTACTTGGTTTCAGCTGTTCTTCTCAAAAGTATCTCAAATTTGCAATCTTTCATCTGAAAAAGACTTCTTAATTTCCTATCTTCTTATTTAGACATTAATTCGTTGCCACTAATATCAGATAGGATCTAAACTTGTTGGTAAATTAAACTTTTTGTTTTGTGGGTAGAGGTTATTGGCTACTCACTCATAGAGCTCAATTCATACACAGGTCCACATAGAGTCATAGAGTCAAAGAGATGTACAGCATGGAATCAGACCCCTCGGTTTAACTTGTCCATGCCGACCAGATATTCTAAATGAACCTAATCCCATTTGCCAGCATTTGACCCATCCAGATGCCTTTTAAATTTTGTAACTATATCAAACTCCACTACTTCCTCTGGCAGCTCATACCATACATGCACTGCCCCTTACATGAAGAAGTTGCCCCTTAGATCCTTTTTAAATCTTTCCCCTCTCACTTTAAACTTATGCCCTCTAGTTTGGACCCCACTACTGTGGGGAAAAGGCCTTGTCTATTCATCATATCCATGCACCTCATGATTTTCAAGACTTCTATAAAATCACCCCTTGGCCTTCAACATCCTAGGGAAAATATGATCCCCCCTTATAGCTATTCAGTCACTTAATTAATTAATTTATCTCATTTAGCAGCTTAACTCTGATGATACTGACATCTCTCACACTTGTTGCTCCTCCAATCACCTTGAACGTTTTTCCTGTTCTTTGTCTCTCAAGCTGTTTGACATTGTGCATTTGGTGTTTAACATTCCCGCTCACCTTTCTCACAATGAACATTACCATTGTGTGTAGCCTATTATAATACACACAACATTCCTGTGCTGCTGTGCTTATCTATACTTTCGAGAGGGAACTAAGCTAGAGGTTCCATAACTGATCCATGTGACACTCCACAAGTTACAGTTTTCCAATCTGAAACTGATTCTTATTCACTAGCCAATCCTCTATCAATACTGGTATATTATTGGCAAAATCACTCGCTCTTAACTTATGTAGTAATCTTTTATGTGAAACCTTATTGAATATATTTTGGAAATCTAAATATGCTACATCTTTTATTTCCCTTTATCTACTCATTTTGTTACATCCTTGAAGAATTATCATAAATTTTCCTTTCATAAAATCATGTTGCTACTTATTTGTATTATGTTCACCCAAATACCCCACTAGTAATTCCCTTGTAAAGAATTCCATCATGTTCCCAATGACAAATGTTAGACTAATTGGCCTATACATTTATGGTTTTCAAATCTACTAGGTCTTTGACAGAACCTAGAGAATTTTGAAATCATATTCTGCATTATTTAATGTAGCATTTATAATAACTGCTACAATTACTTCAAAATGCTTTGTAAATATATTAAAGGTGAAAATGACTTAATTTCTTCTTGTGAATGCATGATTAGAAAGATCCTTAATGTTTGGAAGTTGAGAATAGATCCCAGCCAATAATAGACATACCACCCCTTGTTATTATTGACATGCTGAAAGAGTTTTACCAATTCCATATTAGATAGAAATAAGTTACTTCTTCAATCCTAATGATATGAACCCCCATTTGGCCATAGTCTGAAGCTGGAATAACTTCAGTTCAACTTCTTATACCAGGATACCAAAGCTTGGTTATGAGTCTGAGGTTGAGATGTAATTGCCAGGTAATTACTGGATCCCATGCGTTGGTCATGTCTACATTGTTCAAATGGCATTACCTTCAACTGCAGATGTTGTAATTGGATCACAGGCCCTAGTCAATGTCACTGAGCTCTGCCCAGAGAAGGTAATTGTCATATACAGATTGTACCCATGGTAAGGTCAGCTAGTCCCTTACAGAATAAAACATCAGACCCTGGAGGATTAGATTAGATTAGATTAGATTAGATTAGATTAGATTCACTACAGTGTGGAAACAGGCCCTTTGTCCCAACAAGTCCACACCAACCCTCCGAAGAGCAACCCACCCAGACTCATTCCCCTACATTCACCCCTGACTAATGCACCTGACACTATGGGCTATCTATCATGGCCAATTCACCTAACCTGCACATCTTTGGACTGTGGGAGGAAACTGGAGCACCCGGAGGAAACCCACGCAGATATGGGGGAGAATGTGCAAACTCCACACAGACAGTTGCCCGAGGCGGGAATTCCTCTCAACACCAGATACAGACCAATAGCTAACTACATGATTCGGCATCTGATTTGAAACAAGAACCTGTATCTCCAAAATCGCATCTAATTGCTATGCACTAAAGTGTCCCAGACTGCTTATGATTGGCAATCTGTAAATTGCCCAAACACAAGTTCCTCAAGGAATTCAAAGAAGTATGGAAAATAGATCCCAGCCAATATTAGGCATTTTACCCCTTGTGGTTATTGTCATGTGAAATAGTTTTACCAATTCAATACTGGATAGAAATTACTCACTTCTTTAATCCTCAGCATATTGATAGATTTTGGAACACTGATAGACCTGTTCACTCTCTGGCACTAATTAATAGTTGTTGTGGTTCTGTTCGCCGAGCTGGGAATTTGTGTTGCAGACGTTTCGTCCCCTGTCTAGGTGACATCCTCAGTGCTTGGGAGTCTCCTGTGAAGCGCTTCTGTGATCTTTCCTTCGGCATTTGTAGTGGTTTGAATCTGCCGCTTCCGGTTGTCAGTTCCAGCTGTCCATTGCAGTGGTCGGTATATTGGGTCCAGATCGATGTGCTTATTGATTGAATCTGTGGATGAGTGCCATGCCTCGAGGAATTCCCTGGCTGTTCTCTGTTTGGCTTGTCCTATAATAGTAGTGTTGTCCCAGTCGATAGCTAGCCTTAGTAGCCACACACGCAGATGACAAGCAACATGAATTTGACTGGGACAACACTACTATTATAGGACAAGCCAAACAGAGAACAGCCATGGAATTCCTAGAGGCATGGCATTCATCCACAGTTTCAATCAATAAGCACAGGGATCTGGACCCAATATACACTGCAACGGACAGCTGGAACTGACAACCGGAAGCGGCAGATTCAAACCACTACAAATGCCGAAGGGAAGATCACAGAAGCGCTTCACAGGAGGCTCCCAAGCACTGAGGATGTCACCTAGACAGGAGACGAAACGTCTGCAACACAAATACCCAGCTCGCAAACAGAACCACAACAACGAGCACCCGAGCTACAAACCTTCGCACAAACTTTGAATTAATTAATAGACCTGGAAAACAGAGCAAGCTTCAGTAATAGTCACCAAGTCAATTATCACAAATTGTTGTAACAAGCCAGCTGGTTCACTAATTTCCTGAAGGGAAAGAAATCTGCCATTCTTAACAGGGTCTGGCCTACATGTGACTCCAAACCAATGGCAATGTAGTTGTCTCTTATCTGCCCTTTGAAATAGTCTACCAAAGCCTTCCATTTACATACAGTTAGTGATGCATAATGAATTATGACCTGGTTTTTTAAGTCCAAATCCCAGAAGTTCAAATAGCATTATGTTAATAATAGGTTGCGTGATTGATAAGAAACTGTTAGGGTGTCTGAAGATTTTCAGGTGCAAAAGTGACATATCTGATGATTGTACTGAATGAATCTTGCTGTTAACCACTTAGCTCCAATTTCATCTTTTTTTTTGCAATAAATGACACACTCAGTCATATCACAACAACCTAAACCAAGGAATAGAAACTGAGAGAAGGATATTTCATAGTCTTCAGAAACCAGATATCATCAATTGATAGTCAAAAACCACCCTGGATTGACCAATTCACAAGCCAGAGGGTGTGCTGTTTGGGCAGGGTCTCAATCTCAGAAGATCTGTAGTAGACCCTAATGCACTTTAAAAAAACAGCAAGATGCCCTTTGAATAAATGAGAGGGAGACTTTCTAAATGGGGACACATTCACGCCAACTCTTTAAAGTTTAAATTAAATAATGACCCCAGCAGCTGCAGGCTAGCATGATGCAGAGGGACCTGAGGTTGTAGCTAAACGCCAGGAAGGGAGGGAGACCCTCGAAGTACAAAAGCCCTTGATTCTGGAAAGGTCCCGGCAGATTTGAAAACTGTAAATACATTTATTTCTACAGCAAAAGCAAAATACTGTAGATGTTGAAAATCTGAAATAAAGATAGAAAATATTAGAATTACTCAGATGGTCAACGTTTTACTTAGGTCAACAATATCTTCAGAAACTACCATTGATATAAAACATTGGTTTTATTTCTCTCTGCAAATGGTTCCTGCTCTGGACTTAGAGAATCTGCTCTTCTTACATTGTTTATGTATATTTTTGTTTCTATGAGTGTAATTATTAACTAACTGTAATTCAAGTCTGACTAATTGTAGACATCCAGTGAGGGGGAACAGTCAACAGTGGGGAGGGGGTTGGAGGGTGCTGGGCAAAGGTCAATATTTCATGGACCATCAGCCTGAAGAACAAAGGGCCAGCCTGAAGACCTTGACACCTATGATTACCAAACATGTCCCAAATGAACAGGACTCCTCACTGAAAATGCCTTCAATTTGCCTGAAGTAGGATTTCAATGGAATTCAATACATTAAAACAGAATTGTTTCAATTCTGTAGTTCTACAATAGTGTGAGATAACACAACAGTTGAAAACTTTTCAAATCTCTTCTGAAGGCTGCTTATCAAAGGCTATTTCAACCATTTCCCAAGCATTGCATATTTATGTTTACGCTGTGTTAATATTTTAACCTTTTTTTAATATATGTACTTGGCTACAAATAAATATATCAGTTATTTTAGCCAATAAAATTGTGACAGCTGTCAATGTATACCTTCCTGAATGGAGTAATTATAATATGAGAGCATTCATAATCCGGAGATTATTTTACACCAAATACTGTAACATCTCACCTTCTGGTCAAGCAATATTTGAAGAACAGGTTATAAAGTAAAATACAGTTTGTAATTTATGGATAAAATCTTTACATCGGAGGTACTGTGAAATCATTGAGAACACATCAGTAAAGACAGAACTACTATGCATAAAAGGTTCAAAACTGTCATTGTCTAACCTACAATCATGAAGTGGATATGAAGTGAAATAAGTGAATAGGTCAACATAGCAAATGCATGGAAATGATTTTGAGTGAATATCTTTTTCAATTAAATAACATTTAAGAAGAAAGCAGTACAAACAACTTACAGCAAAATCTTACCAAATAAGCTCCACATCTTAAATTCCTCCAGATTTTTTCAAATTGCACTTATCACACACGTTACATTAAAAAATCAAAATCATTCTTTAATTTTCATAATTTTTCTGAAGAAAAATGAGTGATATCCAATAAATGCAGCAAAAGCTTAATCAGAATATATTTCTACTCTAAGAATATTTCGGAAGGCTTAGATGTGGATTGTGTCTCTTCTTCTATGATTCAAAAAGAGAGAAAATGTTGGTATCAGTCTAGAATTTTAATCACCATTTCAAAGAAAATAACATAGCAAGATTTGGAACTTCTTGCGAAGAATGATACATATCTAATATTTTATCACTGGATCTTTTAAAGAGCTGCTTTGTTTGATTGGTTTTGAATTTTTTTATGTATTGGTGCAACAGGCACATGCTTCATTTTCACTGTTTTCCTGCCACCAACCAAGATAATAAATTCAGTTTATTTATGACAAACCATCTGCACAGTCAGCATACACAGCAATCCTGTTTCACAAACTACATATTTTAACACTAAAATGTATTTTTTAAAGTTGTCATTATGTATAAGGATTGTCTTTTAAAAATAATTCAATCACCAAAAAGGTGTTAGAACTAGGGAAAGGAAATGTTGCAGATTGCATGCTATAAATGTATTTTTACTTAGATGTAAATCCACCAGTCAGACAATCAGGCAAGTTGGTTTCAGCAGATAACAATAACTAATTAAATGCACTATGCCAGACTATTTAGTTTAACACAGCAGTCACAACTATTATTTTCTACATGAAGCACTTGTTGACATTGTGATAAATAGTCAAACCTGATCTGATCAGTTTGCAAAATTGAAGCACACATTGAATCAACTGAGCTGTATTGTGATAAAAGCAAAGAAGAAAATGATGATAGGAGAGTGACAAGTAATTCATGTCGGGCAGAGTTCTAATGCAGCATAACCATGTTCAGCTTATACTGAATTTAGAGGTAACTATCAACATAAGAGACCTGAGGAGTTTCATTGGGTTGTGCAATTACTTCTGGCAGATCATAGAGGAGTGTACTGAAACTACTTAAAATTTCAGTAAGTTAAAGCAAAAAGAAGTAAATTCTGCAAGCGAATCAGGAAAAGACAGTACAAATTTGTGAATGTTTTGGGTTCTGATGAAAGATCCCATGTACAATTCATTGCCTGACGTCTGCTTTTTTGCAGCTGCTACCTGACCTGTTGAGCACCTCTAAAAACATTTATATGTGTACCAAATTTCTGCATCCAATATTTTTTTTATTTTTGATTAAAGAGTAGGCTGCACTTTGATGTTAAAGTAGTGAAAAGAGCAATTCATGAAAAGCAAAAGAAACATTTAGCAAATCACGACACTATTAAAGAAACCTATGTTGAGACACAAATAAAGTTGACATAATTTTATTGTAAAACTTGAACAAAACCTAGTTGATATGGAAACATCTTAAAATAAGCAAAAATATATCTGGATTCTGTTTGTTTTCTGGATTTTTAAAAATTAAACTCCATAAACAAGGTTTCAATGGGATGCGATTCCAGATGAACTGGTTTCTGATAATACAGCTCAAAATGTAATATTTATATAATAATTCTTAAATCAGCTCTTGTCTATGGAAAGTTCAAGGACATGAGACCTGCATAAGGATGAGCATTAAAAATGGTGAAATAATTTTGACAAGATTGATTATCCCAGGAGTATTAAATATCAATGGAGGAATGTCAAAGGTCACTCAAGCTCTCAGGTTAGATGAAGAAAGAAACTATGCTGCTTAAGAAATTATTAAAATTGTTCACTTAAGACAAACTAAATCAGATTTGAGGTTGAACATATCTGAAGATGAAGGTGACAGAAAGCCAAAATACATCTTAGACATGGTACATCCTTTGTATCGTAAAACAAGATGTTCCTTGTGTGGAATTTTGTTGAAATGCTGAAAGACAACAGAATTGTGGGTAAAACACACGTCCAGAGTCAAAATCCTGTTTTCCGCCTTGTTACTGCAGAGATCCTAGAATTCAATTAGAAATGAAAAATAATGTCACAATTAATTGACATGTTTGAGGTACAAAATCTGATTTTAGTTTATACTCAAAAAGGATGGGAAAGTTGAGAATGCAAATAAGTCAGTTTCTTGTGCCTTTTAGTGGTACTGTTACACCACTTCCAACATGAGCAGAGCAAATGTACAGCCCAGTGACATTACCTAAACTTCAAAGTGAACTGTGTATTGGACCTACATGTTCCTAGACATTAAGACCACATTCAAAGGGCCAATTTAAAGAACAGCAATTTGACATTTGGTCAGTCATCCAGGTGGCTGGGACAGACCAGCGACCAAATCTGCAAAAGGGAATAAATCTTCATGTCATCAAGAACCTTCTCCTCAAATGGATGGAATGTTTGCTGGCACCTAAAACTTCTTCAGAGGTTACAGTCATCCTTCAGATTAATCTTATGTCCAGGAGATGGGAGGAGCCCCTTCCTACAGTATCAGATTTGGGTTTCGAGCTTTACAATGGAGCGGAGACAAAAACTTTGGGAAGTCTTCAAGGTAAAACTAAAACTTTATGATGTATACCACTATCAATGCTTTGGACAGGTAGAATATGTTAATCATGCAGTAATCAACTATCTTAAAAAAAAATACATTCTCTTATGGTAAGAACTAAGATGTTTGTTATTTTTGATATGAATTAGATCAACTTTGACAGGACACACTCTGAGGTTTTATCACAAATTATTTTCTATCCACAAATTTAAAATTCTCAACCCCTGTTTCAATCCCTCACGGTCTTGAACACTCCCTCTCTGTAACAGCTCCAACATTAACCAGCAGCCCAGGCAATGCCTGAATCTTGGGCATTGCTCACATTTGCCCCATCATTTTCAGCCATGTCTTAACCACTTCACACTTTTGTTTTTGTAAATTCCTGACTAAATCTCTCCAGATCACTCCCCTTCTTTAAACTCTTTGCTAAAAGCCAGATGTTTAGTTAGTCCTGCCAATTTCCCTCCTTGTATTGGCATTCTCTGACACTTCCCCAATTTCTCTGACACAGTTCTGTGGAACAGCTCAGGACATTTTTTTGTCAAAGATGTTGAATAACTGCAAGCTGTTGGGATTGATGCAGAGAATTTTCCTCCATTACAATTGTATAATCCCTGGACATACCTGACCATATTCTTGAAGTCATGATGAAAACTCCATGTGAAGTTAGATTTAAAAAACAAACAATATGAGGACTTGAGATTCCACTGTGACTTGCAGCATTCAAACCAATCCAATTTCACCCTGAAGGCAAGTATCACCTCCAAGGTTTTAATTCACAAAATAATGCAGTTATGAAGTTCTTACCAATTTGGGAAGGTCTGGTTATTTGTTGCCACAGCTAATCATCTTCCTGTTGGGCAGAAAAGAAAAAGTGATACAAGCAGATTCCTATTAATCAGTTAAAACACCATGAACCCAAAGTCAGTCAGTTTTTAAAGAAACAAAATAGATAGGGACATAAATAATTTGTCTCTTTTATTGATGGGTCAACTTGACATGCCATCAGTCTAATTTACCAAAATGAGTAAATACATTGGGGAATATAATACTCCATCTGGATTTCCACTGTTGGAAATAGTGGTTCCATGGATTACTGAGTCAGTGTTCAAGTGAAGCCGCGTTATACTCAGACCCCAGTCATCATTCAGTAAGATCTGGGAAAGGATACTGAGACATTCCCACCGGAAATTCAACAGTACCTTCAGGATTCCTTTAAACAGATGCTGCAATTAAACTGATATCCTCCAGGATGTTAATCCTGGTAAGTAAATAGCATTTGTGTTGTTAAGGTGTATGTTTTTGGTGGGAGTAAAACAAAGTGGTAACCATTCTCAGGTTTAATATAGGGCCCATTCGTCAGAGAAAATATTTCCATTCTTTCATTCTTGACATGAAGTGAAATACCAGTTACTAACACCTTACCGTGCCTAGAGAGGTGGTAGCATTGCTGGTTAGGCCCATGTAGGCAGATAGGGCATGGTGACCACCAGAGACTTCAAGACTGCTCGGTAGTTCATGCAAGTGTCCCCTAAATCCCAATGGAGATCTGGTTTTCCATTCCAGATAGTAGTGAACAGAATGGTTCCACAGAACTGCAGCAAGCAGCAGAAACATGGCACCACTGGTGGGCCAGCCACACAGGAAGGAAGGATGTTGAATGGAAGGACACTCATGGTAAGGGATTCATTAGTTATGGGAACAAACAGGCATTTCTGTGGCTGTCACCGTGACTCAAGAATGGTATGTTATCTCCATGGTGCCAGGATCAAGGATGTCGCATTGCTGCAGGACATTGCTTCTGGGGAAGGTGATCTGCCTGAGTCTGTAGCCCATATTAGTATCAATGATACATGCCGAGAACTGTAGTTCTGCAATCAGAATTTAGGGAACTCAGTGGAAAATTAGCCAGAGGACCTTCAAAGAAGTAACCTCCAGAAGGCATCCAGTAGGGATGCCTTCTGGGGAAGGTGGAACCTGTACAAGAAGGATGGGTTGCATCTGAACTGGAAGGGGACCAATGTCCTGGGTGGAAGGTGTGCTCGAGTAGTTCTAGAGGGTTTAAACTAGTATGGCAGGGGGATGGGAACCTGAGCTGTATACCAGAGGTGAGAGTTGATGCAGATGAGGCAAGAGCAAGAAGTAGACCAGCTAGCGGGAAGGATTTTCCTGGGAAGGAACCAAGGGATCAGTTAAAGTGTGTTTGCTTTAACGCAAGGAGTATCAGAAATAAAAGTGATGAACTTAGAGCATGGATCAGTACCTGGTGCTGTGATGTTGTGGCCATAACAGAGACATGGGTTTCTCAGGGGCAGGAATGGTTGCTGGATGTCCCAGGGTCTAGAGCATTTAAAAAGAACAGGGAGGGGGGAAAAAGAGGAGGGGGTGTAGCACTACTAATCAGAGAGGGTATCACAGCTACAGAAGCTTCCATTGTCGAGGAAGATCTGCCTACCGAGTCAGTATGGGTGGAAATTAGGAACAGCAAGGGAGCAGTCACCTCGTTAGGGGTTTACTATAGGCCCCCCAATAGCAGCAGGGAGATAGAAGAAAGCATAGGTCGGCAGAGTTTGGAAAAGTGTGGACGTAGTAGGGTTGTTGTAATGGGTGACTTTAACTTTCCCAATATCGATTGAAACCTCCTTCGAGCAGAAGATTTGAATGGAGCTGTTCTTGTAAGGTGTGTTCAGGAGGGTTTCCTAACTCAATACGTTGACAGGTCGACGAGGGGAGAGGCCGTTCTAGAATTGGTGCTCGGAAACGAGCCGGGGCAGGTATCACATCTTGTGGTGGGAGAGCATTTTGGAGATAGTGACCACAACTGCCTCACATTCTACATAGCTATGGAGAAGGAGAGGATTGGGCAAAATGGGAGGATATTTGATTGGGGAAGAGGAAACTATGATGCGATTAGACAAGAGTTAGGAAGCATGGATTGGGAGCAATTGTTCCATGGTAAAGGCACTATAGACATGTGGAGACTGTTTAAGGAACAGTTGTTGCAACTGATGAATAAATATGTCCCTCTGAGACAGGCAAGAAGGGGTAAGATAAAGGAATCTTGGATGATGAGAGCGGTAGAGCTTCTCGTCAAAAGGAAAAAGGTAGCTTACATAAGGTGGAGGAAGCTAGGGTCAAGCTCAGCCCTAGAGGATTACAGACAGGTGAAAAAAGAGCTCAAAAATGGTCTGAGGAGAGCCAGGAGGGGGCATGAGAAAGGCTTGGCAGAACGGATTAGGGAGAACACAAAGGCATTTTACAGTTATGTGAGGAATAAGAGAATGGTCAAAGAAAGAGTAGGGCCGATCAGAGATAGCGTAGGGAATTTGTGTGTGGAGTCTGAGGAGGTAGGGGAAGCCCTAAATGAGTTTTTTGTTTCTGTCTTTACGAAAGAAACAAACTTTGTAGTGAATGAAACCTTTGAAGAGCAGGTGTGCATGCTGGAATGGATAGAGATAGAGGAAGCTGATGTGCTGAAAATTTTGTTAAACATTAAGCTTGACAAGTCGCCAGGCCCGGACCAGATTTGTCCTCGGCTGCTTTGGGAGATGAGAAATGCAATTGCTTCGCCACTTGCGAAGATCTTTGCATCCTCGCTCTCCACTGGAGTCGTACCTGAGGACTGGAGAGAGGCAAATGTAATTCCTCTCTTCAAGAAAGGAAATTGGGAAATCCCCAGCAATTACAGACCAGTAAGTCTCGCGTCTGTCGTCAGCAAGGTGTTAGAAAGGATTCTGAGGGATAGGATTTATGACCATCTGGAAGAGCATGGCTTGATTAAATGCAGTCAACATGGCTTTGTGAGGGGCAGGTCATGCCTCACAAACTTTATCGAGTTCTTTGAGGATGTGACTAGAAAAGTTGATGAGGGTCGAGCTGTGGATGTGGTGTATATGGACTTCAGCAAGGCATTTGATAAGGTTCCCCATGGTAGGCTCATTCAGAAGGTCAGGAGGAATGGGATACAGGGGAACCTAGCTATCTGTGGTGAGTGGTGTTGCACCGGGCTCTGTCCTTGGGCCTCTACTGCTTGTAATTTTTATTAATGACTTGAATGGGGGGATTGAAGGATGGGTCAGGAAGTTTGCAGACGACACAAAGGTTGGAGGTGTCATTGACAGTATAGAGGGCTGTTGTAGGCTGCAGCGGGACATTGAAAGGATGCAGAGATGGGCTGAGAGGTGGCAGATGGAGTTCAACCTGGATAAATGCGAGGTGATGCATTTTGGAAGGTCAAATTTGAAAGCTGAGTACAGGATTAAGGATAGGATTCTTGGCAGTGTGGAGGAACAGAGGGATCTTGGTGTGCAGGTACATAGATCCCTTAAAATGGCCACCCAAGTGGACAGGGTTGTTAAGAAAGCATATGGTGTTTTGGCTTTCATTAACAGGGGGATTGAGTTTAAGAGCCGTGAGATCTTGTTGCAGCTCTATAAAACTTTGGTTAGACCACACTTGGAATACTGCGTCCAGTTCTGGTCGCCCTATTATAGGAAAGATGTGGATGCTTTGGAGAGGGTTCAGAGGAGGTTTACCAGGATGCTGCCTGGACTGGGGGGCTTATCTTATGAAGGGAGGTTGACTGAGCTCGGACTTCTTTCATTGGAGAAAAGGAGGAGGAGAGGAGACCTACTTGAGGTATACAAAATAATGAGAGGCATAGATAGAGTCCTTAGCCAGAGACTATTTCCCAGGGCAGAAATGACTAACATGAGGGGTCATAGTTTTAAGCTGGTTGGAGGAAAGTATAGAGGGGATGTCAGAGGCGGGTTCTTTACACAGAAAGTTGTGAGAGCATGGAATGCGTTGCCAGCAGCAGTTGTGGAAGCAAGGTCATTGGGGACATTTAAGAGACTGCTGGACATACATATGGTCACAGAAATTTGAGGGTGCATACATGAGGATCAGTGGTCGGCACAACATCGTGGATTGAAGGGCCTGTTCTGTGCTGTACTATTCTATGTTCTATGTTCTATGTTCTATTATTTTCATGTCACATAGAGTCATAGAGTCATACTGCATGGAAACAGACCCTTCAGTCCAACCAGTCCATGTCCAACATAATCCCAAACTAAACTAGTCCCACCTGCCTGCTCCTGGCCCATACGCCTCCAAACTTTTCCTATTCATATATCCATCCAAATGCCTTTTAAACATCCACCACTTTCACAGGAAGTTCATTCCATGTGAACTACCCTCTGTAAAAAAAATTCTCATATCTTTTTTGAAATCTCTCTCCTCTCACCTTAAAAATTTGCCCCCTAATCTTGACATCGCCCATCCGCAGGAAAAGGCAACTACGATTAGCTGTGTCTGTACCTCTCATTATTTTATGAATTTCTATCGGATCGTGTCTTAACTTCCTGCGCTCCAGTGAACAAAGTCCCAGCCTGTCTTTATAACTCAAACCTTTCACACCCAGCAACATTCTGATCATTCTCTTCTGAATCCTCTACAACTTGATCATGTTCTTCATCTAACTGGGTGACCAGAACTGGACACAATATTCCAGAAGGCCTCACTAATGTTCTGTACAACCTCAATGTAATTTCCCACTTCTATAATTAAAGGACTGAGCAATGAAGGCAAGCATACCAAACACCTTTTTAAACACACTCTCCATATGTGATGCAAACCTCAACAAATTATGTACCTCCAACTTCAGGTCAGTCTGTTCAAGACACTACCCAAGGCCCTACAATTAATTGTATAAGCCCTGACCTTGTCTGTTGTACCAAAATGCAATACCTCACATTTATCCAGATTGAACTCCATCTGCCATTTTTCAACCCATTGACCCATTTCATCAAGACCCATTTGTAATCTTAGATAAACTTCTTCACTGTCTAATGTGCCATCAATTTTGGTGAAACCTGCAAACTTACTAACCATGGCTTCTATATTCTCATCCAAATCAATTATATAAATGACAAACAAAAGAGGACCCTAAACCAATCCATGAGGCCCCCAATCTCAAACGCAACCCTCCACCATTACTTTGTTTCCTGCTGTTAAGCCAATTATGTATCCAATTAGCTAGGTCTTCATGGATCCCACATAACCTAACTTTACTAGTTAGTCTACCATGCCAAAGGCTTAACTGAAATCCAAATAAACAACATCTAATGCACTGCCATCAATCTTTGGTAACTTCCTTAACAGACTCAATCAAATTTGTGAGACATGATTTTCCTTACACAAAACCATGCTGACTATCCCTAATTAATTTTGCTTCTAAATGTCCATACATTAATAATCACCTCCAAAAATATACCCACAACCAAAGTCAAACTCACAGGTCCATAGTCCCCTGGTTTCTCCTTACAATCTTTCCTCAACAAAAGGTACAACATTAGCCACCCTCCAGTCATCAGGCACTTCACCCATAATTATGTCGCTGAGTACAGGAATAGAAAGGTAATGATGATGAATCTAACTTGAAAAGATGGTGCACAAGGTACAGCTAAAAATTCTGAGGACACTGGGACTAGCTTTGGGCGAATGACAGCTGCACAAACTGGACATATTGCACTTAAAGTTAAGATTGAGTTTCTTGCACAGTGTTTTGTTAGTGCTGTTGGAGAGGATTGAAACTAAATCAGCAGGGATGTGGCAACTACGACAGAATATCACAGAGTAACGCTGAGGTATACAAAATACTCAGAGGCAAATAGCAGTAGAACATAATAAGTTAATAGCTGAAGTCAGAGTAAGGGAGAAACGAAGTCTTTCCAAAATCAGGGTTACATTGTAATAATGTCAACTTAGAGAGTATAGTAAATAAGATTGGTGCATTGCAGGTGCAAATTGCCATGTGAAATGATGTTGTTGTGGCAGACACCTACAGGAAGGCAGGGCAGGATTGGGTATTATATAGACTTGCAAAGTGTGGCGCTGGAAAAGCACAGCAGGTAAGGCAGCATCCGAGGTACAGGAGAGGCAACGTTTTAGGCATAAGCCCTTCACCAGGAAGTGGGCTGAGAAATAAATGGAAGGGTGGGGAGGCTGGAGCAGATGAGTGAGAAGGAAGATGAACAGTTAGACAGATCAAAAGGACTGTGCCATGTTGGAGGGTTGGATCTGGGATGAGGTGGGAGAGGGGAGATTTGGAAACTGATGAAGTTGATGTTGATGCTGTGTGGTTGAAGTATCCCCGAGGTGGAAGATGAGACGTTCTTCCTCCAGTTGATGAGTAGCTTTGATTTGGCGGTGGAGGCAGCCTAGAACTTATCCTTGGGGGAGTAGGAGGGAGAATGGAAGTGGTTGGCCACAGGGTGGTGGGGTTGTTTGGTGCGTGTGTCCCAGAGATGTTCCCTGGTTTGGCGTCCTGTCTCCCTGATATAGAGGAGACCACATCAAGAGCAACAGATGTGGTAGACGAGATGGGTGATGTTGAGGAAAATCTCTGATGGATGTGAAAATATTATTTCGGGCCTTGGAGGGAGGTGAGGGGGAATGTACTGGGTGTTAAATATGGGTTGATGGGGGGCATGGACCTAACGAGGGAGTTGTGGAGGGAATGGTCTCTGTGGATTGCAGATAGGGTTGGGGAGGGAATTATATCTTTGCTGGTGGGATCTGGAAGTGGCGGAGGATGATGTGGTGCATCCAGAGATTAGTGGGGTGGAAGGTGAGGACTGGGGGCTTCTATCCTTGTTGTGGTTGGAGGGATAGGTTTGAGGCTGGAAGTGCAGGAAGTGGAGGAGTTGCACTGGAGGGCAGTGTTGATCATGTGGGAGAGGAAATTGTGATCCTTGAACACGGAGGCCGTCTGGGATGTCCTGGAGTGGAATTGTCCCTCCTGGGAGCAGATATGACAGAGGTTGAGGAATTGGGAGTAAGGGATTGTGTTTTTACAGGAAGCAGGTGGGATGAGGTGTGCTTCAGATAGCTGCGGGAGTCGATGGGTTTGATGTCCATATTATGTCGGTCACCGGAGACAGAGACGGAAAGGTCCAGGAAGGTGAGGGAGGTGTCAGAAATGGTCCATGTGGATTTAAGGTCAGGATGGAAGGTGTTGGTGAAGTTGATGAACTGTTCAACTCCCTTATGGGAGCATGAGATGGCACCGATATGGTCATTGATGTAGCAGAGGAAAAGTAGGGGATGGTGTTGTTGTAACTGCTGATGATGGTCTGTTCCACATTTTCTATGAAGAGGCAGGTGTAGCTGGGGCCCATAAGGGTGCTCCTGGCTACCCCTCTGGTCTGATGGAAGTGGGAGGATTTGAAGGAGAAGTTGTGGAGGGTGAGGACCAGTTCCACCAACCAATGAGAGTGTGGGTGGAGGGAGACTGGTTGGGTTGGCAGGAGAGGAAGAAATGGAAGGCTTGTAGGCCTTGGTCATGGGGTGTTGGGAAAAGATAGGACAAAGAAAAGGGGGAGGGATTTTGAAACAAAAGACAGAGTTAAGATAAGGGAGAAATTTCAGGATGGCAACCTATTGCGAGTGCAGTACCACAGTGATCTTTGCTGCAGCCATTATTATTTACAATATATATCAATAAATTGGATGAAGGAAATGAATGTAGTTTGGCCAGATTTGCAGATGACAAAAACAGATGGGATGGTGAGGAGTGTGAATGACATGACCATCTAATGATGGGTCACTGAACTCAAAATTTGAACTCATCTTTTCTCTTTACAGAAGCTGCCAGACTTGCTGAGTTTCTTCAACACACTCTGTTTTTGTTTCAGTGTTCCAGCATCTGCAGATCTGTATGTTTATTAAAGCCTATGATTGGGCCTCTGATTGCTAGGGTCTAACCTAAGTTGGATGCTAAGTCTGCCGTCTGACCATGAATTTGTTGATTCTCTGAAATAAGGATCTGTGGGACTATGACAGCTTACCTCAATGTAATATAATAATAAAACAATGCAAAGCACTTTACTGCAGTGCAAGGGAGTTAAATTATACACCCAACTGCAGAAGGAAGCATAATGGCAGATATCCTTGCACCACAGTTTTCTGGCCTTTTCAGAGGTCAGAAGGTCTTTGATTGTGACACCACATGCATTTCCTATGGAGGTTAGAGATAACATTGTGAGATCTATAGGAAACTTGAATTAACCCCTTCCCACAATTTTTGTGCACATGTTAGTTTTGGAAGCCCTACAAAAATAACTCACTCATCACTGAATATTCATATCCACTGGGTCAAGCCTGATAAGGAATTGAGCTTATCCTGACACGTGTTGGCGTGTAGTTTTTAATTATTATCTGGGAATTTGAATTTTGAAGTAGTGGAAAATAGATTATAGTTTTCAGCTATATGGAGGTGACTTCTTTCTAAGATGTCAGCAAGTTAATTTTCAACAGTGAAATCAAACGTTTTCTTCCAAGAAAGCCTCAGCTGTGTCAAATGGCCAGCAAGATATCTGGTGAATTAATTTATAAAATGTTTTCAAGGTAAAACCTAAATGGCTACAGAAAAACAAATGGTCAGAAGACAATCACATTTCGTTTCAGAAAAAATAATTTCATATCAGGAAGGAGTTGGAGTTTGCAGAGTCTTCCGGCTTGAAAGAAGTCTTTTATTTTCATAATTCAAGAAAAAGGCTGAACCTTTTCTTGAGGTTCAATGGATAGTCAGTGACAGTCAGTGACAGTGATAGTCAGTGACAGTCAGTGACAGTCAGTGACAGTCAGTGACAGTGATAGTGACAGTCAGTGACAGTCAGTGACAGTGAGTGATAGTGACAGTCAGTGATAGTCAGTGACAGTCAGTGATAGTCAGTGACAGTGATAGTCAGTGACAGTCAGTGATCGTCAGTGACAGTCAGTGATAGTCAGTGACAGTCATTGATAGTCAGTGACTGTCAGTGACAGTCAGTGACAGTGATCGTCAGTGACAGTCAGTGACAGTCATTGATAGTCAGTGACTGTCAGTGACAGTCAGTGACAGTCAGTGATAGTCAGTGACAGTTAGTGATAGTGACAGTCAGTAACAGTGAGTGATGGTCAGTGACAGTCAGCGATAGTGACAGTCAGTAACAGTCAGTGATAGTCAGTGACAGTCAGTGATAGTCAGTGACAGTCAGTGACAGTGAGTGATAGTCAGTGACAGTCAGTGACAGTGAGTGATAGTGAGTGATAGTCAGTTTTAGTCAGTGACAGTCAGTGATAGTGACAGTCAGTGACAGTCAGTGATAGTCAGTGACAGTCAGTGATAGTGACAGTCAGTAACAGTGAGTGATAGTCAGTGACAGTCAGCGATAGTGACAGTCAGTAACAGTCAGTGATAGTGATAGTCAGTGATAGTGACAGTCAGTGACAGTCAGTGATAGTAATAGTCAGTGATAGTGACAGTCAGTGACAGTGAGTGATAGTCAGTGACAGTCAGTGATAGTGATAGTCAGTGATAGTGACAGTCAGTGACAGTGAGTGATAGTCAGTGACAGTCAGTGACAGTCAATAATAGTCAGTGACAGTCAGTGATAGTGATAGTTTTGTAGTTTTATATTTCTGGGAGAAATAGCAATGGAGATACTCAGTTTGGAATCTGATTTCTACAGTATTACGATCATAACAGTGTGAAATATTTTGAAAACCTTAAATGTCATTTTCTGTTGCAATATTTCAACTTAGATATTTTTTGATAATTGTACTCAGCATTGCATGTTTTTCCTGAGTAGATTAATTGCCCATTACATTGGCCAACACTGTTTATGTATTGAGATGCACTGATTTTCTTCCAGTCCCATAATGCATTCAAAACAGCATAAAACTTATACTCGGACACACAGCTGTAGTGAATGAAAGTGTTATTTAAATATTCAGATATCTTTATCTTTGAAAACAATGCCCTGATATTGAAAGTTAGAGTAATATAACCACTTGCTCCACTTTATTGGTTGAAAAGCTGTTTGCTCGAACTGGAAAATGCATCAGAGCCAACTTTGAAAAAAAATCTGATTTTTCATTTCAATGGACTTCATTGATTACAAATGGCAAGGTTTCTCAGATTGATGGGAGTAATTTGAATGTATCGCTGAGTTTCAAAACCCATTTGCCTCAGCAAGGGGCTGATTTCACCGCTTCACTGACAGCCTAAAAGGTTATTAAAGTGTCCCACTGCATTTTGTCATTATGTAAATGACTTGGATGTGAATAAAGGAGATGGGGTTAGTGAGTTTACAGGTTACACCAAAATAGGTGGTGTAGTCATCAGTGAAGAAGATTATCTCAGAGTACAATGGGACCTTGATCAGATGGGCCAATGGGTTGAGAAGTGGCAAATGGAGTTTAATTTAAATAAATATGAGATATTGCATTTTGGTAAGGCAAACTAGGACAGGACTTATACAGTTAATGGTAGGGCCCTGAAGAGGGTTGCCAGACAAAGAAACTGAGAGGTGTAGGTGCATAGTTCCTTAAAAGTGGAGTTGCAGGTAATGAAGACAGCATTTGACACCCTTAGCTTCAATGCTCAGAACATTATTAACAATAAGACTTGGCATAGCATGTCGCAGCTCTACAGGGTATCGTGAGGTCACTTATAAAATATTGCATACAATTCTGATCACCCTTCTATAAAAAGGATGTTACAAAACTTGAGAGGGTGCAAAAAGATTTACTAGGCTGTTGCTGGCTCTGGAGGGTTTGAATTATAGGGAGAGATTGAATAAGCTGTGGCTTTTTTTCCCTGGAACATCAGAAACTGATGAGTGACCTTATTGAGGTTTATTAACTCATGAGGGGCAAGGATAGGTTGAATAGCCAAGATCTTTTTCTTAGGGTGTGGGAGTCCAAAACTAAAGCACCTAGGTTTAAGATGAGAGGGGAATAATTCAAAAAGGACCCAAGGGGTAACTTTATCACAGAGGGTTATGTATGTATGGAATGAGTTGCCACAGGAAGTGGTGGAGGCTGGTAAAATTACAGCATTTAAAAGGCATCTAAATGAGTATATGAATAGGAAGCATTTGGAGGGATATGGGCCAAATGCTGCCAAATAGGACTACATCAGATTGGGATTTCTGGACAAGTTGGACCGAAGGTTTGTTTCCGTTCTACATGACTCTATGACTCAAATATCAATCCTGCATAAATTAAACTAATCAATGTTTATTTGATTTTACAACTAATTAGCCACTTGAGAAGAAAACCTAACCACTACCTTTGCACATCTCCCAGAGACAAAAACATTGTTGGAACAGGTTTAAAGGTAGGCTTAGATTGTGGACATGGAGAATGGGCTCAATTTGCATCCTACAAGTGCAAAAATCAAATCAGGATCCTGGATTCCTGAACAATACTGGTCCAGTTATGATGGTGAGATTACTCCTCATGGTGATGATACACCTATGAGATATATTCTGGTTATCAGGATATAAACATTCCTAGCAGGAACTAACAGCTTGCAGTCCCAGAATTACATGCTTGGATACTTACTGTAACTTAGTGAAATACTAATAAGGATTGGTGGCAGGAATCCACTCGAGGTACCTCAGTTGGCTCAATAGCACATGACCACAATATAAACCATGCTAACAGGAAGGTGGCTTTAGCCATATTTTCCATTGTATTTAACTTCCATGATATGATGTAGCCCTCGCTAGCCATCTGCCAGTCAGCCTGACATCATTGACACTAGTTTCAAGCAGAAGTAAGATTTGATATGTTCTAACCAGGCTTGCTGATAAGTTAAAGAACACTGTCCTATTTTGTAAGTCCCTAATATTCCAAAGGGCGAGTTTTCAAAATCAGGGTAGTGTTTTGCTTGGGAAATTCAGATATCAACATGTTTTTGTTTTTGAAGGGAACCTATCCTGAAGTGATTAGCAGATGTGGCACCAGGCAAGGAGCATTCCAATGCAGGTGTAGTTCCAGGTTGGAAGCAGGTAACTCAGAATGGGAACACGAGCAGGTGTTGGATTTGAAACATACCAACACTTGATCAGTGAGGGGTGATGTGGTATTTGACTGGGAGAGGGGTTAAGGGGGTGGGGAAGTTGGAGACTGTTCCCAGGGAAGAGGTTTAGCTTGGGTGGGATAGGAGGTGGGGTGTGTGGTTACTAGGGGGAAGCATTCTTCCTCATCCTATCCCACATGGAGTGTTTTTATAGCGCTTACCTCATGTAGGAAAAATGTCTACAAAGAAGATAAAAATTAAAATGCTACAGACAAAGAAAACAGTTTTTTTCTTATAAATTGTCACATGAAAGCACTTTAAGTAAAAATATTATTTTGGTAGCATCAATATGGGTGGAGTGGAATAAGAGTTTGATGAATGAATTGGAATAATCGAAATTTGAAGCCATTCTTGGAAATGTGTGTTCAGTGAAGATGTAAAATTTTCTATAGGATCTCAAAAATATTTTCCCAAGAGTTTACTTTCAAAAGCAGGGAATATTCAAATTTTGCCTTAACAAACTTCCATTCAGCATGAGAATAAATACAAAATCACATTTGATTCTCCTACTGGGGAGTTGGCAGGTCTCAGTTGTGCAATTTCGTATTTCAAGTATTCACGCACTATTTAAAACTGTTTTGATAAGCAGGAACTCACACCCTTCCTGTCACATTTCTTTTTCCTAACTTGCTTTAGAGCTACCCAATGCATAACAGGAAAAAATACTTCCACGTAAACTTACTGTTGGCTCCTTGGCAGTACAGCGCACATTCATGCATAGTGCGAAAGTTGTTTCCATTCCCCCCACAGCCACTATATTTGAAATAGTCACAAGTCTTAAGAATTATGTTGTAAAAATATCGCCGGATTGAGGCCTTACAGGGCCCTTTGATTGGTATCAGCAGGCAGACTTCTTGATTGACTAGAAAAATAGAAATTGGTGCAAGTAACTTCTGTGAAACGCCTTAATACGTGAACTAGTAAACAAATATATTGGTGTCTAGAAACATGAAATGATGTAAATCCAAACCCATTAGATTCCACTAATGTTTCCTGGAAAATTGAAGATTCCAATGGACAATTCCACTTCATCTGGAGACCTCCAAAGTCATAAATTAAAAGTTGATTAAGAACTGAGTCTAAATCCTGGGTAAATATATGTTAACACCCCAAGTTGCCACACATCCCTAACCTACACCTTCCCTGATCCCTTGCACAGCAGGACCCCTGACAACCACTCCCACCACTCCCCTGGACAGACATCATTTAAATAGCAAACGTATCTCCAGAATACAAAAGTTGTGGCTGTCCTTTGCTCATACAACATCAAGTGTGCTATTACTGCATCAGCTGCCTGAGCTGGGAAGGAGAAAATCAGCTGGGTTCCTGCTTCTGATCACCACCAGTGACTTCAGAGGCACAGTGCACATGTGGAGGCTTTGGGACATAAATAGGATGAATTTCTTGTGGTGCTGCTCTTCACCATTGTTAAATCACTTGTCAACATGCTAAAGAAAAATAGTTACTCAGATGAAGTACTAGCAGGGCACTGACATTTTTGAAAACAGTCCTGCAGTTATCCATATTCTCAGAGCAAAACAAGGAAACATTGTGAAAATAAACTGCAGATGGAAAATATTGTGGAATGGATAGAACATCTGCTAATTAACTACACATTGACCTTAAGGCGCAGGATGCAAGGACTGTTTCTTTGTATAACCTCATGAACGTCACAGACTTGTGAAAGTGGCTGAAAATTATGACCCAAAAATAAAGGCCTCAAAAGTAAGGGTGAGGCTACATGGTGAAATGATACTCATCCCAAGAGGTGAAGTGAAGCTAAGAGTCCAATATAAAAGGAGGAAAGAAGATCTGGGGTTCCAGAAAGAAGATAATAAGTTTAATCCATACAACTCAGTTGAATCAAGTCTAAAGCTTGGACTAATAACCCTCAACAAGCTACTTCAAAAGGCCTTCCTCCAATGGCTTCTGACTGCTTCAAAACATGTACAAATAATATCTTTTATTTAGCGGAGAAACCATCCAGATGTGAAAAACATGCAAAGAAAGCAGATGGACAATTGTTTCCATGCTGTATGGAGTTGCACTCCCTGTGAAAAAATGTTGAGAATGCTAAGACAGAATGAGAAATCTTTAAGATCCAATGTGAAGCAACACCTTAACATGTTCTGAAAGTCATCAACCCAGCAGAGACATAGAATCAGAAAGATAAGTATCTTACTCAAAACAAGCAAACTGCACAACAAGATGCAAATCTCCAGGGGCTACAGGAGGTCATGATAAAAGCAAAAAGGACATACCTGTTTCGTGAAGAGAGCAGTGGACATTCAGGGATAAAGTGATAGTCTAAGATAGCAGAATGGAAATAGAATCATTATCCCTTAGGAGATTAGAAAAGAGATGCTGAAGCACATCTATGCCCTAAAGGAAATAAGTTCTGTCAGAGGAAAGCAAGATGAGTGCTCAATGGGCCAAATATGAGCTATGAGATTAAGACCACATGAACCACTGCAGTGCTTGTTACAAATACCAAACTAATCAAGCTAAAGATTTGCTTATAACACATGACATCCAAGAGAGATCAACAATGACGCTCAGAACGGATCTCATCATTCTCATGAGGACTGATTTTGTTGTTACCATCACCTTCAAAAGTATCAAGAGTGTAGTTGCTTAAGAAAGAAATTAGGAGGGCAAAGAGGGGCAACAAAATATCTTTAGAAGCTAGGATTAGGAAAAAATACCCAAAGTATTGTACAAGTATATTCAGACTAAGAGAGTTACCAGGGAAAGAGAGAGGTCTGTTAGAGACCAAAGGGCAAATCTTTCCATGGAGCCAGGTGATGTGGGTGAGGTCTTATTTCTCATCTGTACTTCCAAAAGGAGAAAGACATGGTGGCTGGAGACTTCAGGGGATGGTGGTGCTCTGGAGCATGTCAAGATTAATAAGGAAGAGGTATTACATTTTTCAGCGGGCATAAAGGTGCATAAATCCTCAGGGCCTGATAAGATGTAACCCAGGTTGCTATGGAAGACAAGGGAGGAGATTACTGGGGCGTGGCAGAGATATTTAATATTTTGCTGGCTGCAGGTAAAGTGCCAGATGCTGGAAGACAACTAATGTGATTCCTTTGTTCAAGAAGGGATAGGCCAGATAATTACAGACTTGTTAGTCTGACACCAGTGGTAGGGAGATTATTGAAAAAAATTCCAAGGGACAGGATTAATCAACACTTGGAAAGGTGGTAATAGATCAGGAATAGTCAGCACAGATTTGTTGAATTGAGATCCCATTTGACTAATTTAAGTAAGTGTTTTGAAAAGGTGACTAAATATATCGCTGAGGGTAGTGTAGTTGATACAGATTACATGCAGTTCAATTAGGCCTTTGACAAGGTCCCGCATGGAAGGTTGTCCAAAAGGTAAGAATCTATGGGATCTAAAGCAAGTTCACAAACTGTATCTAAAATTGACTTGTAAGTAGGATGCAAAAGGTAATGGCGGAGGTTTGTTTTTATGATAGAGAGCCTTTGACCAGCAGTGTACCACAGAGATCGGTATTAGCACTCTTGCTGTTTGTTATGTACATTAATTATTTGAAAGTGAATATAGAAGGTATAATTAGCAAATTTGCAGATGGCACAAAAATTGATGCTGTTGATTATGAGGAGGATGGTCTCAGGCTGCAATGTGACATTGATCAGCTAGCAAATTGGGCAGGGCAATGGCAGATGGAATTTAATCCTGATGTGTGTGAGGTGGTTTATTTTGGGCGGTCTCATTAGGAATGGTAGACAGAATGAATGGTAGGTTTCTAGGGAGTACTGAGAAACAAAGGGACCACGGTCTACAAGTATCTGAAGGTGCCAGCACAAGTAAACAGAGTGGTGGAGAAGACATAAGGGATACTTGCCTTCATTAGCTGGAGCATAGATATTAGAAGCAGGAACGTCTTGTTACAACTTTATAAAACATTGGTTAGGCCACAGATGGAATACTGTGTATAGTGCTGGTTGCTGCACTATTGCAAGGACATAACTGCTTCAGAAAGGGTGTAGAGGAAATTAACTAGGATATTGCCTGGGATGAAAAGTCTGTGTTATGAGGAGAGACTGGATTGGTTGATTTTGGTTTCCTTGGAACACAGCAGGCTAATGGGTGATCTGATTGAAATGTACAAAATTATAAGAGGTGTAGACAAGGTAGGTTGTGAGAATCTTTTCCCCATGACAGACATGTATAAAACACTGGGCACATGTTTAAGGTGAGGAGTAAGTGGTTTATAGGAGATCTGAGTATTTCATTTTTAGTCAGAGGGTGGTAGAGATATGAAATGCGTTGCCTGAGAGGTTGGTGGAGGCAGATATACTCCAATATTTAAGAAGTATCTAGATGAGCACTTAAAATGTCAGGGCATAGTAAGCTATGGATCAAGCGCAGGTAAATGAGATTCGTATCATTTGGTGTTTGTTGGTCAGCATAGACATGATTGGCCAAAGGGCCTGGTTCTATGTTGTATATTTCTACAACCACTCACCTGACTACTGCTGAGATTAAAAATCTGTTGCTGGAAAAGCGCAGCAGGTCAGGCAGCATCAAAGGAGAAGGAGATGCTGAGATTGTCAAATGCCTGATACCTCATTTAGTCACTAGAATATTCCAAAAATTGTGATATGAGGCAATGGCCTCAATCTGTGGAAAGAATGCAGTGCTTTATGAAGAGTTGGAGAATCTACATCCGTAGATCAATTCAACACCATTTCCAATCAACTGGAAATGCTGATACAGAATGAAAATCACCAAAATATCATGAATAAATTGAACAAAACTTATACAAGGCCTAATGTAAAAAAATACATTTCCTGAAACCATTCAACCCAAACACTGATGTGACACTGGTGTCAAACCATTTTTCCCTCAGGAGAAAGTTATTAAAGGCAGTAGGAATAGTAGGTGTAAGTGACAAAATCCAGGTGAAGTAACAGAAAGCTGAATTTCACTTTGATAAAACTGTGCAGTGGAGAGCAAGTCATTGTGCAAACATTCATTACTCTCAACTTAGTTCACGTGGCAAAACTTGGGACCTATTTTCAATAACTAATTGTATGCAGTGAACATGAACAACCAGGTGTATTAATGCACTCATCGGCCTCCACACACAACAAAATCTGTGGCTTCACTACAGAAAGCTGTAATCTCACCACTGGCACAGAGTACAGAACTGCCATCAATTCCAGCAATCCACCATTCCCAAGCAATGGAAACGGATCAGCAAAAACTACTGGAGCAATGGGACACGCCATGTGAGCAACACTCCGCAAAGAAGGAACATTACCCTCGAATGAGCAGATATCAGATGTCTACTTTTAAGAGACCTGTACATTTTACTAGCAACAAGTGCAATGCGTGTGCTGGAAATGATGAAACTAACTGGAGTTCAGACTTTTTAGTTAACGAAAGATAATTTTCATTTTGACCATTGGTTAAATTGTATAACTTGTGTCTACAAGTTATATCACATGCATTGTTACTATTATAGCCAATCAATTGAGTGGGACATTTTATTGAGCAATATTCAATAAGCAAACACAATGATACTTATTCCAATATTAAGTTTAGTTAAACATCCAATTAAATACCCTGGGATAGTCTGTGCATGATAACTGCAGGTCACAGAACTTGGAGCAGACCAGGAATATTCCACCTCTTAGTAGCTAGAAGGATAAAACCTGTTACTAGAGTTAATGAAGCTAATGGAGTCTTGGAAATCTTCAATTGTAGGAAGTCCTGACTCCCATGTGAATGTCACAATGCAAGTGTGTTTATTGTGTTCAGAAACTAGCTGAAGAAACATTATTGGGTAAAATAAATAATTAGAAAGCCTACTGAGACAGAATGACTGGAGCATGATTCAGAAATAGCTTTTTCCACTGAAGTTTGAAGGGGAGTTTGTATTAGAAAGTTATTTAACAAAATATTTTAAAAGTTTAAAAAGTCTTAAAAGGTATTAGAAAAAGACACATGACACGTTATGGTCTACTATAATCACAAAACTGATAGTGAATGGAATAATTTCCCTACTTATAATGCTATAAAGGAACAACACATTATTCCAGTTCTATAGTGTTTAATAAAGAAAATAAAGCTGCATTACTAAAAACAATTTGAACTTAGTCTTGCACAACAGGAAATCTATAGGTCATAAGGAAGCCTGCTAGACCATTGGTCAAAACACAATTAAGGCTGAAACTTTATTGCTGGAACAGCACAGCAGGTCAGGCAGCATCTAGGGAACAGAAGATTCGACGTTTCGGGCACATGCCCTTCTTCAGGAATGGCATGAAGAAGGGCATGTGCCCGAAACGTCGAATCTTCTGTTCCCTAGATGCTGCCTGACCTGCTGTGCTGTTCCAGCAATAAAGTTTCAGCTTTGATCTCCAGTGTCTGCAGACCTCACTTTCTCCTCAAAACACAATTAAATCTACATGGATCATTTTGCAAGGATCTGTACCTCCACTTAGAGGCCAATTCCCTTATACATTTGTTACTGATAAGCTCATTAGTGAACCTAGCCACAGTATTTTTTTTCTCTTTTGTCCATGGGCACGAGAGTCACTGGTTAAGGTATTTGTTGTCCATCCCTAATTTGCCAGTGGGCATGTAATAGGCAATCATATTGCTGTGGGTCTAGAGTCACATGTAGGCCAGACCAGGTAAGGATGATAGATTTCTCTCTGCAAAAGACATTAGTGAACCAGATTTTGTTTTCCTTTTGACTACGGTTACATGGATACTTTAAGGTGAGCTTTTTATTCCAGAATTTTATTGAATTCAAATTTCAGCAGCCATCATTTTAGGATTCAAACTCGTGCCCATAACACTCAGTGGGGTTCTGGGATATTAGACTAGTGACATAACCACTGGTTCCCCTCATAAATCCCTAAATACAGGAGAGACACACACAATCTATGAGTGGAAGAGTAGCAAACAACTAAATGTGACTTTATTTAACCTGGTCTAAGGCCTAGATTAACAGCAGAGAGTCTGTGGCACCAGATCAAACGGGTTCAAAGGACTAGCTTGAGGGGAGAGGAACAAGATTCATGCTGCTAGTTGGTTGGTTAGAATGTAGGGGTTGAACTCCCTCCAGGGTTCGGAGATAAAAATAACAGACAGACCAGCAGTGCGAAGGGATGGACTTAGAGGTTAGGAGCTAGAGACAGAGAGATCATGAAGAGTGGTTCATTGCTGGGTGAGTGTGATTGGGTGGATTGGTGACTAACCATTTATCAGTGAGTAGGTGAATGAGCGAATGAAAAACTGAGAGTGTGCGTGAACAGGTTGGTGAAACTTTGAGTGAGTGTAGATCAGTGAGTGAATGAAAAACAAACTGCTGTGTGTGAGAGCAGATTGTTGAGTGAGTGGTGGTTACCAGCTAATGAATGAATGAATGAATGAGTGAAAGTGAGTAGGTTGGTGATTGAATGAATACATGAGTGAGAGAGTCTGGACAGGTTTGTAAGACAGTGAGTGAGGTGGGTGAATGAATGAGTGTGGATGAATTGCTAAGTGAGTGAATGAGGGTGGATTGGTGAATAGGGGAGTGAGTATGGCAGAATTTGAGAGTGAGTTGCTGAGCTTGATGGGCCTGTTGTTGAAGCAGAGTTGATGGGTCAATGTACATATATAGAACTCCTCAAACACCTACCCTTCCCCTCCTCACCCTCCTATGCATACAGCAGTCTGGGAGGGCAAGAAATTCCCAGGCTGAAAGGCAACTCCTTTCTGACCCTCATGTCCGTGTGAATTCTGCTGAGTACAAATTCAGAATGTGCCCTACCAAAGAAGTCAGAATGTTGCTGGTATGGAAAGTTTGAGTTATAAAGTTGGTTGGTAGGAGATTGAGAGGTGACTTTATAGATGTTTATAAAATCATAAGCGATGTATGTAGGGTTTAGTGGCAGTTGTCTTTTCCCGAGACTGATGGATTTCAAGACTGGAAGTCCATTTTTAATGATGGGAGAACAGCGACTTTAAAAAACAAATCGGGGCAATGTCTTTACACAGAGGGTGGTTCTCATGTGGAATGAACTTCCTGAGGAAGTGGTGGATGTTGGCACCTTTACAACATTTATAAGGCATTTGGATCAGTACATAAATAGAAAACGTTTGGAGGGATATGGGCCAGGGCAGGCAGGTGGGACCAAATTTAGTTTGGGATTACGTCCAGTATGGACTAGTTAGACTGAAGAGTCTGTTTCCGTGCTGTATGAATCTGACTGAAATCAGGACAAGGTAAACCCGACTTCCTTGCTCAACCCCAGTCCCCACCCTGGTGCTCATGATTTCGAGCCTTGGCTTTGTTTCTCTGCAGTTCAGCTACTTGAATGATAAAGCTCAAGATCCAAAGATGACTTCCCTTGACATCAATCTTGACATTTGACTGACTGTGACATCAAAAGTCCCTCACAAAATTAGAGTCAATGGAAATTAAAGGGAAAATCCTGCTGGTTGATAAGAATGATGATTGTGGTTGCGGGGGGGTCAATTATCTCAGCCCCAAGACGCCACTATAGGAGGTTCCTCTGAGTAGTGCCTTCAGCCTAACCACATTAAGCTGCTTTGTCAATGACCTTCCCTCCACCATAACGTCAGAAATGGGGATATTTGCTGGTGTTTGCACAATATGTTCAGCACCATTCATGACTGTTTAGATTCAGAAGCAGTCTGTCCCTACACAGCAAGCCCTGGTCAAGCCAGTAACTTATGAGCTATTGATGGGGGGAGTAGTGACTCGATTAAGTTACAAATAATTAACAGGAACTCTCCTCTAAAGTGTGAACAATCTATTGGCTGAAAATTACAGAGTTGTGCTGATGTGACTCTATAACATTGACTAAGCTAGTCGAAGTATCTTGTCATTGAGAACTGAAGTAGATATAATGTCCCACCTGCTTGCAGATTATAAATAAGCTCTCACAGGAAGGGAGCACAGTGAATATATTACTGTACAAGTAATATTGAGTCATTGTTTAAAGTTCATGAGCAAAAATTCAAGTTTCACATACAGCAAAATGGAAGAATTTAATTTCAATTAACTAATTCAATCTGGGATAAAAGGAAGTGTAATTACAGGTAGTATGAAACTCTCAGATTGTATTCACAAATACCATTTCAGAAAGGAAATCTGCTGTCCTTACCTGGTGGTGACCATAGCTGACTTCAGAACTGCAACATGGTAGACTCTTAACAGCTGACATAACCTATCAAGATACTCATTTGTATCGAACTGCTGCAGAAAATTTAAATTACAATAAAATCGAACAGAACACCTGGCATCATGGTGGCACGGTGGCTCAGTGGTTAGCACTGCTGCCTCACAGCACCAGGGTCCCAGCTTCAATTCCAGCCTTGGGCGACTGTCTGTGTGGAGTTTGCACATTCTCCCCGTGTCTGCGTGGGTTTCCTCTGGGTGCTCCGGTTTCGTCCCACAATCCAAAAACGTGCAGGTTAGGTGAATTGACCATGCTAAATTGCCCATAGTGTTAGGTGCATTAGTCAGAGAGAAATGGGTCTGGATGGGTTATTCTTCAGAGGGTCGGTATGGACTGGTTGGGCCGAAGGGCCTGTTTCCGCACTGTAGTGAATCTAATCTAATCTAATTTATTGGCATCATAAAGAAGAAAGATAGACATTGCAGTCCAATATCCTCCTTATTAACAGCTGTGTCTTGTGTAAAGGTTTTGAGAGCTTTTCCATAGGCTGCTCTAAAAACCATAGTCACAGTCATTAAATAATACCCTAAAGATATTGTCTTGGACCCCTCCATCATGCAGAATATGTCCTGTCCCACCAGAGGGCAGATTCACAACAGTATGCAATTGGAAGGGATATTTCCTCGGAATCCTCAACTTTAATGACTTTGGATAAGGAATCCTCCTGCTGAATAAGTCTCCTTCAATGAATCAAAACATCTTGATGTTGAACACAACTTGGAAGATACACCAAGGGCAGCTTGGGCATAGAATGTATGGAGATCTCCTGGTTGGAGATCTTCACCATCATCACCACAATTAGCTCATTAGCAGCACGACTGACTGATCTAATCATGTTCTGAGGGACGAGACTGGGTGTGCAACTGCTGATAAGTACAATGGCATGACTATAGACTATCTTTAAGATGTGCTGCAGCAATTTGCCATGTCCTGAAGAAGGGTTACACCCAAAACGTTGACTTCTCCACCTCCTGATGCTGCCTGGCCTGCTATGTTCTTCCAGCCTCCTGCCTGTCTGTTATGATTCTTTCAACGGCACCCTACATTAACAGGACAAGGGCAAAGGTGTATGGGAACATCACCATACACCTCAAAGCCACTGGGAACTATACTGCCATTCCTTCACTGTCCGTGGGTCAGAATCCTGATTTCCCTTCCTAACAGTACTGCACAGACACATAAACAAAACAAACTGTAGGAGTTCAAGAAAGCAGCTCACCATCACTTCTTCAAGTTTAGTTGGGAGGGCAATAAGTTCAAGCCTATCCAATGATCCCCACGTCCCACAAATGAATCAAAAATAAAAAAAGGATGAGGATAATAACTGGCGTCAAGAGGGCAGAAAATGTTCTCCATCCCTAAAATGCCCAATCTTGGAACGATTAAAAAGACTATGCCACAGTTTTGTGTATTTTTCTTTTCTGCTGATTTACCAACAAGGCTAAAAGTAAATACCTAATCCTCTAGCTGCAGCTCTTTGTTGTTACTACAGGAAGTAGCGATAAACCTGATTATCCAACTAAAATCCAATACCAATCTTTGATTCTTAAAAGCTTGGCTTTTCCTTTGAAAAGGCATGTTCTAATGCTGTTTCTCTAGCCCAACAAATGCTGGTAATCATTGCTATTTAAAACGAATGAAACTAAACTCCATTTTTCATACTTGGATACGGTGAAAGATTTGTTCTCTGTGCCACGTTGAATTGTGAAGCCAGCAGCAGCAAAATGCTGCAGGTCATGGTGAAAAGCTGCAACTCCATGATTTGGACACAGCGAATGAGTTACTGTTGATTTCACTGTAGGATCCTCTCTGTATCTCGTCACTTTAGTCTGCGCTGGTGCAGCGGAATCAAGTGACTCTTCACTCCCTGACTGGAAATCCCAACCTGTTACATTTATAAAGCAGGTGTTCCAGCCATGCATTCAGTCTGGCTCCAGAAAGCTCCAGTGTGATTCCAAGTGGAAAACCAAAGATATTAACTTCGTCATCATTTTCTCAATCCAGAAGTGCAATCAATGGTGCATATAACTTGTCTATCAGCCTTGATACAGGTTTCTATCGCTCTGTTAGAATAGTTTCCATTACTTTAACAAAATAGATTTTTTTATTCTTTAGTGTAATCTATGTTATGCATGGCTGTGTTATTCAATTGAGAGTTTATGCATTTTTTGAATGAATCTGCTGTGTACCTTAGCAGTGACACAACTCATATTTTTTGCTCACATGTGGGAAAAGGTAGTTGCATAGTTTGTTAAAAAGCTGTAGAAAATGCATTCCTGTGTTTGTATTGGATTAGAATTAGACTTAGATTTCTAAAATAAAGACTTCTACCACAAAAGGGAAAGTTCTCATGAGTGTTGATTGTTTAAAACTTGATTTCAGGAATGTCTTTTAGCTGAAAGAAATTGATAGGTTTAAACACAAGGTGCAGAAACTAGCTTCAGAAGAAACAGTGGTTCAAAATGAGGCTTATTGAATCAACCTCTTGTTCTACTTAAATGATACTAAGTTCCATTCCAGTCTGTGGAATGGAATAATAAGTCACATACAGTGAGTGGAGGAATGAACTCATGGTCAGAAACAGATTTGCACCCTAGTGACACTGAGGAGCTGATTGTGTTAATGGCAGCAAATTTCACATAAGCAGCAACATGGGCATTTAGGAGCACTGGAAATAGGAGTAAGAGGAGGCCACATGGCCCCTCAAGCCTTCTCTGCCTTTCAACTAGACATGGCTGATCTATATCTATACCATTCTACTGCACTCTCCCAATATCCCTTAACATCTTTAATATCACAAAATCTCTCAATATGATGAACGTCTAAGCTTCAAATAAAGAATTTCAAAGATTTATCACTTTGAGTGATGAAATTTCTCCTAATCTCAGTCCTAAATGATCACCTTTTATTCTAGACTAGGTCCCTGCTGCTTAGTCCTCCCAGCCACGGGGAAGATATTGTAACTAACCTATTGAGCCCTGTAACGCTTTTGTGTGTTTCAATTTGAATACCTCTCATTCTTCTAAACTCTAGAGAATACATACCACTCTGCTCAAGATCTCCCCACACAATAATCCTGTCATCCCTGCAATCAGTTCAGTGACCCTTCATTTTACTCTCTGTAGTGACAGGTTTATCCTTCCCCATATAAGGAGACCAAAACTCTGCACAGTGCTCATCAAGTTTCTATGCAATATCAACACTCCTCTGATGAAATCATCTTGCAATTAAAGCTAATGTACCATTTGCCTTCTTCACTGCTTGTTGCACCTGCATGTTAACTTCTAATCACTTATGAGCACACTTATTCAGTTTGTTTTTGAAATCAACACTTCTAATCTCTCCCCATTTAAGAATTGTTCTGGATTTTTGTTCTTTCTAGCAAAGTGAATAATTTCCTAATTTACCATATCACATTTCATCTCCCAAGTATTTGACCACTCAATTATCTCATCAAGCTGAAGTCTCTTTGCATTCCCACAATGCACATTCCCATCAAGTTTCATGTCATCAGCAAACTTGAAAATATTACACTTGTTCTCCACTCCAAATCATTGATATAAATTGTTAATATTTGTAGCCCAAACACTGATCCTTGCAATACACCATGAGTCACAGTCCGCAATCTCAAAAGCACCCATTTATAGTCATAGAGTCATACAGCACTGAAACAGACCTTTTCGTCCAACCAGTCCATGCCAACCATAATCCCAAACTAAACTAGTTCCACCTACCTGTGCTTAACCCATATCCCTCCAAACATTTCTTATTCATGTACTTATCCGAATATCTTTTAAATGTTGTAATTGTATCTGGATCTACCACTTCCTCATTTCACACATGAACCACTCTCTATGTAAAAGAAGTTGCCCCTCATGTCTTTCATAAATCTTTCTCCTCTCAAATTCAAAATATGTCCCCGAGTCTTGAAAACCCCCACCATTGAGAAAAGAAACCTGCTATTCACCTTACATAGACCCCCTCTTGATTTTATAAACCTCTATATGGTCACCCTTTAACCTCCTACTCTCCACTATATGAAGTCCTACCCTGTTGAATCTCTCCTTATACCTCAAACCCTCCATTCTCTGCAACATTCTGGTAAATCTCTTCTGAAACCTCTCCAGATTCTTATAATAGAGCAACCAGAACTGCACACAGTACTCTAGAAGAGGCCTCACCAACATCCTGTATAACTGCAACATGACTTCCCAACTCCGATACTCAAAAGTCATTTGTTTTCTGTCTATTAACTAATCCTCACGTCATGACAGTACACCATATACAATTCTCAAAAAGTATCTCTACTTAAATATTGGAGTTGGTCCTTTCAGAAATAAAATAAGGCAACATATTTGTACAAAGAATTGTGGACATCTATAATAAATTCTTTCACACCTTGTGGATACAAGGTCATTTCATATGCTCAAGACTGAGATTGATAGATCTCTATTAGATAAGTGTTCAAGAAGTGCAGATTAAAGTTGAGCAAATGTAGTTGAAACACAATTATCCATGGCCTAAATGAATGCTGGAACATCAAGATTAGTGGACCTTAACAGTTTGGCTTCTGGAAGTACATTCCAATGCTGTTATGGAATCTGAGACCATACCTTCCTGGCACCCTACCTACCCAGCAACCTAGTTACCTGGGCCTAATGTACCTGTCACCCAAGTGCCCCACCAAACTGACACACTAATCCTATGACCAACCTCCACCCTAAACCCATTTTCCTTACAAACCTAACTTTTTGCAGCAGCATTTCCTAAAAGGGGAGAGATTACAAAGTGGTTGGTGGTAAAGCAGGACATTAAATCACAGAACATAACACACTGTAAAAGCAGACATCATTTCCAAACCAATTCTCTTCACTGGTGGATTTGTGTATTCCTGAGCATGTTCATAACACTCCTCTCCAGGAACTGCAAATTGTTTAAAGGTAAGGAAGTATATTTTAACTCACTCGGGTGGAACAAGATTTTTCAGGCCTGGTTAGGATATCCCAGCCATTAAATATGAATCATCTTTGTAACATTGCCCATTTTCTCTGTAACTAGTGGAATTGGCTCTGATTCAATAAAGTATAAAAATTTACATTCAATCCTTTCACAAATAAGGCACTGAAAGTGTGAAACTGGTTCCTAAGGATGACAGAGATGAAAAGTGTTGGGAAACTCAGGATATGGTACTTTGTTGAAAGAAACAATTGATTGTACAAGAAAAGTTAAATAATAATATTCAGCGTCAGTCATAGATCAAATGAATGTATCCTTAACAATCTTTATTGCCTGCTCTTAAGTTCTTATGTTTGATGAACAGACTGAAATTAAAACAATGTGTTCACAATCTTTCACATCATATTTAACCTAAGATTGTTAATATTAATGTGATCACTAATTCCATCTAAAACAGACTTGTCTACCACTAATAAGCATACTATCACTAATTCCACCTAAAATTCACTCAAATTGTCCAAATCACACTGAAGCATTTCTGCAGTGTCCTCATAAGGATGTTGCTGATGAACATGGAATCTAGAACCAATGGTCACAGTTTAAGGGTCACCAAGGGTGAGGTGAGCAGAAATTTCTTCACTGGGACTGTGGAAGTTTCTGTCAAAGAAGGTGACTGAGGCCAAAATATTGGAAGTTTTCAAGGAGTTAGATATAGCTCTTCAGGTTAAAGGGATCAAAGGGTATGGGGAGAAAGCCAGAACAAAGTAGGGAGTTTGATGACCTGCCATGATCATTTTGAATGGTGCTGCAGGCCTGTAGGGCTGAATGGCCTACTCCCGTTCCTATTTTCTATGTCTCTATCTATGTCCACCTCTTCAACACTGCCCAACTTTGGTCCTGTCTCAATTCATTGTCTACTAAACCCATATTCATTCCTTCAGTACTTCGAGAGTCAAATATTCAAGTACATACCAAGCTGGACCAGAAGGAAGAAGAAGAAATAGGTGCAGAAGTGGACAATTCAGCCCTTCAAGCCTGCTCCAACATTCACTAGGATCATGGCTGATCCAACATTCCTCCTAACCACTTTCCCCATAACCCTTGATTCCCTCACTGATTAAGAATACATCTATCTCAGCCTTAAATATACACAAGGATTCTGCACCCACAGCTCTTTGTGGCAAGGAGTTCCAAAGACTCACAACATTCTGAGAGAGGAATTCCCTCCTCATCTCAGTCTTAAAATGACACCCCTTTATTCTGAGACTATTTCCCCGGTCTTAGACTCTCCCATGAGGGGAAACATCCTCTCAGCATTTACCCTATCAAGGTCCTTAAGAATTTCTATGTTTCAAGGAGATCACCTCTCATTCTTCTGAACTCAATGAGTTGAGTCCAAACCATTTAGCCTTTGCTTATAAGTCAATCCCTCCATACCTGGGATCATCATAGTGAACCTTTTCTGCACTGCCTTCAATGAAATGATATCTGTCCTTAAATAAGGGGGTGTGGTCTCACCAGCACCTTGTACAGTTGCAGTAAGACTTCCATACCCTCATACTCCAGCTCCTTTGAATTAAGGACCAGCATTCCATTGGCCTTCCTGATTCCCCGCGACATCTGTGTGCTAGTTTTCTGTCTTTCATGAACAAGTACACCCAATTTCCTTTGTGTTGCAGCTTTTGGCAATTTTTCTCCATTTCTGTCTACAGATCAGAGTGTTCAGATCCATTACCCAGAAGGTGGCAACCCAGCTCATTAGAGTGGTCAACAAGGCATACAGCATGCTTTCCTTCATCAGATGGGGTATGGAGGACAAGAGTTGGCAGGGCAGGTTACAGTTGTATGGGACTTTGGTTCCACCAAATTTGAAATACTGCATACAGTTCTGGTCGCCACATTACCAAAAGGATGTGGATGCTTTGGAGAGGGTGTAGAGGAGGTTCACCAGGATGTCGCCTGTTATGGAGGGCGCAAGCTATAAAGTGAGGTTGAGTAGATTAGGATTATTTTCATTAGAAAGATGGAGTTGAGGTGGGACCTGATTGTGGTCTACAAAATCATGACAGGTACAGAAAGGATAGATAGCAAGAAGCTTTTTCCCAGAGTGGGGGACTCAATTAATAGGGGTCACGAGTGAGTGGGGAAAAGTTTGAGGGAGATATGCATGGAAAGTTCTTTATGCAGAGGATGATGGGTGCCTGGAATGTGTTGCCAGCAGAGGTGGTAAAGGCGGGCACGATAGCATAATTTAAGATGTATCTAGACAGATGTATCAATGAGCAAGGAGCAGAGAGATACAGATCCTTAGAAAGTAGGCAACAGGTTTAGATAGAGGAGCTGGATTGGCACAGGCATGGAGGGTCAAAGGGCCTGTTCCTGTACAGTCATTTTATTTTTTCTTTGTTCTTTGTTCTCTCTTCAAAATGAACAACTTCACATTTTCCCGCATTATACTCTTTGCCAAGTTTTTGCCCACTTACTTAACCTGTCGATATCTCTATGTAAACTGTTCAACAACTTGCCTTTCCACCTATTTTATGGTATCTGCAAATGTGAGTACAGTATATTGTTTCCTACCATGAAGTCAATAATATATTTGTAACTAGCTGCAGTCCCAGCACTGATCCAAGATTGCCAATCTAAAAAAGAACCCATTATTCCCACTCACTGTTTTCTGCCCGTTAGCCAAATTTCTATTCATGCCAAAATACTGCTTCCAAGACTATGGCTCTTATCTGATGAAGTAAGATATTGGTGGAGTCTGTTCCACCATTCAATGAGTTTGTGGCTGATCTGATAATTCTCAATGCCTCTTTCCTGCTTTTTCCCTAAAATCCGTGATTAAAGATCTATTTGAGTCAACATTAAAAATACTTAAAGATCTAGCCTTAACAGTTCCACAGGTTCACTACTCTCTGACAGAAGAAATTCCTCCTCATCACCATTTTAAATGTGTGACCTCTTATTTTAAGATTATGTTTCCTCTGGTCCTAGACACTTCCACAAGGGGAAATGATTTCTCCACTTTTACTTTTTAAAAATTTATTCTTTTTTTTGTGGGATGTGGACATAGCTGGCTGGCCAGCAAATAACTCACCTCCTGACTCCTGAAAATCTGCCCACCAGATTTTCCCTAGTTGCCCTTGAGAACTGGCTGATGAGCTGCCTTTTTGAATCGCTGCAGTCCACCTGTTGTGAGTTGTCCCACAATGCCATTAGGGAGGAAATTCCAGCATTTTGACCTAGTGACAGTGAAGGAACGCCAATATATTTCCAAGTCAGGCTGGTGAGTGGCTCGGAAGGGAACTTGAAGGTGGTGATTTTCCCATATATCTGCTGCCCTTGTTTCTAGATGGAAGTGGTAGTGCATTTGGAAGGTCCTGCCTGAGGATCTTTCGTGAATTTCTGCAGTGCATCTTGTAGATAGATAGTAACACACTGCCATTAATGAGCATTGGTGATGGAGGGAGTGGATACTTATGGATGCAGTGCTAATCAAGTGGGCTGCTTTCTCCTGAATGGTGTCAAGCTTCTTGAGTGTTGTGGGGCTGCACCCGTCCAGGTAAATGGGGTGTATTCCATCAAACTCCTTGTAGATGGTGGGCAGATTTTCAGGAGTCAGGAGGTGAGTTATTTGCTGGAGTATTTACTCTTTCAATTCCTCTTAAAATATTGTATGTTTCAATTGGGTCGCTTTTCATTGTTCTGAACTCCAATGAGTACAAGCCCAATATACTCATTCAGCAGCCCCTGACTAGGTAATTAAGATATTAACCCATGACTAGGAATGCACCTCTGTTTCTTATGTTTAACCAAAATAAGATTTAAATTTGGAATAGTGAGATGCTTATTTGATGAAAATGATATAAAAATATTGATCTTTTTCAACATTTTTCAAGATAGTCTATCTAGCTGAGAGTGATGTCCACACATTCACTTGGATAAACAACTGTAGAATTGTCCTGAAACTCCTGCGGTTGATTATTAGAAGTTATGGCAACAATAGCCAAAGAAATATATTTGGATTCACTGCTGCAATTTAAGCACAGGAAACTATCTAAAGCACCAAAATATCCTTCACAGATACATAGGCTGATTCATATTACTTGATTAGCAGAAAATAACATTGAAGATTAATTACTGTGTCCCAGACACAAGTCGGCATATAAAATCATAGAATGATGCGCTGTCAAAGGAGATTAATTTGTCTATCATGTTCATAACTCTTGTCCAAGCTCTTTAACTTCCACACTCCCAAGCGTTGCCCACAATCCTATTTTTCTCACATCAAGTACTGATATCCTCCATTAAAACAGTTTTTAACAATCCAATTTAGCAAAGACTGTAAATTGCTGAACTTTCCTGAAAAACATTGATGCCAGTGAGGGGGTTCCATTTTGTTTTAGCGCAGTTGCTTGTTACAATGAGTCAGAGCATTTTTTAGTAAAGTTCCCATTGCTATGCAAACACGTCTGCTCTCTAAACCTTTGTTCCCTCTCAAATTGCCACACCTGTCCTGAGTCCTGTCTGACACCCACTTGCCTCCCCTCTTCCAACCCCCTCACTCTGTTCCACTCATTGCCCCTCTCCCAATATCTCCCACTCTCTGTACACTTCCTGACTCCCTTGTCTGACTTTCATTCACTGGCCTTCTCCCATTCCTTTCTGTTGGCTATTTCTCTCTCAACCACTTCTCAGTCTCTTATTTGTTATCATTCTCCTTGCAAGAGTCACCAGGGGAACCATGAGAGGAAAGCATTGGCAGGGTTGGGAGAGGGAATAGTGAGTGAATTGGTGATTGGGATGGTGAGATGAAGGCATCAGGAATGTAACTGTGATCACAGATGAAGGTAATGTGGGATTAATCAGATCCCAGACTATTACTAGCCTTGATAGAGCAGTGTTTTAATCTTTGTGATTTGTTTACCCTGGACATTTGTCGCTTTGACTAAACAAGAGACTGCTAATGGACTTTTAACAAATGAATATCAAAGTCAATAACACACAAAAGAAAGACAAAACACAATCTGTTTCACTCTACAATAACTATTTGAAACTGTCTTATTACAAATCTCAAAAATAATGATTAAACCCTTTATCCTCAACAACATCCTCACAGATACTCAACCCCAGTGAAGGCTCCCTTTTAAAGATCCTTGTTCACTTGACATGGCTGTATCAGGTCTGTAGCTTTCTTCTTACTGACTTCTAAACAATGTGTAACAATAGCAAACATGTTTTCCATACCCTCAGCTCCTAGATGTTATCTATTTCTGGACGTTTCCTCTTAAATATCACAGAAAATTTTGATATCCCAGATCTTTTGTGAGACTGCAAAAATAACAATATCTATTTACTCTGACTGAACCCGCACACACTGCCTGACCTTCTGAATAATCCTGTCTTTCTGTGATACTGGACTTGTCACTAATGCACCAAATGGTTCACATGAAGTGTTTGAATGACCTCATTTAGAAGCATGAAGAAAAACCAGAATGTAGTCTTAGTAGGGGATAGTATAATGAATGGTATAGACACTGTTCTGTGCAATTCAGAGTGTGAGTCCAAAAGTCTATGTTGTCTTCAGGAAATCTGTTTAAGGCTGGACAGAAATTTGGAAAAGGAAGGGACTATCCAGTCGTCATGGTCCATTTTAGTTAACGACACTAAATTATTACCTGAATCAAATTATAATTTCCAGAGAGCACATAAGAATGATGAACTGAACATGTAACTGAGAGACTGGTGTGGGAGAATTGAACTCAAGTTTGTCAGGCACTGGCACCACTGTACAAAAAAAACCCATATAATTGGGACAGTCTATGACTGAACCATGCTGGGGTAAACATGTTGATTGTTGTCCTGATGGCCCTGGTATTGTCATCCTGGTGTGGTCTTTTATGTTTACTATACATATTTGATGCATTGTACATTTCCCTCAGTTGAGGCTTTTGTTTCTCCTCAATGCTGCTCTATTCATTATAAACAAACTTATGAATCAGGATCAAGGTAGTCATTCAGGCCTCTGAGCCTGCTCCGTCATTCTGTAAGATCCTGGCCAATGTACTTCTAACTTCAAATCCATATTCGGCGATAACCTTACCAGATTTCATAAGACCTGGGCTCACTATGCTCTCTGGAACCCTCTCGAAGTAATTACATTTTCATTGTGGGGTATGTGATTCTGAAGTTTAGTCCTACATGTAGTTAAGGTAGTTCTGCACTACTTGGCAGTGCTGAGTTTACTTCATTGTCCATTGTTTGCCAAGACATGTGTCCAATATCTCAGAGACGTTTGTTAGGTGGTGGCTTGGCAATGTCATTCTTACTTATTTTCTGAATATGATATTTGTTGCTAATGATAACCTCATATTCAGGCATGTAGCTCTGAAGTGTAACATGGTGAAACTAATCTTTATTCATTGTCCTGCATTTTAGGATGAATGAATTAATGTTTAAACTATTCACACAGCAAGACTGCAGGTAGATCTCGGGTAAAGTGGTGAGGACATCACATGATTCAAGCCCCATTTGAAACACATATTCCTGAAAGATCTGCCCTGTATACTTTGGCCCATTATCAGAAATGGTTTCTCCAGGTGCCCTTAACAGACTGAATATATCACCAAGCATGTTTGTCAGGGATGCCCTTGTTGTGTTTCTTACCTATCTGCTAAATGATTTGGATGAAAACGTAGCTGGTCTAATTAATAAGTTTGCAGACAATACAAAGATTGTTGCAGTTATGGATAATGAGGAGAATTGTCAGAGGATACAGCAGGATATAGATCAGTTCGAGGCATGGGCAGAAAAATGGTAGATAGAGTTTCATCTGGTCAAATGTGAGATGATGCATTTTGGAAGGTCAAGTACAGGTGGAAATTATACAGTGAATGGCAGAACCCTGAGGAGCATTGATATGCAGAGAGATCTGAGTGTGCAGGTCCACAGATCACTGAAAGTGACAGCGCACATAGATAAGTGAGTAAGAAAGGCCTATGATGTGCTTGCCGTCATTGGAAGGGCAGTTGTAATTAGAATAGGCAAGTTATGCTGCAGCTCTACAGAACTTTAGTTAGGCCACATTTCGTTGGAATATTGCCTATAGCTCTGATCACCACACTACCAGAAGGGTGTGGATGCTTTGGAGAGGGTACAGCAGAAGTCTACCAGAATGTTGCCTGGTGTGGGGGATTTTAGCTACGAAGAAAGGTTGGATGGACTGGGTTTATTTTCACTGTAACGCAGGAGATTGAGGGGCAACCTGATAAGAATTTATAAGATTGTGATGGGCATGGATAGGGTGGAAAGTATGAGCCTTTTTCCCAAGGTGAAGGGGTCAATTGCTAGGGGATATTGGTGAAATCCTCTCCAATCACGGTAAATAGTTCTTTCATGATTTTGGACTGGGGAAACTGACAGAATCCTGTGACGGTATAAAGTTTAACCACATTACTGTGGCTGTGGTTCTAGCGTGCCTCATACATCCTCACTAAGCTTTAAGTATCACCATTGATCCCTGACCAATGGACCTTATGACAACAAACGTAGAAATAGGTGGTGAAATTCAGCAGGTCTGGCAGTATCCATGGGAGGAAAGCAAAGTTGACACCTCGAGTTTGGTGACTCTTCATCAGAACTGTTAGCTGCTTGGAAAAAGTTGTATTTATGCTGAAGACAAGGTTGGGGAGGGGCTTGGAGGGTAGAGATGAGTAGATATATGCAGATGAAGCCTAGACAGAGAGAGAGAGAGAGAGAGAGATATAAAAGGGGTAGATAAATGAGGGGAGTATGGATAACAGGCCAGGACTATCTCACTTTCTTCAGGTCAAAGGTGTGGCCATGGATACTTACATGAGCCCCAGTTATGCCTGTCTTTTAATCGGCAAATGGAACATTCCTTGCTCCAATCTAACTCAGGCCTGTCCCCACAACTTTTTCTCTAGTACGTTGATGACATTGCTGGTGCTGCTTCCCTCTCTCATAGATCATAGAATCCCAACAGTGTGGGAGCAGGCCATTTGGCCCATTGAATCCATCCTCACCCTCTGAAGAGCATCTCACCCAGACCCATCCCCCGACCCTAACCCTATAATCCTGCATTTTTCCCATGGATAATCTACCTAGCCAGCACATCCCTGAACATTACAGGCCAATTTAGCATGGCAACTCCACCTAACATGTTCATCTTTGGACTGTGGGAGGAAACCAGACCACCTGGAGGAAACCCACGTTGACACAGGGAGAATGTGCAAACTCCACACAGACAGTCACCCGAGGCTGGAATTAAACCTGAGTCCCTGATGCTGTGAGGCAGCAGTGCTAACCACTGAGCCACCTTGTTGCAGTTCTGAACTGAAAAAATTTATCAATTTTGCTCCTAATTTCCAGCCTTCCCACACCTTCAATGGATCCACCCCTGACTCCTTCCTTCCCTTCCTTAACATCTCTGCTTCCATTTCTGGAGATAGGCTGGTCATCCATATCCACTACAAATGAACCAACTCCCACAATTACCTTGACTATACGTCCTCACACCCTGTTTCCTGTAAGGATTCCATCACATTTTTCCAGTTTCTCCATCTCTGCTGCATTTGTTCTGATGATGTCACAGAAATGTCCACCTTTTCCTTCAACCAAGAATACCAAGTTTGAGAGCAACCTTACCATGTTTAACCCATTTCCGGCACTTCTGCCCTCATCCCTTCTCGTCCTTTCCACAGCAGTGACAGGGTTCCTTGGTCCTAACTCATCACCCCACCAGAATCCACATCTGCAGGATTGTAATCTGCCATTTCCATCAACTCCAAGGGGATGCCACCACCAGACACAAATTTCCATCCCTCCATTGTCAGCATTCCGCAGTGACTGTTCACTCTGGGACACCCTGGTCCACTCCTCCTCCATTCCCGACACCTTCCCACACGCCATGGCACCTTCCCATGCAATCACAGAAGGTGTAACACCTGCCAGTTTTCCTCCTCCTTCCTCCCCATTCATGAGCCTAAACACACATTCCACATGAAACAGCAAGTTATCTGCACTTCACTCAATCTTGTCTCCTGTATTCGCTACTCACAATGCGGTCTCATCTACGCTGTGGAAACAAAATATAGACTGGGTGACCACTTTGCAGAACACCTATATTCTGTCTGCAAAATGACCCCACGCATTCAGCTGACTGCCACTTTAACACACCACCATGTTTCCATAGCAACATTTCTGTCACAGGCCTGCTGCAAAGTTCCAGTGAGCCTCAGCCCAAGCTTGATGCACAACATCTCATCTTCCACTTGGAGACCCTGCAGCCTGAGGAACTCAACATCAAGTACAGTAACTTTAGAACCGGATTCCATCCTTCCATGTATTTTACTCACCCCAACATATGTCCTGTTATGACATGGGTTGCTTTCAGCACAGTCATCCATTCCCATGTACTGCTAAGCCCATCATCATATTATATGGGTTGCTTTCAATAGAGCTCACCCGTTCGCTTCTGCTCTTTACTCTTGTTATCACGTATTCAGCTTTTCCTCTGCCTTGGCCTGCTATCCACAAAGTCCTTGTTTACCTACCCCTTTCTTATCTCTCTCTCTCTGTCTCTTTGTGGGCTCTATCTCCACAAGCAATCTCCCTGAGGTAACAGTGGCTGAAGGACCTGAACTGAAGGGAATTTATATTTGCCAGGAATTGGTGTTGGAGAGACTGTTAGGTCTGAAGGCCGATAAGTCCCCGGGGCCTGATGGTCTGCATCCCAGGGTACTGAAGGAGGTGGCTCTAGAAATCGTGGATGCGTTGGTGATTATTTTCCAGAGTATGATAGATTCAGGATCAGTTCCTGCGGATTGGAGGGTGGCTAATGTTGTATCACATTTTAAGAAAGCAGCGAGAGAGAAAGCAGGAAATTATAGACCAGTTAGTCTGACCTCAGTGGTGGGAAAGATGCTGGAGTCAATTTTAAAGGATGAAATTACGACACATCTGGATAGCAGTAACAGGATAGGTCAGAGTCAGCATGGATTTATGAAGGGGAAATCATGCTTGACTAATCTTCTGGAATTTTTTGAGGATGTAACTCTGAAGATGGACAAGGGAGATCCAGTGGATGTAGTGTACCTGGACTTTCAGAAAGCCTTTGATAAAGTCCCACATAGGAGGTTAGTGAGCAAAATTAGGGTGCCATGGTATTGGGGGCAAAGTACTGACTTAGATTGAAAATTGGTTGGCTGACAGGAAACAAAGAGTAGTGATAAACAGCTCCCTTTCGGAATGGCAGGCGGTGACGAGTGGGGTACCGCAGGGATCAGTGCTGGGACCACAGCTTTTTACAATATATATTAATGATATAGAAGATGGTATTAATAGTAACATTAGCAAATTTGCAGGGTGAAATGTGAGGAGGATGTTAGGAGATTACAGGGTCACCTGGACAGATTAGGTGAGTGGACAGATGCATGGCAGATGCAATTTAATGTGGATAAATGTATGGTTATCCACTTTGGTGGCAAGAACAGGAAGGCAGATTACAACCTAAATGGAGTCAAGTTAGGTAAAGGGGAAGTACAAAGAGATCTGGGTGTTCTTGTACACCAGTCAATGAAGGCAAGCATGCAGGTACAGCAGGTAGTGAAGAAAGCTAATAGCATGCTGGCCTTCATAACAAGAGGGATTGAGTATAGAAGCAAAGAGGTTCTTCTGCAGCTGTACAGGGCCCTGGTGAGACCGCAGCGTAGTGAGGGAGTGCAGCGTCAATTCCTGGAAAGGCGGGACTATCTTATGGGGAAAGATTGGATCGACTGGGCTTGTATACCCTTGAGTTTAGAAGACTGAGAGGGGATCTAATTGATACGTATAAGATTATTAAAGGATTGGACACTCTGGAGGCAGGAAACATGTTTCTGCTGATGGGTGAGTCCCGAAACAGAGGACACAGCTTAAAAATAAGGGGTAGGCCATTTAGGACAGAGATGAGGAGAAACTTCTTCACCCAGAGAGTGGTGGCTGTGTGGAATGCTCTGCCCCAGAAGGCAGTGGAGGCCCAGTCTCTGGATTCGTTTAAGAAAGAGTTGGATAGAGCTCTCAAGGACAGTGGAATCAAGGGTTATGGAGATAAGGCAGGAACAGGATACTGATTGAGGATGATCAGCCATGGTCACAATGAATGGTGGTGCAGGCTCAAAGGGCAGAATGGCCTACTCCTGCACCTATTGTCTATTGTCTATTCACCCAGTTCTTTCCCAACCTCACCTTCAGCATAAATACCAGTTTTTCTTTACTGCTATAACTTATGATGGTGTCACCAGACTATAGAATCATAGTATCCCTACTGTGTGGAAACAGGCCACTCAGGCCATTGAGTCCACACCAAACCTTTACAGAGCATCCCACCCAGACCCTTTCCCTACCCAATTCCTGTAACCCTGCATTTCCCATGGCAAATCCACTTAACCTGCACATCTTTATGACTGTGGGAGGAAACCAGAGCACTTGGAAGAAACCCACACAGACATGGGGAGAATGTGCAAACTCCAAAAAGGCAATCGCCCAAGAATGTAATTGAATCTGGGTCCCTACCACTATGAGGCAGCAGTGTTAACCATTAAGCCACCATGCTGTCTAAATTCTAGATGCTAAATATTAACTCTGCTTTCTCCCTACAGATGCTGCCAGATCAGCTGAGTTTCACCAGAAATTTCTGCTTTTGAATCCACAGTCTGTTTTATATTGGATCGTAAGTTGTCCCATCTGCTCGATGTCCTGGTGGTGAGCTTTGGGCATGAGTACTTATTTTCCTTTGAAGACAACACCTCTCAACATACTGTAAGATCAAAAGAATTGAGAATATCTGACACCTCTTTTATCACATGAAGCCACCCTTTAAGGAAAACTTTCCACAAGTCTTTGAATAAGGAGTCATTAGCTGTCTCCATTTGAAACTAATTGCATGTCTGCAGACCAAGATGGAATTGATCAATTTTCAGTTGATCTTCCACCTTAATGTCCATACTGTTAATTGTAGATCCAGTGGAAAGTCAAGTTTCTTGTTTTGCTCAGTATAATTGAGGAGACCATTTTGACACCAGCTTTGTAACCGATGTTGAAGTCATAGCCCTTTACTTTTACTAGAAATCATTATGATCTTTATTATGCACTTGTCAGTGATTTGTGCCAAATACTTTAGAATGGTTTGTGACTGAGTTCCATAGTGAATTGTTTACCAAGTAGCCACATAAAAGACCTCATGATACTGAGTATTAGAGTAAGTATTTCAAATTATGTTGGAATAATTGGATGACACTTGTGATAAACGTTTAGATGCAAATGCAATCAGTTTAGCAACTTGTATCAGGTTTTCAAATCATGAGTGAGCTGATCAGATGAGATAGAGAGAAGCTGTCCCACTCCTAAAAGAAAACAGAACCAGAGGATACAGGCTTAAAGTGACATGCAAATGAAAGAGATGATGTGAGAAAGAGTTTTTGTCACAAATTGAGTCGTTAGGGTATGGATTGCACTGCTTGGAAATGTGATGGAGGCCGATTCAACTGAGGCATTCAAGAAGGCATTGGATGATTATTTGAAGAGAAATGTTGTGCAGGGATACGGGGAAAAGGCAGGAGATTGACTCTCGGTAGTCAAGCTGGTACAGGCGTGATGAACTGAATAGTTGCCTCCTATGCCATAACAGTTCGGGGACTCTGTGATTTTCATTGCATGATGAAACCTTTCTGCGAAGTGCAAACTTCAGGATTGCCTTCTTCTTTGGTCATAGTACTTCAGGGTGCAGTTTTCTGCTGATAATTCTAGTTTACAAAACTTAAGCGTGTACTGATGGCCATACATATGGTGTGTCTTTCTTTAATGTCTCTCTCAATGTTAGTGCTTTGTCAGAAAAATTCAAGATGTATGGTGCAAGAACTTGAGAATCCAAAGCATCTCTGAAGGTCTTTTTTTGTCTTGTGGCATATGTCTTATGCCTTCAATGTTTTTTATTCATTCACAGGATGTGGGCATCACTAGTTGGGACAGCATTTATTGCTCATGCCTTGTTGCCTTTGAGATGATGGTAGTGAACTGTCTTCTTGAACCATTGCAATCTATGTGGTGCAGGTAGACCCTCTCATTGGTGTAGGTACATCCTCTATACTGTTAGGGAGGGTGCTTCCTATGTACCTGCTGCCCTTGTCCTTTCAGATGGTAATGATTATGTACTTAGAAGGTGTTGTTTGAGGAGCACTGGTGAATTTCTGCTATGCACCTTGTAGATAGTACACATTGCTGTTACTGAGTGTCGGTGGTGGAGGGAGTCGGTGTTTGTGGATGTGGTCAAGCTTCTTGAGAAAAGTTGACTGGCAGGCCCAATGATTGATTAGAATGTAAAGTACTGCAAAGAATGACTACATTAATGAAGAGAAAGAATTTAGAGTATCAGAAGAAGCTAGATAGGTACATCAACACAAAAAGCAGGGTATTCAAAAAGGAAAGGAGGAGGTAAAGTGAGTGTTTCCCCACTAGAGAGTGGGCATGGCAAGTTAATAGCAGATAATAAGGAAATTGAAGATGGAATGAGCAACTATTTTGCTTCTCTCTTCATTTTGAACAATATGAAACCTGTTTCCGTCATAATTGTAAATCAGGAGGTGGAGGTGATAGATGAAATTAGGGAAATTGCAATCAATGGCTCAGAAAAGATTTACAAGGATGTCACCAGGTTTGGAGGGTTTGAGCCAAAGAGAGAGGCTGAATAGACTGGGGCGTCAGAGGCTGAGGGGTGACCTTATAGAGGTTTATAAAACCCTGAAGGGCATGGATAGGGTAAATAGACAAGGTCTTTTCCCTTGGCTGGAGGAGTCCAGAACTAGACGGCATAGATTTAGGGTGAGGGGGAAAGATTTAAAAGGGACCTAAAGGGCAACTTTTTCAAGCAGAGGGTAATGCGTGTATGGAATGAGCTGCCAGAGAAAGTGGTGGAGGCTGGGATAATTACAACGTTTAAAAGGCATCTGGATGGGTATAAAAATAGGAAGGATTTAGAGGGATATGGAACAAGTGCTGGCAAATGGAACTAGATTAATTTAAGATATCTGGTCAGCATGGACGAGTTGGACCGAAGGTTTTGTTTCCATGCTGTACATCTCTGTGGACTCTTTGACTTTATGGTGGAAGTGGTACTAAACAAACTGTTGGAACTGTGGACTGACAAGTCTCTGAGTCCAGATGGACTCTGTTTTAGGGTCTTAAAAGAGTGATGAGTGAGATAGTAGATGCATCAGTATTGATTTTTCAAAATTTCCTCAATTCAGACTAAAATGTAGCAAATATAATCCTCTTAGTCAAGAAGGAGGGAGGTGGAATACATGACACTGTAGATCAGTTAGCTTGATACCTGTTGTGAAAAGATATTAGAATCAATCATTAACAAGTTTACAGTTGCGCACTTAGAAAATAGAAGCCCATGACATAGCAGTTAACATTAGCATCACAGGAAGGTTGGAGGCTGGCAGAAAACAGAGAGTTTGCATTAATGTGTCTTTTCCAGACAGGTGGACCGTAATAAGTGAAGTCCTGCAGGGGTCTGTGCTACCTTTTACAATTTATACAAATTGCTTAGGTGCGGTGATTGAAAGCGTGATGACTAAATTGGCAGATGACACAAATATAGATTGGGAAGTATACTTTGAAGATGACAATATCAAGGATTCATATTTAGGTTAAGTGACTGGGCAAAAATCTAGCAGAAGAAATATAAAGTAGGAAAATGTATCATTGTTTATTTTGGCAAGAAGAAAGGAAAGCAGAGGATCATTTAAACAGTGAAAAGTATACGTTGAAGAGGGATCTAAGTGTTCAAATGCAAAAGTCACAAATCATTAGTATGCAGGTATAATAAGTGATCAAGAAGGCTGATGGAATGTTAATCTTGATTATGGGATAAACTGAACACAAAAACAAGGATTTTATGCTGCAGTTAAAAGAACGTTGGTGTGACCACATCTTGAATACTGTGTGCAGTTTTGCTCTCCTCATTTATGAAAGGATGTTAATGAATTGGAGATAGATCAGGGGAAGTTTATTACCTTGATCCCTGGAATTCATGGCTTGCCTTGTGGGCGGCATGGTGACACAGTGGTTAGCACTGCTGCCTCACAGCACCTAAGACCCGGGTTCAATTCCCGCCTCAGGCGACTGACTGTGTGGAGTTTGCACATTCTCCCCGTGTCTGCGTGGGTTTCCTCCCACAGTCCAAAGATGTGCAGGTCAGATGAATTGGCCATGCTAAATTGCCAGTAGTGTTAGGTAAGGGGTAAATGTAGAGGTATGGGTGGGTTGCGCTTCGGCGGGTCGGTGTGGACTTGTTGGGCCGAAGGGCCTGTTTCCACACTGTAATGTAATCTAATCTAATGATATGTTTGTCAGGCTGACCTAGTTTCCACTGTAGTTTAGAAGACTGATGGGTCATTTGATTAACGTATTTAAGATTCTGAATGGTCTTGACAATGTGGACACGGAAAAGACTTGTTCATCTTACAGGTCAATCAAGCACTCGGGGGGCATTGTTCATCCTTTTGGGACATAGATGAGGAGAAATTCTTTCTTTTAACTCTCTCCCTCATAAAATAGTGGAGGCAGGGTCTTTGAATATTTGAAAGGCAGGTAGCAAGACATTCTTGTTAGGAAGAGGAATCAAGGATCATCAAAGATAGATGAGAATGTTTAATTTGAAGCACAACAGATCAGTCATGATCTTATTGACAAGCAAAGCAGTCTCAAGGAGCTGAATGGTCTACTTTCACTCCTAGACCATATGTTTGTGGATTCCTTTTAGCTGCAAAGTTATTGAGGCCTGTGGCAAATCAGCTATGATCTTGTTGAATCAGAGATCAAGCCAGAGAGGCTAAACGGCCTACTTCTGCTCGTATTAGATTAGATTACTTACAGTGTGGAAACAGGCCCTTCGGCCCAACAAGTCCACACTGCCCCGCCGAAGCGCAACCCACCCATACATTTACCCCTTACCTAACACTACGGGCAATTAGCATGTCCAATTCACCTAACCTGCACATCTTTGGACTGTGGGAGGAAACCGGAGCAACAGGAGGAAACCCACGCAGACACTGGGAGAACGTGCAAACTCCACACAGTCAGTCGCCTGAGGCAGGAATTGAACCCGGGTCTCTGGTGCTGTGAGGCAGCAGTGCTAACCACTGTGCCACTGTGTATTCCTGATGCTTTCATGTTCTTATAAACTGCGGGCACATGCTGCAGTGTTGAAGTTGACATAGCAATGTAATGCACAGTAACATGTCCATCTCTTGGCTGATTGATACATTTACTCTTTGGTGCTCTGCACCACCACAAGCTGCCTGTTTCCTCTGTGCTAAAACACAAGCTAAATCACTGAAGCTCCTGCCTCTAACTCAGCATTAGAAACATTGTGTGTTAAAAACAGGCTAAAATACAGAGGCCGAATGTCTCTAATTAAGTGCTAAAAGCATTGTGCACTAAAAAAAGAGGTTGCGATCTGTAAGAAACCTGGCTCCACATCAGTGCAAAATCTTTCTTCTAGATGACTAGCTGTCTCTGACTGCAAAGCATTGTGGCAGAAGCATACAAGTCTTGGCTGTCTCTCAGCTTCAATGTAACTGGTTAAAACCTGACATTTTATACTCCACAGGGCTCATATAGCACCAGAACAACTGGCAAAATGTAGGGTAGGAACATCCCCAATATGTCCTAAATGTAAAATAGAAGTGGGCACTCTCACGCACTGTTTATGGATATGTCACAAGATCCGCAAATATTGGGACAGAGTAGCGAATGCTCTGACAGAAATCTTGGGAACGGAGATTGGATTGGATCCAGTGTCTCTTCTCCTGGGCTTTTCAAATCTGCCCTCCTTGGATGTGCACGGGAGGAAATTATTTTCCATTCTCTCTTTTTGTGCAAGGAAAAATATCTTAGTGAATTGGGTAGCTGACAGCCCTCCAGGACTTTTGAATTGGCATAGGTTAATCATGGAATATATCCCCCTTGACTTCCTCACAAATTTAGTGCACCAAAAAACTGAATTTTTGAACTATATAGACACAGATATTTTGGCCATATTGTCAAGGGCTTTTGTCTAGCTGTGGGAGTGGTTCTGGCTGGTCCGCCCCCCCCCCCCCCCCAGGGGGAGGGGAATCCAAATAAATATGGGTTTTATTATGATTTGACGTTAATCCATTTTGAGTACATATTTAATTATTTAATTATTACGTTCTTTCTTACAAGTAATGTAAGATATCTTATTCTATGCTTTGGTTGTTTGTAGGATAGATTAGTAGTTAGCTGAGCTTTTTCTTTTTTTTCTTTTGTTGTGGTTTGGCTATTATTTATTTATTTTTAAAATATATATATTTAATTGTATATTAGTGTTTATATTTGTTTGTATTACTTTGTAATTTCGTAAAAAATGTTTTAAAAAATCTTTTTTCTTTCAATAAAAATGCCTATTAAAAAAAACCTGACATTTTGACTGAATTGCTCCAGGATTAGGCATGGTGACGTTATGAAGTTGGTGGTTTCCTTCGACTAAATTGTGTAGATGAAATGATCAGGAATACAGTGGCTCTTGACCTTGGCTGGACATTGCACAGAAGAAGCAGTTCCTGTTAAAGAGAAGCTGGATAGCTGGTATAGACATTCTGCGAGCCGCAACAGACCCTGATAAGACAAGTTGTCAGCTTTCCATTGTGATTTATTGTCAAGTTTTAGTGCCATCTCCTTTTATGATGGAGGAGAACAAAACTGGAAATGTGATGTTAGCAGGGTGAGTTGGGGTGTTAATGAGACACAAATGTATGGAAGTCAGTTGTTCATCATTCAGGGGTAACATTCAAAATTACTATCTCAGGCTTGAGGACCAAATTGGGCAAGTTTTTCTGAAACAAAAACAGAAATTCCTGGAAAACGTCAGCAGGTCTGGCAGCATTTGCTGAGACAACCCCGAGTTAATGTTTCGGGTCCAGTGACCCTTCTTTAGAACTTCAGAAACAGAACAATCTGTGTTATATTTCCAGCATCCACAGTTATTTTGTTTTTTTCTCTGTTAAGTATTTCCCAATATTGAGATCTGAACTTTTTTCATACGTGATCGGTTTGCCATTATCTCACCATACATGGAGGGTGGGTTCCACACAAAGATAACACCCAGGTACTACAAGTAATAATGATTGCAGATTGTATGTTGAATATTATTGAAAGGGGTTTAAAACATAAGAGGAAGAAAATCTTTGTGAAATTGTACAGGGCTTTGTGGAAACCATTATGCACAGTTTTGATCTCTTTACCTAAACTAGAATATACTTGCCTTAGAAGGAGTGCAATAGAGGTGTCCTAGATTAATTCCCACGATGGGGAGAGATTGAATGAAATGTGTCTAAGGTTTAAAAGAATGGGGGATGATCTTATTAGAACATATAATATTTTGACAGATGCTGACATGGTAGATAATCTGTGGCTACTTCCAAAAGTATAGTCTCAGAATAAGCAGCCTTTAGATTTTGATAAGGAGAATAATTTAAAATTAGAATATTACAAATCTTTAGAATGGCCTGCAGATGTTTGGTTACTGATTGTAATGAAGGCTGAAATAAATAGATTTCCAAGATCCAACTGAATTAACAGGTAAGGGGACAAATGGGAAAGCGAGTTGTGGTCGAGAACCAATCAACTTGCAAAAGATACAATGAAGTCCTATTTCTATTTCTTATGTCCTTACGTTCTTACCAAACAATTTAACATTTCGAAATTGTGTGTTCTTGCTTTTACCAGTGTACTCAGGTTGTTGAGGCTAATTGGGATAAATAGGATGGATGTTGACTCTCTAAACAAGCAGTTTTATAGTTTATGATAAATGTTGTTGTCCAATGGTCTGATTACCTGATTTTGTTAATTGCTTTGCAGAGAGATTTCACTGAAACAGTAGTGTTTGGGATGATGGACAGTGAAGTCCACCACTCTCTCATGAACTACTTTGCAAAAATGATATTGATTCTCAGTAATCAGTGACTATTTCTAAAAATACATTTATTTCGATTATATAGATTAAAATACCATGGATGATGTTGATGTATGCTTGCGAAAAACTATCAAGCAAAAAACTGTGCCATGAAGGAATGAATGCATTCAATTCTGGTCTCCTTCCTATCGGAAGGATGTTGTGAAAGTTTAAAGATCTCAGAAAAGATTTACAAGGATTTGCCAGGGTTGGAGGATTTGAGCTATAAGGAGAGGCTGAATAGGCTGAGACTGTTTTCCCTGGAGCGTCAGAGGCTGAAGGGTGACCTTATAGAGGTTCACAAAATTATGAGGGGCATGGATAGGATAAATAAACAAAGTCTTTCCCCTGGGATGTGGGAGTCAAGAACTAGAGGGCATAGGTTTAGGGTGAGAGAGGAAAGATATAAAAGAGACTTAAGGGGCAACTCTTTCATGCAGAGGGTGGTACGTGTATGGAATGAGCTGCCAGAGGAAGTGATGGAGACTGATACGATTGCAACATTTAAAAGGCATCTGGATGGGTATATGATTAGGAAGGGTTTAGAGGGATATGGGCCGGGTGCTGGCAGGTGGGACTAGATTGGATTGGGATATCTGGTCGGCATGGACGAGTTGGGCCGAAGGGTCCATTTCAGTGCTGTACATCACTATGACTCTATGACTCTAATGATTGTTAGTAAAATCCCTAATCACAATGTCAAGCAATTCTGCAATAACTAGGAAATTAAAACATATGTACTTTTACCAGTCGACATAATTCACAAAGGAAGTATCATTATAAGAGGTACAAGACGTATTAACCCTCCACTTATACATATACTGTGGGGAGAATTTACAGATCATTTCAGAAAAAAATTTGTAATCTTATCTCAAAAGATTAATGTGTACATATTTCATGAATAACAACCGATAAGAGAAAATTTGGGATTTTGTTTTCGTAAAACATATATCAGAGATTGTAATAAGTTACTTCAAATTGGTTAGAGCCGAAGATGGTTTTAATTCATGGCTGTGAGTGCATCACCAGAGACGCTTTATGGTACAGTTTAAAATTTAGAGTACAGATCATGACCATGATTAAGCCCATGAGGCCCCATGGGCTAATTAAATATTCAGAAAACACAAAACCATTTCTTCCCCAGTTACAAAACTCTTTTACCTTGTCGAGGATTTTCTCTTCCTCTTTCTGTCTACTTGCTTCAGCTAAACCAATCTTGGTTGTACATAGACCAGCTTCTGTTACCATATCTTCTTTGTAACAAAGACTTTCTGCATTCACACTGGCTTATCTGCTACTGACACTCGTATCTATGTTCTCGTTACCTCCAGACTTAACTATTCCAATATGTCCTCGTTTCATCCTAATCTCTGCTAGTCAATCGTATCTCATACTAATCTCCATTCGCCATCATCCCCTGTGCTTTTACATAAAGCTCACTGACAGAACGCTCGGTGCAGTCAGAGGTTCTTGGTGGAGAGACATTTTCTATTCTCTGACTCTATCAAGTTCACTTGCATCTCCTTTGCAAGAGAGGTAGAATGTAATTTCCTCCTCTGATGAGTTGAATCTTGGGCCATTCTATTTACCTGCTCTTGCTTCAGCACAGGAACATTTGGTGTGTTTTTTTTGTGTAGAACTGCGCAGCCTACCTTCTAAACCAAAATGGGAGCCAAATCTGAGTAGCTGCCTGCAAAGTTCAGGCCAGCTGATGGCTCCTTTTCACATCTGCTGGGTTCTCTTCTGCTGCTTTCTCAGGATCTCACAGAGCCCACAGACTTGTAAAGGAAATGTGAACATTTAATAATAAGCAATAATCAATGGAAAGGGTCTTCAATAAAGTGCACTTTGGCATGTTGTTAAAATTTTGAGTCAAAATTACACTACCTCAGAGCTGAAGCAAGGTAGAAATATAATGGGATTCGTGGTATTGAGGGGAAAAAGGGGGAGAAAAAAGAGACAGTCTGTGAAAGGGAGGAGGGGAGAAGAGATTACATGACAAAACTGTCATCAAATAAAAGGCTAAAAGTGGTGGTTATGATTGAGGGAAAGAAACAAGGCATTTATTCCAGAGTGTGTTTGAATGGCAGAGTAATAAAAAACTCTATCCAAAAGCAAAAACATGAGTAACAATATTAAGACCATTACATGCCAAAAAAAATCAAAATGGGGGGCAATGTTCATGATCTGAAATTGTTGACCACAGTCCAGAAAGCTGTAAAATAGCTCACTGAAACATAAGGTGCTGTTTCTTGAGCTTGTATTGATCTTCAGTGGAATGCTCCAGCAGGCTGAGGAGGGAGATATCAACATGAGAACAAGACCGTGAACCTAAACTAGTAGGCAACAAGAAGGTTGGGGTCATGTTTATGGTCTAAGTGGAGATATTTGGTAAACCATGCATTGAACCTGAGGAGAAAGTGAGGTCTGCAGATGCTGGAGATCAGAGCCGGAAATGTGTTGCTGGAAAAGCGCAGCAGGTCAGGCAGCATCCAGGGAACAGGAGAATCGACGTTTCGGGCATAACCCTTCTTCAGGAATCAGAACCTGAGGTTGATCTCCTATGTGCTTCGACATTGTGTGCAACAAATATAGCGATATTAAATTGAAAGTAAATTGCTACTTTAACTGTTAGGGATGTTAGACCCATGAATATAAGGAGAAATGAGATAAATGGAAGTGTTATGATTGTATCAGAAAGCTTCAGGGCAGGAAATGGTGTTAGACCCATGAATATAAGGAGAAATGAGATAAATGGAAGTGTTATGATTGTATCAGAAAGCTTCAGGGCAGGAAATGGGTGTTGGTGGTGATTAAGGAATGGACCAGTGTGTTGCACATGGAACAGTCCCTTTAAAACGCTGACGAGAGCAAAGGGGAAGATATATCTGGTGGTAAAATCATGTTGGAAGTGGCAGAAATGGTTGAGGATGATAATTTGAATATGGAGACTGGTGAGGTGGAAAGTGAAGACACAGGAATCCTATTGTGGTTCTGGGAACGTGCAGAAGGGGTGAGGGCACATGCAGAGGAAATGGGACAGAGAGAGCTGAGTAGCCAACAACTACTTTGGTCGTGATTGTACCAGTTTGAGGAAACTGTCGCACTTACAACACTTTCAGGTTGCAAAATGTGTTCTGTGGAGCAGCAAAGAGAGGTGAGATTGAAATACTGGGAAATGTGGAACACTCCTGCTTCTCCTGGATACACAGCAATGGCTTTACCAAAAGATTCCAGATGATTCTGTCATATGGAATCTCAGTGCAGGGGTCAAAAACAAGAGTCAGCCTCTTTATTTGCATGTTTAAGGATATCTCAAACTTATTGTGGACTGTCAGGGACACAGGGAAAAGAAATGTCCAATCTAATACTGGATTGGATGACATTCAGAATGTAGACCATTTTACAAAACAGGGACAGCTAACTCCACACTTCCTATCTTCTGTCATAGTCTGTAAACACAACATGGAAACACCTTGTTACAGAATAACACTGCATTTTTAATGTTCCATGAGAAGTTAAACTTCATCTTGGAAAGGTCAGGGTTTTTTTTAAATACCAGCCTATTACATCAATCTATTTTAAGTAATTGTGAAGATGTGTTAAACAAATTCAGAACTAATGTGAACACACTAATTGTAAATATACTTCAGTGCTGTGTATTAGGAAGTAAGGGGAATTATTGAAAGTGGTTATTATAAGTGACTGCGTGCAGTAGGTGACCCACTCCAACAGATGTATAAGAGCAGATAAATACTCCGATAACAGACTTTTGCAGCTTACCGCTACTGACGTCAGTATGATCCATTTTATTAATAAATGTAATTTTAAAATAAACAAAATGTGTGTTTACAGGAAGGCTGACGAACCGAAGGAAGGATATGTATTTTTTTTACACTGTTTCCTTTAAAAGTTGCGTATACAATTTTAGAACAATATGTTTGGCAAGGATTTTCTCCCCTTCTATTTAATGATTAAATCTGATCAAGCTTTTGACTTAATCACATTAGAAGATTAAGATATTAAGAGCCCTGTTTTAGAGGGCATTACAAAAGGTCGTACTGGTGGTGCAATCGGACTGGGGAAGTTAACGTGAGCAGCGGCCGGCGAGCCTCTCCCACAGCTCGCCAGTGAATGAGTTGTATTTACCCCGGGACAAGGTGAGCTAATCGCGCCCAACCCTTGGATCTGTTGCATTATTCGTTCGTTTGCAGTGTGTGGCGGGAATTTTGTTAAATGCTTTCAAACCAGCAATTACGTTAACAGTATTGTGAGCAAAAGTTTTTATTTGTATTTAAGACGACAATAGGAGCCCAGAATGGATGAGCTAACAGACAAAGACCGGTTGAAAATGGAGATAGAGCAACTTCGTAAAGAAATACCATTAGAGAGGATGTTGGTAAGATTTCCCGTTTCTCACCCCTTTAAAAATAAGGGGGTCGCGAATTTAAGACAGAAGGAAAGAGAACCTTCTAAATGTTATCTCTCAGGAAAAAGGGCGGCGTAGAGACTTTGAATATTCTTAAGGAGGAGATAGTTTATGGTGAGGGAAGGGGGTGAAAGGTTGGTCGGGTTGGATGAGAATACAGAATATTCAGGTCAGTCCTATGATATTGAATGATGGAACAGCCTGAGAGTTGCAAATGGCCTACTCTGCGCCTCTTTGTACACCAACATGCAAGTTGTGTTCTGAGGAAGGGTTACCAGACCTGAAACGTTAACTTTGGTTTCTCTTCATAGATGCTACCAGACCTGCTTTTCCAGCAACTTCTGTTTTTGTTTCTGATTTATAGCATCCGCAGTTCTTTCGACTTGTATTTAACACGAAAGCTATGATATTTTTCTGTTGTTGTTTTTGTGGATCAGCAGTTAATCTTTAATGTTCGCCGAGTTGGTGTTAAAATTCATTTCATTCAAAATTGCCAAACAGCATTACCGAAATCTTAATAAAGGCTATACGCTTGAAGAAGAAAATCTAATGTTTGGTATATTTTAACACTTTAATAGCTTTGGATCCACCTGATGAGTGGGAATAATGCTTGAAGTTTAAAAAATCTTTTAAGTAATTAAACATTAGCAAGACTTCAAATCAAATGTCTGATAAGTACAAAATCATAAAAAAACTGAACTGTAGAAATCAGAAACAAAAACAGAAATTGCTTGAAAAACTCAGCAAGTCTGACAGCATCTTTGGAGAGAAATCAGTTACCGTTTTTGATCCGGTGACCCTTAAACTCTGATTTCTCTACACAGATGCTGGTAGACCTATTGAGTCTGATAAGTACATTTCCAACAGAACACAGTACTCAGCATGGTGATGTACTTGTTCTTCATTAAAATAAAGGCCACTCTTAAAATTCAACCAAACTGAATCCATAATGTGTTTAATATCTTCAGTTATATCTGTAATCTAATTACACTTACTAGATGTTCACATCTAGTAAAACATAAGGCAGATAAAGGACCTGGTTATGTGCTGTTTCCATGGCTACTCCTGAAATGGTTGCTACCCTTGTGCCAAAAGTTATAACTTGAGGAAAAGCAGCACTCCATGTGAAGCATTGCTGACCAGGAGACACTCCTGCTTTTATTGCAAGGATTTGCAGCTAAATAATCAGCCACATTATGATACACCTTCCATGTCCATGAGCTCCGAGCTTCTCACTCTGAGGCAGGAGTGCTACCACAAATCCTTCCCTGAAATCCACTAAATTATTGTGAATTAACAGTAATTAGAGATAATGTAGGATCTGCTGGAAATTGTATCACTGCACTCAAAGTGTGAAACAGTAGGACAGAACTTACTAATGATGAATACTTTTTGAAAGTATTCATCAAACACTCAAAAAGACTTGACGTGATGGAAGTTGAATTAATGTTTAGGGAACAACCAGTTTTGTGAAGTCTCAGAAGGCGAGGAACAAAGTCCTCATATTAGGTCAAAATTCATTTGTGGGAGTGCCAATTGCTCTTCCTAATTCACAGTGAATGTAAATTTAGATTACTGGAAATTAAAAATAAACATAGAAAGTTTGGAAATACACTTAGCATTTGCAATGCCATTATACTCTAATAACCTTAAGGTTAGCTTTGGCAAAGATTAACCTTAGTGTACAACTGTGGAACCCAAACAGTGGGACCCATGTTTCATTGTGAATCCCATTATCAAAGTCAGGAGACAACTCTCTGCGTGTATACAATGATTGTGTTTAAATTCTACTATCAATCTATTTTACGATAGCCACTTAACTTTCTATTGAATGATTTCAGGTGTCTAAATGTGCCGAGGAACTGAAGGACTATATTGAATCACAATCTGCAGAAGATCCTTTGGTAAAGGGAATCCCTGAGGACAAAAATCCCTTCAAGGAGAAGGGTGGATGTGTCATATCATAAATCAGACAGGACTCCGATATCCTCAGGGCATCAGGGTATTTTCTAAAGTTTAGTGCCCATTAGTACAATGAAACCCAATAGATGCTAAACCTGGAAGATGGAAAAGTGCAGTCTTCTGGCATGACATCTTCAAGTTGTTCATGAATTTAAAAAGCATTTCAGCACCTGCTGCAAAATAAAATAGTTTTGGCAAATTCTACTAAGTTTGGCAAATTATTTTGGAAAAGAAAACATTTGCCAATGTATGAAGGATAATTCTTTGAGAATCACTTTAATATTACAATCTGTATATGGAACTTATTTTAAAATGAATAGTGTACATAGCCTGATAAATGTAAGGCCTGAATTGGTGTATAGAAATTTATCAAGAAAGCTATATTATTTCCCACTTCAAAAGACTTCTTGCAAAGCAATGAAATTAATAAAATTATTCTGATTCATTATTCCTGAAAACTTGTATGAATACATCAATTTAATCAACATTCCAACACTAATGACATATAATAATTGCAATGTATAAATTATATATATATATTGCAAAATCAAACTTATCATTCCTTTAGATCATTTAATACAGAGTTTAGCAGACATTTCATGGGATTGAAATTTTTTTATTAAATTCTACCATGACAAAGTTTTAATATGAGTGTTGACAAACACAATGAATGCTTGTTAATACAACAACATTTTCAAAATGGTTTTTTACCATTGTGTGATTTCCAGGAAAAAAACATGTGGTTTTCATAAAGCAATTTAAGCTTTATATTTTACAGTTCCATTTACTATGTACCTTTAATGTAAAGTAAAAGTTCTCAGGCACTTCAGACAGAAATATATAGACAATAAAAGATTGATTTGTAAGTAAGAAATTTGAAAAACCTAATGGAAAAAAATTGTTCTCAGAAGATTGTTAAATGGTACATAGTTAAGATAGAGAAACATAGGGTTTGAGGGAGACAACTGAAATAAAATAATCCAAGTAACTGAAAGATGTGATGCTAAAAGTGAAGTAAGAGGAAAGGAGCTCCATAAAATATCTCAAAAAGCAGAATCACCCAACATAAATATTAGACTGGAAAAAAATATGGCTGCCAAAGATTTAAAGACAAGACCTTAAAGTTAAAAGTGCTCGGTAGAGGGAGTACCCAACTTAAGTGGAATGGATATAATGGGTGGATGTGAAATAGCGTATTGTAGAAGCAAATATAGAAAAAGCAGTTGTAATGGTCTCATTGTTTCTGTGAATGTTAGAAACGTAGGTCATTCGAAGGATTGACCAGAACAGCTGCAGAGTTAAATGAGAGAGGTGATGCTCATTGGACTTTGTATTTAAGAGCTGGTTTGTGCAACAAGGATCATTGACTGTGGGATTAATTTTAAGAAAAGCTGGGTTCTAGGCACTGCTCCCAGGTCTGGCTAAAGAGGCCATCAACAGGTCCAGACAATTGCTCCGTGGCTGTGTTCACATTCAGGTATCCTTGAAGAGGGAGGACACAGTGTCCACTAACACTCTTGATACCTTTTGAGAGAGGTGGGCACTGCAGGGGGTGAAATGCTTTGTTTCACTCTCCTGATCCATTTTAATTTAGTTCCCTCTCTCTCTCGCTACTTTTCCCTCGCTTTTGATATTATTGCATTGTCCCTAATGTGCAGTGCTTGTAAATGTTTTGTTTAATTAGAAACACAGATGACCTGATGGTGGAGTAAAAGTTTTTAAGAAGGTTTCATGGGTGATTTGGTTTAGGTAGTAAACCAATCGGAGGTATGTGAAAGCATCTCTGGGTAGAAAAACGTTCCTGCTCCTCGGATGCTGTCTGACCTGCTGTGCTTTTCCAGCACCACTCTAATCTAGAAAAAAGAAACAGCTGTGTTCTGCAACAGAGGTGATTTGGCGATGGTTTAAGGAAAATAAAAAGTTGCTTTCTGGGGCCCAGCCAAACTTATCATCAACAGGTCCAGGCAGCAGACCATGAAGGAAGTCATAGTTCCCAACCACCTGCCTGTCTTCTGCAGTTCTTGCCCAGTTGACCTTGGAGAGGGAGCATACATTGTCCACCAAAACCTTTGGAGCTGGGTGAGCTGGGTGAGGGTTATGCATTATTGGGAGGACTTAGTGGGTCTGTATTTAAAAAAAAGCTTGGTTCAAAAGGTGCTCTTGTCGTTAAGTCATAACTTTGTGTAAGTAGTACTGTCCCTAACTCTGAGCCAAGAAATTTGGGCTCAGGCCTCAGCTACCTCAAACGTGTGATAAAACATGCCTGAAGATGTCGATGTTAATAAAATCTGGTTTAGAGACAGATGGAGGCTGTGGTGCATTATTTCTCCACCAACTCCATTTTGATTTAGATTCCTCTTTCTTTTATTATTGTGACAATGCTCCTGATTTGGTCATTAGATATTCAGGTAATTAAGTTATGGGCTCTTAAAATTTTTAAAAACACTTATTTCCTGTTGGTTTTTATTCTAAAAAAGAGTTGGATTCCACCCAAGCAGAGAGTTGGCATCTGTACAAGAAAGGGTCCAGAGAGAAAGGTGGAACCTGGTGTCCATGTTAAACTATAGGTTTACAATAAAACTTGTATGTCACTGAAAGTTTTTTGCTGCCTAATTCTCTATATGAATATCATTTATAAAGTATTTTCTGTTCTAATTGATTACAGGAGCAATTCCAAGGAATTGTAAGGTTGAGAAATTTACACTATCATTCAGGAAAGGGGAAAAGGTAAAACTAAGTAAGTGCAGGTCAGTCAGCCTAACCAGAGAAGAGATTATTAAAAGCTGTCATCAGTGACAAAATAAACATTAATTTAGAAACAGGGATAATCACAGAGAGCCAGCTTGGATTTGCTAAAAAAAATCTAGTTAATTTATTTAAACTATTTGATAAGCAAACATGGAAGTTTGATTGAGGTAGTGCAGTATATGTTTTAAACACGGATTTTCAGGAGTTTGTGACAAAATGCCACATAGAATGCTTACTTAAGACTATAGAAACCTGTGAAATTAAGGGAAAGGTTGTGTTGCGGAAACAAAACTAGATCAACTGCAGGAAGCAAAGTGAGAAGTCACACAACAACAGGTTTATTTGAAATCACAAGCTTTCAGAGCATGACTTCATCTGACAAAAGAGCAGCACTCCAAAAGTGTGTGATTTCAAATTACTGTTGAACTATAACCTAGTGTCATATGACTTCTGATCTGGTCCACCCCAGTTCAATACCGGCACCTCCACATCATCGGTGATATGTGAGTTTGGGAAGTGGTTTGCAGTGGTGTTCTTTGAGGATCTGTCTTGAACCTATTACTCAACTTTACAACCAAGGAAGCAAAGGTAAGGTTGTAGGCATTTTCATGCAGGCAGTAGTATTACAAAGTTTGTAGATGGTAATAAGTTTGACAAAGTAATAATTCACAATGAGAATTGCTGCATTTTCAGGGTGCCATAGGATTGTGAAATGGGCTGAGGTATGGTAAATGGAGTTCAATCAGGAGCAGTGTGAAGTGATAAACTTTGGGAGTATAAATGTTGAAAGGCAGTTTACCATAAATAGCATGGCTTTGAAAAGTGAAGATGAGTATATACAATTCCTTCAAGGTAGCAGAGGAAGTTACTAAGGTTGGTAGTGGATGGGTTATTTGAGTTATTAGATAGAGGAATAATACAAAAGAGTAAAGTGACCAGACTAGAAATGCATTGATAGAATTTGGGGTCAAGAAAAGAACAGCCAATTAGGTGTTTTTGAAATGTAGTCACTGCTCACCTGATGAGTATAAAATGGAAAGTTTCAGTTTCTAGTTTCCTTTTAGCAAAGTTTATAAATATAGCAGCATGAAAAATGGAAGCATGAGTAGGCTGTTTGGCCCTTCGAGCCTGCTCTGCCATTCAATCTGATCACAGTTGATCTTTCAATCCAGGAGCCTGTTCCCATTTTCTCCCCATACCCTTCAAACACTTTACCCTAAGAACTATATCTAGCTCCTTCATGGAAACATTCGATGTTTTGGATTCAACTGCTTTCTGTAGCAGAGAATTCCATAGGCTCACCACTCTTTGGGTGAAGAAACTTCATCTCAGTCCTTAATGGCCTACCCAGTATCCTTAGGCTATGACCTCTGGTCTGGACTAGTTTATTTATTTTGCCTGGTTTATTTGTTTATTCCATTAAACCTGGTGGTAGGGCATACAACATAATGGGGGTGGTCTTAGCTGGTGTGCATAAATCACCTGGACCAGATGGACTATACCCCTGAGTTCTAAGGGAGAAAGCTGAAGAGATAATGGAGGCATTAGTGGTGATCTTTCAGGAATCACTAGAATCTGGGAGGGTCCCATGAGAATTGGAAAATTGCTAACATGACACCTCTGTTTAAAAAGTGAGTAAGGCAAAAGATGGAAGGTTACAGACTGATTGGCCTAATCTCAGTCGTGGGCGTTGTGACGGATGAGATTTCTGAATAAATGGAAGTGTAAGGTAAAATAGGGCAAAGTCAGCATGGTTTCATCAAGCGGACATCATGCCTGATAAATCTGCGAGAATTCTTGAAGAAAGTAATGAGTAGGTTGGACCAAGGATAGCCAATGGATGTTTTCGACCTGGACTTCAAGAAGGCCTTTGACAAGGTGTAGCACAGGAGGCTACTGAGTAAGATAAGGGCCCATGGTGTCAGAGGCAAGGTGCTAGCATGGATAGAAGCTTAGCTGTCTGACAGAAAGCAGAAACTGGAGATAAAAGGTCATTCTCAGAATGGAAGCCGGTGACAAGGTGTGTTCCAGAAGGCTCGGTGTTGGGAACCACAACTTTTCACTTTATACATTAACAATCTAGATGAAGGAACTGAGGGTATTCTGGCTATGTTTGGAGGTGATACAAAAATAAGTAGAGGGAGAAGTTGTATTGAGGAGGCGGGGAGACTGCAGATGGATTTGGACAGGTTAGGATAGTGGCTTACTGTGTTCCTCCAGCCTCCTGCTTGTCTACCTAGGTTAGGAGAGTGAGCAAGAAGTGACAGCTGAAGTACAACGTGGGAAAATGTAAGGTCATGCTCTTTGGTATGGATTATTTTCTAAATGGGGAGAAAATTCAGAAGTCTGAAGTGCAAAGAAACTTGGGAGTTCTAGTCCAAGATTCTCTCAAGGTAAACTTCCAGGTTGAGTCAGTAGTTGGGAAGGCAAATGCAACAAGGCATTTATTTTGAGAGAACTTGATTATAAAAGTAGGGACACACTTTTGAAGCTGTCTAAGTCTCTGGTCAGACCGCATCTGGAGTATTTTGCACAATTTTGGGCCCTATATCTCAGGGAGGATGTACTGGCCCTGGACAGTGTTCAGAGGAGGTTCATGAGAATGGTCCCATGAATGAAAAGGTTAACATTTGAGGAACATTTGAGGGCTCTGGGTTTATACTCAATGGAGTTTAGAGGAATTGGGCGGGGGGGGGGGGAGGGGGGGTGCGGTGGGGGGATCTAATTTAATACACAGAGTATTGAATGGCCTGGACAGAGTAGATGTTGGGAAGATGTTTATATTGGTAGGAGAGACTAGAATCCGAGGGCATTGCCTTAGAGTAAAGAGAAGACTTTTAGAATGGAGGTAAGGAGAAACTCAGAGAGTGGTGAATCTGTGGAATTCATCGCCACAGAAGGCTGTGGAGGCCAGGTCATTGAGTACACAGGATACTTAAGACTGAGTTGGATGGGTTCTTGAATATCACGGTTGTGGGGAGAAAGTGGAAGAATGGGGTTGCAAATGGCGGAGCAGACTCAATGGGTTAAATGGCCTAATTTCAGCTCCTGTCTTATGACCTTATGGTCTTATGGAACTTATGTGGGCAGCACGGTGGCACCGTGGTTAGCACTGCTGCCTCACAGCGCCGGAGACCCGGGTTCAATTCCCGCCTCAGGCAACTGACTGTGTGGAGTTTGCACGTTCTCCCCGTGTCTGCGTGGGTTTCCTCCGGGTGCTCCGGTTTCCTCCCACAGTCCAAAGATGTGCAGGTCAGGTGAACTGGCCATGCTAAATTGCCCGTAGTGTTAGGTAAGAGGTAAATGTAGGGGTATGGGTGGGTTGTGCTTCGGCGGGTCGGTGTGGACTTGTTGGGCTGAAGGGCCTGTTTCCACACTGTAATGTAATGTAATCTAATCTAATCAAAAATGACAATGAGGACTGAATAAAATGAGGAACCAGTGCTCAGTCAGGAATATGATGCACAAAGGGTAGGATGGATTCCTTTTTATACATTTTCCAGGCTCCAATAATTGGTGGTCGTTCTTTTATCTACTTGCCAGTATTCTGTAATTTGCAAACACTTTAGCTGATTAATAATTCATTGACTTATTAAATAACATTTACACAGACATGACAGGGTTTTGATGTGTTGAGCTTGCAATAAATGGGAATTTGTGGAATGCACCACATAATTGCAATAAGTGTCTACAGCTTGCGCAACCTAGATTCAGGGTTGCTGAGCTGAAGTTTGAGTTTCATACCTTGTGGAGTGTCAGACAGTGAGTTGGTCACTTTGTTCCATGTGGAAAACATGACACCCTTAGTTTAGGTAGAGCGTCACAGCAGTGATGGGCATTATTCAGGGGAGGAGCTGACTGTGACAGTGAGTCCGGCAGAAGATAGTGATACAGAAGAATCCACCCTTGACTTTGGCCAACAGGTATGAAGTATTTTATAGCTCTGATGATGTAGACAAGGATATCAGGGTGAATGAACAAACTGACCATGGCATCATGGTGCAAGAAGCCACTAAATTAAGGGAAGCATAACGATTATGATAGTGATGGAGGGTGAATAGATTTTGTCTCCTACAGCTGTAACCAGGAATTCCAAAGCTGGTATTGACTGCTTGGTATCAAGTTTATGAACATATTTCCATGGCTGGCGATAAACTTAGAAAGGGAGAGAGAGCATACAGTTGTTGTGGTCCACATAGGAACCAATGGCACCACTAGAACCAAGAATTATATTATGCTGACAAAATATGAGAAGTTAGAATTCAAATTGAATTGGAGAATATTATGGGTAACCATCTCTAGATTGAGCCACAAAATTTGCATGGGTCAAGTAGATTAGAAAAAGAAACATGTTGGAAGATGATAGGAAAACGTACTCACCAGGCTCAGATGAGTTTTTGGCAATTTGCTTCACTAGGCATTGGATTGCCCTTTAAGTTGGGGAAGTGGTGAATGATGAGGTGGAACATTCAGGTAAAGATAAACGTCAAAGTATCAGAAAGTGTAGCACTGCATGTACAAGCAGAGTAGAACAGGAAGGACAGAGAGTTGAACAGTAATTATACATCAGCGAGCGCAGGCCATACACAGTATGATAATAAAGAATTTAAAATAAAGGCTCTTTATCTGAATGAGCAAAGTATCTGCAATACTGTAAGATAAATAAATCAATGGCACAAGTAAAGATAACTAGATCTAATAGGTATTATTAAGAGATTGTTATATGATGAATAAAGTTGGGGAATGAATATTACAGGGTACATATTATTTCAAGAAGATAGGCAAAATAACAAAGGATGAAGAATAGCCCTGATAATAAATGCTGACATAAGAACAGTAGAGAAAAAGGAATAGGGCGAATGACAAGTCAGAAAATAGTAGCATGAATAGTTTACGGTTCCAATAATAGTATTTATATCATTGGATAGAGCATTAGCAAAAAATTATTGAAGTGAGTAAAACAAGCAATGTACTAATTATGAGGACTTTAATCTTCATTTAGACTTGGGCAATGAAATTTGACAGAATATATTGAAGTTGCAATTGTAGAGTACTTTCATGACAATTTCCTAAAACAATACATAGTGGGACTAACGGTATTATCTCTAGACTATTATTCTGGGACCCTGGTTTAAATACCAACATGGCAGATGATGAAGTTTGAATTCAGTAAAAATTGGGAATTGAGAGTCTAATGATGACCATGACAGAATTGTCAATTGTTGGGAAAACCTATCTGGTTTATGAATGTCCTTTAGGGAAGGAAACTGCCATCCTCACTAGATGTGATGCATATGTGACTCCAGAGCCATAGCAATATGGTTGACTCTTAATTACTCTCTGGGTAATTCGAGCGAGGCAATAAATGCAGGCTCAGCCAGTGATGTTCAAATCCTATGAATGAATACAAAGAAACGTCTAGCATTGTGCAGTGATGTAAGGTTAATTAGTAATCTCATGTTTAAAGATCTTCTGGGAAACAGTGATCATAATGCAATGGAACTTCATCTCAAATTTCAAAGCAATATACTCCAATTAGAAACGTCATTCAGTTGCAGCATTTCATTTAGATCCTCAGGACTTACTGCTTTTCATCAGTTACCATGATTACCTGGTTCCACTGTCTTTGCAAAATTTGTCCATAGGATGTCATAAGACCATAAGATCATAAGACATAGGAGCAGAAGTAAGGACCATCGAGTCCACTCTGCCATTCAATCATGGCTGATGGGCATTTCAATTCCACTTACCCGCATTCTCCCCGCAGCCCTTAATTCTTTGTGACATCAAGAATTTATCAATCTCTGCCTTGAAGATATTTAGCGTCCCAGCCTCCACTGCACTCTGCGGCAATGAATTCCACAGGCCCACCACTCTCTGGCTGAAGAAATGTCTCCGCATTTCTGTTCTGAACTTACCTCCTCTAATTCTAAGGCTGTGTCCACGGGTCCTAGTCTCCTCGCCTAACAGAAACAATTTCCTAGCGTCCACCCTCTCCAAGCCATGTATTATCTTGTAAGTTTCTATTAGATCTCCCCTTAATCTTCTAAACTCCAATGAATGCAAACCCAGGATCCTCAGCCATTCCTCATATGTTAGACCTACCATTTCAGGGATCATCCGTGTGAATCTCCGCTGGACACGCTCCAGTGCCAGTATGTCCTTCCTGAGGTGTGGGACCAAAACTGGACACAGTACTCCAAATGGGGCCTAACTAGAGCTTTAAAACACAGCAGGCGTAGATCCCCTTGAGAGTAGATCTTGTCTTTTTTCCTATTCACCTCCTGAATCTTACTTCCTGTGCAGGGTCACTCTCATATTCTGCTATACTTCGATCTTTCTCAGGTCAGAATCAATTTAAATCCAGCATCTACGCCAGCTAAGCCATTCCTGCAGAAGGGCTTATGCCCAAAACGCCGATTCCCCTGCTCCTCGGATGCTGCCTGGCCTGCTGTGTTTTTCAGCACCACATTTTTCAACTCTACGCCAGCTATACTGTATTCCCCATTAAAATGTGCAGGCTAGCTAAGACTCATGTTGGCCTCTTACAATATTACACCTATATTCAGCCATGCAGCTGCTCAGCAGACTGTATACGACAATAATTTAGAGTGGCAGCATCAGAAAGGTTGTGTGATGCCTACATCAAAAACAAATGTCACATGGTAATCTCATAACACAATCCTTGGACTCATTTTAAATTTTACATCAATATTCCTTTTCTGAAAAACCCTCCCTCAACCATTCTATCCATTCCATCTTAGTGATTACCACCCTATCTCCAACTTTTATCAAACCCTTAAGCATGTTGCTGCTTCCTAGACTTGGACTCTTCTGTCCCATGACTCTTTGTAGTGTTCAGTTATTACCCTTTCTCTAGGAGCAAATCAGCCATAACAAAAGTCTCAAATTACATTTTTTGTGACTGTAATCACAGCAATTTATTCCTCAACTAATCTTTAAACTTTCTACAGCATTTCAAGTGTTTGGCCATGCCATTTGACAATACTATAATCCAACTTTTTTCATGCACGATTACCTCAAAGTCAAGGTCTTCACCACATTATTATTTCCAGTGCCCCACTATTACTATTCATTTATTCCTCATTTTCACATTATACTGCCTTTTAGTGACATTATCCTCAGGTGTGATATACCAATATGTTGAGAACCTGCCGATCTATTATTGCCTTTGGCTGTGTTGTTGAAGTGATTGCCTTGATTGAGTTCTATATTTTTATTTTATTAAACAAATTACAAAACAGTTTACAAAAAACATTAACAGCTGTACACAAAAGACAGCAGTTTTACAAGGGAGAGGAGCAGCAAAGCTAGGCCCCAAACCCTACCGTTCAACCATTTTACAGGGCGAGGAGGACAAACCTCAAATCCCAGTTCCACATGTGACAAGACAGTGACAATGACATTTGTACATTAGACAATACCGTTACATACAAAAGTGCAGACAATACAGACCCAGCAAGCCCCCGCCCCTCCCACCTTCCGACCACTCTAAGGCAGCCCGCCCCTACCCACCTTCCGGTTCTCGGTCCACCCCATGCCCCTTCCAGTTTTGATTGAGTTCTAAGTCAAAGAGATGCGCAAAAGCCCACATGTATCCTATTAAGTCTCTGAACCATCGTCAGTTCCTGATAGGCTCAAGGATAGTTGTTCTAAAGGTGTTTGTTAATTAATCTAATCAATATCCCCAGTAAAAGTGGACAAGAAGCCAGAAGGTGGGTAGCCGTCCTCAGCGCTGTCACCCCGGGCAGGTACCGGGGCGGGCTGCCCCAGAGGTGGTCGGAAGATGCTGAGGGTGGTTAGTGAAGCCGGAAGGTGGGTAGGCTGTCCTGACTGCTGTCACCCTGGGCGGGTACCGGGGCGGGCTGTCTTAGAGGTGGTCGAAAGGTGTGTCAGGGCGGACTGAGAACTGGAAGGGGCATGGGGTGGACCGAGAACCGGAAGGTGGGTAGGGGCGGGCTGCCTTAGAGTGGTCGGAAGGTGGGAGGGATGGGGGCTTGCTGGGTCTGTATTGTCTGCACTTTTGTATGTAACAGTACTGTCTAATGTACAACTGTCATTGCTGTTGTCTCTTTATATCTTTGTGAAACTGGGATTTGAGGTTTGTCCTCATGTCCCTGTAAACTGTTTGAATGGTAGGGTTTGGGGCCTGGCTTTGCTGCTCCTCTCCCTTGTAAAATTGCTGTCTCTTGTATGCAGCTGTAAATGTAACTGTTTGTTGTAAACTGTTTTTGTAATTTGTTTAATAAAATAAAATATAAATAGGAAAAAAAAAGTGGACAAGATTCCCGCATCAGGCCCTTCCCATCCCAGTAGATAGTTTTCCCACTGTTACGTATTATGTACCATGTTTCCCACCTGATTTTCCCAGCATCCCCTCTACCACCATTCCTTTACCAGAACTTCTAATATTCTAAATTTAATCACCACTATGAATGATGTCAATGCAGAGCTGTGTTTTTATTGATAATGTTAAGAACTTAAATCATTGCATGGTACCAATTATTCCTTTGCAGGTTAATATCTTATCACTGTTGATAGTAGAAGAGCTTATCATCCTGTCCAGTATTTCCTCTGAAAAAAATACATTCATTATTTCTTCACTATTTAATCAATTATTTAGGAAGTATCATTAATAATGACTGTTAATTTTCTTCATGCTTAAGTATCTGGCATATAAAAATTATTGTGGATGGTGAATTCCCATTTAGTAAGTGTTGAAGATAAATTAAAATGAATAGGAACCAACCCAAATACTACAACATAGGCACATTAATAACATTTAAAACATACATCTGATTAGAATTTCAAATTGTGACCTTGACTGTCCCTAAAAAAATGGAAAGGACTATACTGCAAATTAAAAACAAAGAATTTGCTCAGAATGAAAATATGAGGGATTAGTGTCCAAGCCAATGAAAACAGGAATCAATGATAAGGGAAGATGTCCGGTCCGGCCCAGTAACAATAGTTCAAATCAAAAGTTGACTTTTCAGAATTGAGGGATACGAAAATGCGCAGAAATGAACAAACTTAGAAATATTTTGTGAATAGATACAGCTACAAACAACTATCAAAAAAGGAGCACAATAATATTTTCATGTTTAAAGTATTTTGTTTGTGTAATTCCTCCACGTTTTCCACAGAATTTTGAAACTGAAAACCAAATTGCTAAATTGTCTTCACAGATTGACAAATTGCAGAATCTTTAGGTTTCTGTTATCAGGTCAATGAGAAATACAGTTACACCACTAAAAGTAAACTCTGGGGCATTCTGGAGATCTGGATTAAGAACTGAAAAAGCAAGAGAAATTCAACAGCTGTGACAACCTCTGTAGAGAGACAACAGAAATAGTTAACGTTTCAACTGCAATGTCTCATTCAGAACTAAAGGGTGTTGGAAAATGACGATTTGTATGCTATTGTTGGAGGGTGAGGAGGAAGTAGTGGAACAGATGGTGAAGTGTCCACAGCAAAATGGTGAACAGTGTTTATGCTCTGAAATTTCTGTGCACAATGTTGAGTCCTGCAGACTCAAAATACTTAAGCAAAAAATGAAATGCTGTTCCTCTGGATGGCATTGGGCTTCATTGGACTGCTACAGTTGGCCTAGGATGAAAGCAATATGGTACATTGATATGGCAAACAACTGCAAAGCCATGTTCATTCTTGCAGACAGAGCAGTGGTTAAATATTGTTACATTTTACTTCTAATGACTATTGTTTCTAACTATATCAATTTTCATTTCCTTTCACTTTTAAAACGATTGTGTACCATCACGTCGGAAGACAGCCATCACTAAAATGTTTTTAAAAATCAGTTCAGAGTTAATAGTCAAACTATAATATTTATTTGAATGTGCACCTGCATCATCGATCCTGCCTCTTCCAGCTTAGCTTCACTTTGTCTCAGTTGCTGAGGCATGATTATATTTACTATGCAGGAGTCTCAGTCTTAACGCACACTCTCTGCTTCAAGACTGCATGTCTCAGCTGACATGCAGTCAAACATCCCTCAGATAGCTACCAGACACTGCAAGATCTACCCTGCTTTTTGACACCAACTGGATCTTATTTCGTCCACTGCTTCGACCTACAACAGTCTCCATCAACGATTGCCACATTAGTCTTGGTCATATCAAGCATTATTGTGCTATTCTTTTCTTAGCCAGAGTTGATTATTATTTGAGATTCACTCTGATAGACAAGGATAACGTTCTTCAAAGACCCAATGTTACTGATGTCATAACCTGATGGACATGATATGAGAAGATAATATATTTTTGTCTTAAAGTTGAAGACTGTTCTTGCCATATATTCACTTCTCTTTCCTTTCCTTTCGTCAATCTTCCATTTTCATCCCTGTCTCCATCTCAATACATGCCAACATCCATAAGACCATTTTTGAAAATTTTACCATTTCCTGCTGGCATCTCCAAATGTCTATTTCCATTAAATCGACTTCTTCTTCCTTCAATGTCTTACTCACTCCACAAGTCTGGTCACTCCTTCTTGGTCCTTAGCTGACATTGTTAATGGTTCCCTGTCCTCAGATACTGACACTCTCATGTTCATCATCTGTCTCCTGAAAATTTTACCTCATATCTCTGTCCTCTCCAATACAAGAGCATCTCTAACTTTTATTTCCTTGTTAAGATTCTTTAACCGGTAATAAATTCCCATTCATTTACATCTCACTTGAAACTCTGTTTGACTCTATCCAATCTCATCTTTCAACACTGAATCTCTATTCTTTAGAATTTGGAAGAATTAGAGGTGAACTCATTGAAGCATATAATATTCTTACAGGATTCTTAAGGTATATGCAAAAGATGTTTCTCCTAGGTAGGGTGAGGGAGGAGTCTAGAATCAGGGGACATATCTCAGATCAAGATGTGGGGTATTTATGACTGAGATGAACAGGAGTTGTTTCACTCAAAAGATGGTGTATCTCTGGAATTCTCTATCTCAGACAGCTGTAGAGGTTCCATCTTTGAGTGCATTCAGGACAGAGTTGGATAGGTTTCCAGATATTAAAGATATCAAAGAATATGGTGTTTACACAAGAAAATGACGCTAATGCAAAAGATCAGCCATTATATAGTTGAATGGTTGAACTGGTTTAAGGGGCTGAATGGCCTACGCCTACCGCTACTTCCTGTATTCCCAAGCCCAACTGGCACTGGTCACACAGCTCTGGGCTATCTCTCATTAAAGTTACACATGACATTCTCTATGTTATGGAACACTTTTCCTTGTTGCCTCTTTTGCAACATTCATTAGTAAAATTAATCACATCAACTCCCCAGCAACTCTCCTTCATTCACCTCATTGTGATTGTCCTCACATAGTTTCAATCCCACTTATTTAGATGTAACCAATGAATCTCCAATCCTTCACAACCACACGTTGTCACTGAATGGATCCCCAAGGTTTGATTCCTGGGTCTTTCTTCTTTATCTAGATGCTGGCACTCAGAACATTACCTGCAAACACAAATTCCTCTGTGCTTTTCCTTACGACCCTAGGATAGATCACAACTTCCAACATAACACCAGAAAGACTGGTCTTTACGCTTCCACTTTATGAATCTGAATTAAGCTATTTGTCACATAGACAATCTCTTTGACACTTAATAGGCTTGGACTTTCAAATTCCACATGGAAGCAGCAGTTTGCCTGATTCAGTAGTCTTGCCATTGAACATATTATGTACGATTACTAAGGCAGAAAGACCAGTGATGATGTAATACAGATAATCGGGCAAAACGAGCAAGCAGTAGAAGGAGAATATGTTCAAAAATTAGCAAGATTAGATGTAGTGGGGAAAACTGAGTGCAAAATATTGTTAGCTCTGTAAAATGACAACCAACAGATGGGATAGAAGAGGGTAGAAAATAAAATTTGAGAACATTTCAATACATAGCTTTGGCAAACCATCAGAAGAAAGTTCTGCTGGAAAGCCAGACTGTGTTCAGAATGTATTGACCAGAACGTTGTGTTCACACATTGTGTCTCTGTGTGGTTATTGCTAAGACAGGTAAATATATCTGTTAACAGCAGCTAACTGCAGATCAACGTTTGAATGAATTTATACTATAGAACATTAGCAAAGTTTTTGAAAAAAAATTATAATTGTTTCTAACTGCTCAGCTTAGAAGTAGTGATCCATTGTTTCAAAGTATCTCATTATGTTGAAAATTTGTACTAATGATTTACTACTAGGGGAATAGATTTAGTGGCCACAATATTAACAAAAATAAAATATTGTTGATGTTTCTAATTTGATATATATTTCATAAATAACCAATAACAATATTTATAAAATACTTTCCACATCATTACATATTGCAGTTTTTTAAAAAAGTTTGTTCATGGGATGTGTGGATCTTTTTGGCTAGGCCAGCATTTAATGCACATTCTAATTGCACTGGGAAGGTGCTGGTGCACAGCCTTGTTGGAGTATTGCAGTCCTTAGGATATCGGGGCACCCACAGTGCTGCTAGGGAGGATGTTTGAGGATTTTGACCTGAGCAACAATGAAATAATGGTAATATATTTCCAAGTCAGGAAGGCAGGTGGTTTGGAGGGAATTGGCAGGTGGTTGTGTTCACATGCAGTCATCATAGGTTTGAAAGTTGTTATGTAAGGAGTCTTGGTGAGTTAATGTACTGCAACTTATAGGTGCTGCTGCTACTGCTGTTATTGTGTTTTGCTGGGGTGAAGGGAGTGAATATTGAATGTGGTAAATAAGGTGCCAAGCAAATGGGCTGCCTTATTCTGGATGAGGTTGAGCTTCTTGCGTGTTGTTGGAACTGCACTCACCCAGGTATGTGGATAATATTCTGTTATGCTCTTGACTTGTGCTTTGCAGATGTTGGATAGACTTTGGAGAGACACAAGGTGTTTTACTTACAGCAGAATTCCTAGCCTTTGACCTGTTCTTGTAGCCGCCATGTTTATATGGCTGGTCCAGTTCAGTAGCACAGACAAATCACTTCAAAAACTAATACTTGAACAGGGATTGTTCCATCTTGTGGTTCTAGAAATTTAATATAATCACACTTTTAGATACAAAAAAGTGGGGCTGTCAATGAATGTGTTACTCATGGGCTGCAGAAAGGTATGTGTTTTCTTTGAGATACAGAGCATGTGATGGGTGATACGGCAGTCTGGACATAAGTTTATTTTCTTTATTCTTACATGAGATTTAGGTGTCACTGGCAGGACCAGTATCTGCTTAATTGCATCTGAACAGAATAATTTGCAGTCAAGAGTCAGTCATATTCCTGTGGATTGGGAGTCACAGGTTTGCAAGACTAGTAAAGATGGCAGATGTCCATTCTCTGCACTATATTCTGATCATGGTCTGCGATTGCTTCTTCCATCATTTCTCTCAATCTATAGATGGTCAGATCATCCATTATGGCTTCTGCTCCATGCACCTTATCGTTATCTCATAGTGTCTGTGTTGATACTCTTCTGGAACAGTCGATGTGCATCCCATATGGCATAATCATCTATATTTATCAAATGGCATGTAAATTGCATTTAGAACATGGCTGATTTCTCCCAGCTTTACTTGCCAGTAACCATTTTAACATCTAAGAAAGCAAACTCTGGTAACTTGTGGCAACACTTTTTTAATGGTTGGCCTATGCCAGTGAGATCTCTTCAAAGCATTATTGAAATTATTTAGATCTATGCACACTCCTATGTTGTTGTGGTCCATGTTGGGACTAACAACATAGGCAAAGCTAGGGTGGAGGACCTGGTTGGGGATTATCAAGCACTAGGAAGGAAATTGAAGTATAGGTCCTCAAGGGTCATAATCTCCAGATTACTGCCTGAGCCATGTGCCAATTGGCATAGGGATAAGAAAATTAGGAAAGTAAACACGTGGCTAAGGGATTGGTGTGGGGAAAAAGGGATTCCATTTCATGGGGCATTGGCATCAGTTTTGGAACCGGGGGGATCTGTACCGTTGGGACGGTCTCCACCTGAACCGATCTGGTACCAATGTTCTAGTGAAGAGGATAAATAGGGTGGTCAGTAGGACTTTAAACTTCTGAGTTGGGGGGGAAGAGAAAGTGAAAGCGACAGGGAGTATAGAGTTAAATGGAAAGATAAGCAGGAGGATAGCATGTATGCAGGTGGATTTAACCCTGAGGCAGATTAGGAATGCAACAAAAAGGAAGGATAACTTAGGACAGCTAATGACTTCCAATATCTCTAATGATAAGAATGTTAGCATTAAGGCACTTTACCTGAATGCTCATAGCATTAGTAACAAAGTAGATGAACTAACAGCACAGATCATGGTGAATGATTATGATGTGGTAGGCATCACAGAGACATGGTTGCAGGGGGTTCAGGACTGGCAGTTAAACATCCAAGGATTTACAACTTATCGAAAAGACAGGGAGGTGGGCAGAGGGGGCAGGGTGGCCTTGTTAGTTAAGAACAAAATTAAATCTATGGCACTGAATGACATAGGGTCGGATGATGTGGAGTCTGTGTGGGTGGAATTGAGGAACCATAAAGGCAAAAAAACCATAATGGGAGTTATGTACAGACCTCCTAACAGTGATCAGGACCAGGGGCGCAACATGTACCGGGAAATAGAAAAGGCATGTCAGAAAGGCAAGGTCACGGTGATCATGGGGAGCTTCAATATGCAGGTGGACTGGGTAAATAATGCTGCCAGTGAATCCAAAGAAAGGGAATTCTTGGAGTGCTTACAGGATGGCTTTTTGGAACAGCTTGTCATGGAGCCCACAAGGGAGCAGGCTACTTTGGACCTAGTGCACCAGACTTTATAAAAGATATTGAAGTAAGGGAACACTGAGGAAGCAGCGATCATAATATGGTAGAGTTCAGTCTGCAGTTTGAAAGAGAGAAGGCAAAATCGGATGTAATGGTGTTACAGTTAAAAGTAATTATGAGGGCATGAGAGAGGAACTGATGAAAATCAAGTGGAAGCAGAGCCTAGTAGGGAAGACAGTAGAGCAAAAATGGCAGGAGTTTGTGGGTATAATTGAGGACACTGTACAGAGGTTCATCCCCAAGAAAAGAAAGATTATCCGGGGAGGGATTAGACAGCCATGGCTGACAAAGGAAGTCAGGAAATGTATCAAAGAAAAAGAGAGATCCTATAAAGTGGCCAAGAGCATGGGAAATCAGAAGATTGGGAAGGCTACAAAAACAAACAGAGGATAACAAAGAGAGAAATAAGGAAGGAGAGGATCAAATATGAAGGTATACTAGCCAGTAATATTAGAAATGATAGTAAAAGTTTCTTTCAATACATAAGAAACAAACGACTGGCAAAAGTAGACATTGGGCCACTTCAAACTGATGCTGGAAGCCGAGTGATGGGAGATAAGGAAATAGCTGGAGAACTTAATAAGTACTTTGCGTCAGTCTTCACAGTGGAAGACATGAGTAATATCCCAACAATTAAAGGGAATCAGGGGGCTGAGTTGAGTATGGTTGCCATTACAAAAGAGATAGTGCTAGAAAAGCTAAAAGGGCTTAAAATTGACAAATCTCCTGGCCCCAATGGGCTATATCCTAGAGTTCTGAGGGAGGTGGCTGAGGAAATAGCGGACGCATTGGTTGAGATCTTTCAAAAGTCACTGGAGTCAGGGAAAGTCCCGGATGATTGGAAGACCGTTGTTGTAACCCCATTGTTCAAAAAAGGATCAAGACAAAAGGTGGAAAATTATAGGCCAATTAGCCTAAACTCGGTTGTTGGTAAAATTCTAGAATCCATCGTTAAGGATGAGGTTTCTAAATTCTTGGAAGAGCAGGGTCGGTATAGAACAAGTCAACATGGATTTAGTAAGGGGAGGTTGTGCCTGACAAACCTGTTAGAATTCTTTGAAGAGGTGACAAGTAGGTTAGACCAGGGAAACCCAGTGGATGTGGTCTATCTAGACTTCCAAAAGGCCTTTGATAAGGTGTGACACGGGAGGCTGCTGAGTAAGGTGAGGGCCCATGGTGTTCGAGGTGAGCTACTGGCATGGATTGAGAATTGGCTGTCTGACAGAAGGCAGAGAGTTGGGATAAGAGGTTCTTTTTCGGAATGGCAGCCGGTGACAAGCGGTGTCCCACACGGTTCAGTGTTGGGGCCACAGCTGTTCACGTTATATATTAATGATCTGGATGAAGGAACTGGGGGCATCCTAGCGAAGTTTGCCGATGATACGAAGATAGGTGGACAGACAGGTAGTACTGAGGAAGTGGGGGGGCTGCAGAAGGATCTAGACAGTTTGGGAGAGTGGTCCAGGAAATGGCTGATGAAGTTCAATGTGAGCAAATGCGAGGTCTTGCATCTTGGAAAAAAGAATACAAGCATGGACTACTTTCTAAACAGTGAGAAAATTCATGAAGCCAAAGTACAAAGGGATCTGGGAGTGCTAGTCGAGGATTCTCTTAAGGTAAACATGCAGGTTGAATCCGTGATTAAGAAAGCGAATGCAATGTTGTCATTTATCTCAAGAGGGTTGGAATATAAAAGCACCGTTGTGCTACTGGGACTTTATAAAGCTCTAGTTAGGCCCCATTTGGAGTACTGTGTCCAGTTTTGGTCCCCACACCTCAGGAGGGACGTACTGGCACTGGAGCATGTCCAGCGGAGATTCTCATGGATGATCCCTGGAATGGTAGGTCTAACATACGAGGAACGGCTGAGGATCCTGGGATTGTATTCATTGGAGTTTAGACGATTGAGGGGAGATTTAATAGAAACTTACAAGATAATACATGGCTTGGAAAGGGTGGATGCTAGGAAATTGTTTCCGTTAGGCGGGGAGACTAGGACCTGTGGACACAGCCTTAAAATTAGAGGGGGTCAATTTAGAACAGAAATGTGGAGATATTTCTTCAGACAGAGAGTGGTGGGCCTGTGGAATTCATTGCCGCGGAGTGCAGTGGAGGCCGGGACGCTAAATGTCTTCAAGGCAGAGATCGATAAATTCTTGAGGTCACAAGAAATTAAGGGCTACGGAGAGAATGCGGGTAAGTGGAGTTGAAATGCCCATCAGCCATGATTGAATGGCAGAGTGGACTCGATGGGCCGAATGGCCTTACTTCTGCTCCTATGTCTTATGATCTTTTGGTCTAGACTTTAATGCTGCTAGACTGGTCTGTCGGATTTTCCATTAACTTGAGTATTCCTGTCTTTTCAAGCTTAGTCTATCTTGTCTTTTGGGGCAGTTGAGGCAGCTGGAGTTCTCTTTGGCAGATGCTGAGTTGTTCTCAGTCTTGTCTACTTTGAGATGCTGTTCACCAGGAAGCCATGAAAAACCTGTGAAAACATCTTTATCACCTTTTACAGCCTGTAAAGCAATCAATAGCTTCGTGGTCTACAAAATGCTGTAAATCTCTGCTGGCATGTGTCAGGTTAAAGTTCAAACTCTGGTGTACATTGGCTGAGATGAATGGATTTTACTTAAAGTCTGCTGTTTGGAACGGCTCATCTTTGTTCTTCCCATTACATTAGGCCATCAGCTTCCTTTGTCCTCCTGTGATTAAAATGATTTATCATAGAGCCTCAAATTTTCCTATGCAGCCAGCAGAACTGGCACCAATCAACGTGTTTATCTAATACTTTATGTTCACTTGATACTGTCCTTCTGCAGTTATCATTTCAACAATACAAACCATTTATCGCCTTTGGACTTTAGAGAGATTTGTCAGAATCATAGGCTGTTATTGCAGAAGCAGCCATCTGTTTTTAGGCTTTTTTTGCTTCTTTCTGCCAAGCGTTTGTATGCAAACTGATTTAACTTTGTGCAGTTATAGCCCACATAGACATGCTTCATTTTTCTTCTGTGTGTCATCTATGGTATTTGAATCCTGCCTTCTGGCCTTGATCTTTCTTCTGGGTCTTTGGCAAACATTTCTTCCTATTTTACCCAATTTGTTGTTCGCATTCAGCCTGGAATGTCTCCTAGCATACAGCAAAGACATTTTTTTTCATGAGTATACTCTAGCTGATAATTGACAGTCTCAAAATTTCCGTGCATGGAAATACATGTTTTAAGAGTAATTTTCTCTTCTCTCAGACATGCTCTCACTGCAGAATCTCTTATGCTAAGACAAAACTATTCTGATAAGTTCATTTTTCAGTTACCAAAACTCACAAGGTTCAGTTAAATGGATCAATGCAATCACATACTGATCAATAGTCTCCTTCTCTCTGAGCTTTTATGTTGAACGCATATTGTTCATACGATTAAAGCATTCAAAATTGCTTTCAAATTTCTCCAGTATGGCTATTCCACTTCTCAGTGAGGACTAAAGTGCAATGCAGCACCCTTTCACCAGCATTGATAACAGAATTGGTACACTTAATTTATTTAGACCTTTTAGTTTACACTGCAGCTCCTTCAAAGTTTTGTCACTGAGAGTGGAAGCAGCTCCAATTTCGTTTTCACAGCACCAGGGATTGGAAAGTTCACAGCCATTCTTACTCAGCTAGTGGTTCAAAGTTGTAGATTGATTTTCTAATTCTTCCTTGCTATTTCTTTTTGTGGCTAGTTTTCTTACATTGTTGAAAATCCATTCAATTTCACCTGTATGTTGCTGTGTGTGGATTAGCTGCACGAGAACATTGTGGAGGCTGATAGAATTACAACATTTAAAAGATGGGTACATGAATAGGAAGGGTTTAGGGGGATATGGGCTAAATACTGGGAATTTGTGAAATTCATGATATGGATGCCATATTTAAACCCTGGTTTTACAGCACTTCAGAAGCTGTAAGCCAAGAGCTGCATTGTGCACTATGATCCTCCATCCTTAAAGGAAATGGCTTGGAAAGGAATGTTAGCTCTTCAGTTTGCAGACAGGGACCTGAGGTACTGGTAGATGGGATGGTGGAAAGCAAGATGGTACCTTTTTTTCCTGCTAACTGCCAAAGGAAGCCACATTAATAGACTTCACCATACTGGACAGAAATTGCAACATGCGTCGGTGTCCCAGGTGAAAAGCAACACTTAGCAGGGCAGTGAGAAGGTCAGTGATGTTCTGCACTTTGCAGGGGTTAGTGATACCATTTTCTTGCAGCTACCTCACACTCACATGGCCTTCACTCATCTCTGCCTCTGCACACTAATCTCACCAAGGCTCATGAAGTACTACTCTCATTATTTGCATCATGTCATCAGCTTTCAAGCATGTAGTAGGTATAGTTAGTATATTTGCAGGTGACACCAAAATTGGTAGTTTGTGGGCAATGAAGCAGTTTTCCTCAGAGTACAATGAGACCTTGATCAGATGGGCTGAGGAGTGGCAGATAGAATTTAACTTAGATAAATGTCAGGTGCTACATTTTGGTAGGATCAGGGCAGGACTTATACACTTAATGGTAAGATCCTGGGGCGTGTTGCTGAACAAAGGGACCTTAGAATGCAGGTTCATAGTTCCTTAAAGTGGTAGATAGGATAGTGAAGAAGGCATTTGGCATGCTTTCTTTTATTGATCATGCATTGAGTGTAGGAGTTGGGATGTCATATTACGACTGTACAGGACATTGATTAGGCCATGTTTGGAATGCAGTATTCAAATCTGATCTCCCAGCTATAGGAAGGATGTTGTGAAACTTGAAATGGTTCAGAAAAGATTTACAAGGATGTTGCTAGGGTTGGAGGATTTGAGCTATAGGAAGAGGCTCAAGAGACTGGGGCTATTTTCTCTGGAGTGTCGGAGGCTGAGGGGTGACCTTATAGAGGTTTATAAAATCGTGAGGAGCATGGAAAGGGTTAATAGCCAAGCTCTTTCCCCCAAGGTAGGGGAGTCCAAAACTAGAGGGCATAGGTTAAGGGTGAGAGGGGAAAGATGTAATAGGGACCTAAGGGGCAACCTTTTCACTCAGAGGGTGGTGTGGGTATGGAATGAGCTCCCAGAGGAAGTGGTGGAGGCTGGTACAATTACAGCATTTAAAAGGCTTCTGGATGGGTATATAAATAGGAAGTGTTTGGATGGAGATAAGCCAAATGCTGGAAAATGGGACTAGATTAATTTAGGGTATCTGATCGGCATGGATGAGTTAGATTGAAGGGGCTGTTTCCATGCTGTACATCTCTATCACAATGTGACCTCATCCTCGTAAACTGTTTACTATTCCTGTCTTCTGCAATTCTTTCTCATTCACACAGTACAGCTCAATTCATCTTTTGCCAATCATTACCAATTGATTTACCATCCACATATAGCAGCCTAAATCCCTCCTTTTGACTCACTGAAAAATAAATAGGCCCACTCCCTCAGCTGTAATCAGATAATGCCCTTGACTGACTAAGGGCATGCTTCCTGACTGACCATAGTGCCCTTGAGACCAATACGGACTGGTCCCAAGCACATGCAGCATGTTTATTATGCAAACTCCTGTACATGTGATATTGAAATAGTACTTTGGCATAAACACCATGTCCATCCCGTCCACTATTCAGTGCTCCAAATGTTAACAAGTTGCCTTAAAAGCAATGCTTACTACAAAGGTTGGCTGTCTCCGAGTAAATGAAAAGCGAATGTGCGCTAATAATGTAAACTAAAAGCCATAAGATGGATCAGGCATAGCTGCATGAGATGTGCGTGTGTGCGTATCTCTGCATGCAAAGAGACCTGGCCTACGCATGCAAGTCAACACTGTTCTTGTATACCAAAGAGAAGGCGCAAATGGCTAAAGTGGTATCTGAGTTGGTCGAAAAGCAGCTGCAATCCTATGGAGAAGTTGTTATTTGGTGATGCCAAAGTGCTTGGACACAGGGTGCAAGACAATGGCATCCATGGAGAAGGCACAGACATTGCTATAAAGGTAGAGTTGGACAAAGCAAGCAGTTGCCTGCTAACTGTTTGAAAGTTCAGGCCAGAATTTGATGCCATCTGGTTTGCTGGGGAGGGAGAAGAGAATCAGGAACTGCATAGAAATAAGGTGGGATTAGCTAATAATGCAATGCAAATGCAAGGAAATAAGTAGTTGCTGCTCATTAGTGTGATTCAGAACTTGGTATTAAGCCCTAAGGACAGAATTATAAATCTTGCTGATTAGGAAGCTGATTTTCATATTTCTCCACATTTTCCCAACATTTGCACCATTGCCCACTTTGCTTAAGAGAGGAGTTGGGGTAGACTATGTTAATGGAGAGATGAGTCATGGTAGTGAAACTCAGCAGGTCTGCCAGCATCTGAGGAGTCAATACGACATCTTTGGGTCAATGTGACTCTTCTTCAGAGCAACATTGGGAGTGTTCTGAAGAAGAGACCAATCGGACTCAAAACATTAACTCTGTTTCTCTCTCCACAGATGTTGCTAGACCTGCTGAGTTTCTTCAGTACTTTCTGCTTTTATTTCAGATTTCCAGCAGCTGCAGTATTTTGTTTTTGTTTGAGCTGTGTTGAGGATGGGTTGAGTTAGCAAAAACTAGTTAAGTCAGTAAAACATGGAGATGATGGTGTTGGTCTGAATTGGAATTCCGTATTAAAGTAAACAAGAAAAATATAGATCAGTTCCAACAATCCCACATTTTATTGCTTTTTCCTACTGGAAGATGGGGGACCAGAAAGTGAGCTGTGTCCATCTCTTTCCAGTGGGAGATACTTGAAACATCCAGTTAATACAGAAGAATATGAGGGAAGGATTAAGTAACGTCATCATCATTACAGGCGTCATACTGGATAAACTAACAAGACTAAAGGAAGGTAAAGCCCTTGATCTGGATAGCTTGCATTCTAGGTTCCTAAAAGAGGTAGCTACCGAGATAGCGGATGCATTGGTTGCAATTTTTCAAAAATTCTTCGATTCTGGGGAAGTACTAGAGGATTAAAAAACTGCCAAAGTGACATCCCTATTTAAAAACAGTGGGAGACAAACTGTGGGTAACTATAGGCTGGTGATCTTAACATTAATTTTTGGAAAGGTTTTGGAATTAATTATTAAGGAAGTAATGGCAAAACATTTAGAAAATCAGAATCTAATCAAGGCAGGTCAACATAGCAAAGAAAGTCATGTCTGACTAATTTATTAGAGATTTTCAAGTAAGTCTCAACCAAAGTAGAACTAGTAGCATTTCAACTTCCAAGATGTTTGATGATGCATCTCTCAAAATGTTAATTAATAGGAGCCCATGTTGTCTGAGAGAATGCTCTCTGGGCGGTCTGAAACCTGTTGATCTTCCAGCTGAAGGAGTTGACCCCGACTGAGTGTTGCAAACTGGCACATCCCAAGGTCCACGAGTATGTGTTGAGGGATGCGCTGAAGCTTGGGGCAGCTGCCGCCAAGGCGCGGTGGGGAAAGACCACCGTGTAACGTCTGCCTGCCTAAGCACAGGGGTCCGACACAGTAAGGGGGCTCCGCTGACCCCCCTGCTAAATATGTGGATAGTAATGGTACCAACCTGTATATATGAATGATTACTCTGTCTCTGTATGCCAAGAAATGGAATGTTTACGTATGTATGGCATGATTAATTGTATAGATCATCAAAATATTTTATGAATAAAGTATATTTTTGAAATTAAAAAAAAGTTGTCTGAGATAGTATGTATTGACATGAATAAGGACTGGCAGGAAAGCAACAAGTGGGGATAAAAGATGCTTTTTCAGGTTTGCAAACCATGACCCAGTGGGCTTCCATAGGGATCAGTGCTGGAACTGCAACTGTCTACAATATATATTAATGACTCAGAGGAAGGAAACAAATGTCCTGCAGCCAATTGCAGGCAGTACTAAAACATATAATGATAAAGTTCTAGGGAGCGTTGCTGAACAAAGAGACCTTGGAGTGCAGGTTTATAGTTCCTTGAAAGTTGTAGTTCTTTGAAAGTTGAGTCGCAGGTTGATAGGATAGCAAAGAAGGCATTTAGTATGCTTGCCTTTATTGGTCACTGCATTGAGTATGGGAGTTATGGGGTCATATTGTGGGTAAATAAGACATTGGTTAGGCCACTTTTGAGTATTGTGTGTAATTCTGGTCTCCCTCCTATCGGAAGGATTTTGTGAAACTTGAAAGGGTTTGGAAAAGATCTACAAGGATGTTGCGAGGGTTGGAGACTTGAGCTATAGGAAAAGGCTGAATAGGCTAGGAGTATTTTCCCTGGAGTGCTGGAGGCTGACGGGTGACCTTAGAGGTTTATAAAATCATCAGGGGCATGAATAGGGTAAATAAGCAAGGTCTTTTCCCTGGGGTGTGGGAGTTCAAAATTAGAGGCATAGGTTTAGGGTGAGAGGGGAAAGATATAAAAGGGATTGAAGGGGCAACCTTTTTATGCAGAGGGTGGTATGTGTATGCATGAGCTGCCAGAGGAAGTGGTGGAGGCTGGTACAATTACAACATTTAAAAGACATTTGGATGTATAAATAAATTGGAAGGGTTTAATGGGATGTGGGCCAAATGCTGGCAAATGGGACTAGATTTATATAGAATATCTTATCTGCATGGACAAGTTGGACTGAAGGGGCTTTTTCAGTGCTGTATATCTCTATGACTCTATGTGGAAAGACAAGTTATGACAGGGATAGAAGCAATTTACTGAGAGATACTAACAGCTTAAGCAAGTGGAAAAAAAAATTGGCAGATGAAGTATAATGTTGGAAAATGCAAAGTAGTTCATTGTGGAAGAGAGAACAAAAGAACAGAATATTATTTAAATACAGAAAAACAGCAGAAAGCTGTAATGCAAAGGATCTTGTGATACTTGAACATGAAGCATAGAAGCAGTTAATCACACAAGGTTAACTGAATGTGGTTCCTTATTTCAAGGTGGTTGGAGTATAAAAGTAGGGAAGTCTTATTACAACTGCTTGTGGGAACATATCTGGAGTACTGTGAGCAGTTAGGTCACCTTATTTAAGGAACAATATCATTTCATTTGAGGCCATCCAGAGAAGGATAATGAGGATGACCCATGGTATGGAGGGATTGTTTTATGAACCAAGGCTAAACAAGTGGAAGTTTAGAAGAATGAGAGATGATCTCATTGAACATTCTTAAGGGCAAAATGTAAATGCTGAGAAACTGTTTCCTCTCATGGGAGTCAAGAACCAGAGAGCTTAGTCTCCGAATAAAGGGTTGCTAATTTATGATTGAGATTTGGGGGAATTTCTTCCCTCTGAATATTGAGGGCTTTTGGAATAGCTTGCCACACAGAGCTTTGGGAGCAGAATCTTTTGTCTATATTTGAGACAGATAAATTATTGGTCAGTCAGGAAACCAAGGGTTATGGGGAAATTACAGGAGGGTGGATGTGACGAATGTTGGATTAGCCATGATCCTATTGCATAGCAGAGTAGGCTGAAAGGGCCAAATGGCTTTTCCTAATCCTATTTATTTTGGGTCTTATGGTCTTATCTCAGTGTTTGCTGCTGTTGGGATCAGGAGATTTTGATGATGTTGAAAAATGAGATTCTTCATGTTACCTCTGTCTCCATAGCCAACCCCAGCAACTGTAAGTTGTATTCAAATAGCACCTCAAATGAAATAAATTGTAATAAAATGTTCCAAAGTACTTAACAGGTGCAGTATGCAGCAAACAATCAAACTGACCAAAGAAGGTTATATTAGGTTGGATGACCAGAGATTTCATCAAAGAGGTAGTGAGAGAGATTTCCAGATGTAGGCAACTAAATAACTTGTCACCCCTGGTAAGTGATGAAACTTAGGCAAGCACCTGTAGTAATCAATACAGGATTGTCAGGCTGAAGTTGATTTCAGAGATTGTGAGGGATAAGGCCATAGAAGGAATAGACATCAAAATGAGAAATTTAAAATTGAACATCACTCGATCAGGAACCAATGCAAGCCTGGGAGCACAGGGGTGATAAGGGAACAGGTTGAGTGCAAATTTTATGTTTGGGAATTAGGTTTCAGTGTGCTGCCTCCCACCCCACACATATGTAAAATCCAGGAGGAGGTAAGCCACTGCTTGTTACACTTTGGCTATCATCAGATAGATGAGAATGAAACCGGATATGTGGAGTCCACCAAGCTGAATTATTTCAGAGAGAATTTGATGGAGGCTACAAGTTGTGTCCAAATGTTTTGAAAGCTGCAATCTGGTAAAGAATGTTAAGGAGGGATATTTAACATTTATCGCCGTCAAATAGGCAATTTGGGACTTCGAGCCATTTTGGTACAGAAGGATTGGAAAGTTTCAAAATGGAAATCCAGGGAGGATTTTGCAAGGTGAGAAAATGTTCAAGGACTGTACATTACCTTAAATCTGTGTCCTTGAACATTGATACTTCTGTCACATTAAACATTTTCTTATTACTTATGCATTGAATCCATTCATGATCTTGAACATCTCTAACAAATCTCTTTCACACCTTTTCTTTAAATTAAACAATCCCAGCTTCTCTGATAGTTTTGCATAATCAAGCTCCCTCTTCCAAGTACTATCCTTGGCTGCAGACCAACTAGCATTTTATAAATGTTTAACCAAAATAATCATGAGGTACGAAAGAACGTAATATTGCTGAAAAGTGGCAGGAAGTTGAAGAGTTCCATCTTACACTTATGAGGAGAAAGACACAAGAAATTAATGTTTAATTTATAGATATTTTCTAATCAATCTGTTCAGATGTGTTATTACACAAATCTGGGGCAAGTGATACTTGAGCCCAGGCTTTCTGGTTCAGACACAGGGATGCAACTACAGCACCATAAAACCAATGCCAATCAGATGAAGGTACTAATATGTTGGACTATGGTTGGCATAGAGACACAACAGAAAATGTGTTCTTTAGCTACGTAAAGTATGATAAAGCTGGAATCTATTCTGTTAACTCCTATTATAAACCATGTTCATGGTCTATGATTTCACGGTTTGGGATGTATAACCAGGGATGCATTCCCTCAATAGTGGGACTTTATGTAGTTCGTATTATCTCACCTCATTCTTCCTACCAAAATATATCACTGCTCTGAAAATGAAACTGTTCAAGTAGTAAACAATAAATTTGGAACAGATCTCTGTGCTTCAGGCAAATAAAGATTGCAGGCTAAGAAAGTCAATTGCCACGTAAGTAACAAAATGGTCAAAGGCCAAAATCCCATTCTTTCGGAACATTTGCATGTATTTAAGATCTTTCACTATCTCAAGGTGTCCAAAGTTGCTTTACACACAGTAAACTATGTTAGAAGTGTAGTCACTGTTTTAATATTGTAAATGCAACAACCAAATTTGTGCACACGAGGATCACAAAAAAAGACAAACAATAAAATAATATTATTTGCTGGTGGTGTTGAGGAATGGCTTATGCCCGAAACGTCGATTCTCCTGCTCCTCGGATGCTGCCTGGCCTGCTGTGTTTTTCTCGCACCACATTTTTCAACTCTGGTCTCCAGCATCTGCAGTCCTCACTTTCTCCTCCTTGAGGCATGGATGGTTAGATATTGGGAAGAACATTCACTCTTTCATGAAATAGCTCCGTGGGATCTTCTACATCACACAGAAAGGACCAAGGTGACCTCAATTCAACTTATCTTCTAAAGGACAGGTTCTCCAACAGTGCAGAACTCCCTCAATGCTGCACGAGTATGCCAGTTTGGATTATGTGACCAAATATGTGGAGTGGCACCTTATACCGATGACAATTTACATTTGAGATTAAGAAGTGGGCAAGAAAGGGGAAAAAAGTGGGAAGTGGTTAGTGGAAAGTTTCTGTTACTGGGCTAATACTGCAAAGACCCAGTCTAATGACCCAGAGAATGTGAATTAAAATCCCATTACAGCAGTTGAGGAATTCAACATCAATAAATGAACAAACCTGAATTGAAAAAAAACAAACTATTTCTTGTGGCAACCATGAAACTGCCAGGATGTCACAAACTCCCACCTGATTCACTGATATCCTTCAGGGAAGGGGCGATTTTTAGTTGTTCCAACCTTTATAATTACTTCAGACCCGTTACTGTCTTTTGAATGGAGCAAGTCACTCAATTGTTTGATGGAAAATTAACAATGGGTAATGAATGCTGAATTTGCTAGCAACACCTGCAACCTTTCAATATATTTTAAAATGTCAATGGGTGGGAAGAGCCAAACTCAAAATGTTACTTGGGTGAGAGTGGTGAAGGGGATGGCCGACACGTAGCTGAATCAGTACTTAAGTGAGAGGACGTTTCAGATTAAGGTAAACCTGGGAAGGTAAGGGCAAAAATGTGTTGTGTTGGGGGAGAGGTTCTAGGCCAAGCTTGATAATCAGTTGAAGACAGGTGGGGAAAAATGCTTCACTTTGTATGGTCAAAGCTGAATGTCAAGAGTCTGCTTGGGGCCATGGGAGCCATCAAGTCCCCCTGCTTCTCAGAGGGGTGAATATGTACAAATGAGTGCGCTTCTTAATGCAGGAATGCGTAAAATAAATATGCTTCTCAGTGGGACAGTGTGAATAAAGTTAGAATCTTCTTAGTTGAAATGGGGAAGAAGGATGTGTAAAATGTAATTTGAGTGCACATGATGAATGTTATGTCTTGTCCTAGTCAAATAGTAAAATGTGAAGTCTGCTGGTCGAGGGCTAATTTAACCAAAGTGTGCACGTCAGACTATTTCAAATTCATATGTTCTAACCTTGATTTTGTGTGATATTGTAATTTTATATTATTATACTTAAGTAGCAGAATTTCTGGCATTTTGAAAAGCAGAGATGTAGGATTGGTTGCAGCAATGGTGATAGCAGAGCTAAGGACACAAAACAAAGCCAGTGTTATCACTGACAGGGAAGTGTAATTACAGAATAAAAGTCCACATTATTGTGTTGTGAATAATGGGCTGGATTTAAAAAAATCAAAACCAAGTAACTTTTTTAGAAATGTTGAAGGAAGGTTTTTTATGTTGTATTATAGATTTTGTGCAGTTTTTAGTGACCCCTAGATATTTTAAATTTGATCTGTGGATTGTAAGTAGCAACTGCCAAAACAATGCTTCCCATGCTGCATAATTTACAGAACATAACAAAACTAGTATGTAATGGTATAATTCAATTGATTATTACACACTAAGTATCACATAATCTACAAATGAAAACAAACTCCCTTTTCGTTTCATTCCTGAAGACCTTTGTACCTTGAGATTGTAAGGGCTTTACATCTTAAAGGCATCTGGAAAAGCTTATTTGTGAAAAAAAAAATTCTATTTCAGAACATTCTGTACAGAGTTCACTGTAAAATTCTTAAAATGCTACAATTATTTTTAAATGAATAATTTTTATACTATTTGTGGATGCTGCTGCAGAATAAAATGCATTTATACAGAGCATTTCATCACATCCTAAAGTGCTTCAAAGTCAATTAAAAGCTTTTAAAGTGTAAGTTAGGAATTGCGGCAGCCAACTTGCAACCAGCAAGCTTTCACAAACATGATCAAATCATATTTTTTAAAAAAGTAATATATTTTAAAAGTCTAAGGAACAAATGTGAGCCAAGGCATTGGGTCAAATTTTTCTCATATGCAATTTATATGAAATAATAGATGGCATATTTTTGAAGTTTTTTTTTCTGTAGAAGAATGTCTTGAACACAACAGAAATTGCTGAACCTTTTTTCTTCAGTAGGATCACTGGACCCGAAACATTAACTCAGCTTTCTCTCCATAGATGCTGCCAGACCTGCTAAGTTTTCCCAGTAATTTCTGTATCTGTTTGTGATTTCCAGCATTCCCAGTTGTCTTTTTTCTGTTTAATTCCGTGAACAATTCTGGGGTATGGAATTGCTAATTACAACTTCACTAAAATTACCTTTTTTAGACTTTGGTTTATAAAAATATATTTTTCCATCAATGCTTGTGAAATCACCTTTATTTCCAGTTTCCTTTTGGAAAAATAAAGAAATGGGTATTTCAGTAACAGTTCAATGCATTTTGCAATCAATGTGTTTGATTTATTTTCACAATAATAAGCAAATACATTGCTACATAGAGCAGTCAACACTAATGAAATTGTTCTAAGTACCAGACTTTGAACTCATTTACATCCAATTTAGCAAGTTGAATGGCATTTATTTTTCAAACCAAGATGGACCAAACAGGTTAAACTTTAACCTAAAGCTGAGTCTCACTTGATTTGTTTAGAATAATCTTTAGGGTTTGCATTGATTGATTTTTTTTAAGCGTGTGCCTTGCTTTCATAAAAATATACTGTGTTTGAACCACCATCTTCTGAAGAGTGGGACACACTGGGCCATTGGCACCCATTAAACGAATTTGCTGGATTTGCAAAATGCACCACAAAGATTTTTTTTTAGATAAAAGCAAGCATTCCAGCTGCTGGATTTAGCAAAGTTGGTGACGACTTTTGGAACAAGCGGTGCAAGTAGTTTACACACACCACAGCTTTAAGGTATTCCACAGTACTATAATAAAAAGCTGAAGGTGCTGCAGAAACTCTGGGCAGCATCAACGGACAGAGAAACAGAGTTAAAGTTTTGAATCCAGAATGCCTCACCTTCAGAATATGAACACCCACAGCCTCGGGCTCTCTACACTCATTCTGGCCCAAATACATACACCCAGAGCCTGCACCACCACATCCCACATGCTCAACTAACAACTCTGTTTAAACATCTCCACCCAGCAAACCCCAACCCCGCTGTTCGTCTTACCCCAATCATTTAACCACACCACCCTCACCCATCCAAATGTTAAAAATCACACAACACCAGGTTATAGTCCAACGGGTTTAATTGGAAGCACTAGCTTTCGGACCGCCGCTCCTTCATCAGGTGGTTGTCTGCTGACCACTGACCCACCCCTCCCCTCCCCCCCCATCCTGCAATACTGACCCCCTCCCCTCCCATCCCGTGATACTGACCCACCCCTCCCCTCCCCCGATACTGGCCCCCTCCCCTCCCATGACACTGACCCCCTCCCCATCCCCCGATACTGACCCCCTCCCCTCCCCTCCCATTCCGTGATACTGACACCCCCCTCCCCAGATACTAACTCCCTCCCCTCCCATTCTGTGATACTGACACCCCTCCCCATCCCCCGATACTGGCCCCCTCCCCTCCCATCCCGTGATACTGAACCCCTCCCCTCCTATCCCCTTAAACTGATCCCCCTGGATACTGACCCCGCCTCCTCACCCCTGATACTGACCCCCCCTCCCCATGACACTAACCCCTCCTGGCCCTGCACCTGACCCCCCTCCCCGACACTGACTCCTCCCCCTGACACTGACCCACCCTGCCTGACACTGACCCACCCTCCCCCTGACACTGACCCCCCCCTCCCCCGACCCCCTTCCCCTGACACTGACACCCACTCACCCTGACACTGATCCACCCCCCCCCCCGAAACTGCCCACTCTCTCCCTGACACTGACACCCCTCCCCCTGACACTGACCCCCTCCCCGACACTGAACACCCCCTCCCCCTGACACTGACACCACCGACACTGATCCCCTCTCCCCTGACACTGACCCCCCCTCCCCCTGACACTGTTCCTCCCCCGACACTGTTCCCCCTCCCCCCCCCGGACACTGTTGTTCCCCTTCCCTCCCCCGCGACACTGTTCCCCCACTCCCCCCAGACACTGTTTCCCTGCCCGACACTGTTCCACCCTCCCCCTGACTCTGTTCCCCTACCCCCGACACTGTTCCCTCCTCCCTCCGACACTGTTCCCCCTCCCCCTCCCACCCCTGACACTGTTCCCCCCGCCCCCGACACTGTTACCCCCCCAGACACTGTTCCCCCTCCTCCCCGACACTGTTCCCCCTCCCCCCGACACTGTTCCCCCTCCTCCCCGACACTGTTCCCCCTCCCCCACCGACACTGTTCCCTCCCCCTCACCCCAACATTGTTCCCCCCCAACACTGTTCCCGCTCCTCCCCGACACTGTTCTCACTCCCCCTCCCCCCTGACACGGTTCCCTCCCCCTACCCCCGACACTGTTCCCTCCTCCCCCCGACACTGTTCCCCCTCCCCCTTCCACCCCTGACACTGTTCCCCCTCCCGCGACACTGTTCCCTCCTCCCCCCGACACTCTTCCCCCTCCCCCTCCCACCCCCGACACTCTTCCCCCTCCCCCCGACACTCTTCCCCCTCCCCCCGACACTCTTCCCCCTCCCCCCGACACTGTTCCCCTCCCCCCGACACTGTTCCCTCCCCCTCCCCCCCGATTCTGTTCCCCCTCCCCCACCTACACTGTTCCCTCCCCCTCACCCCAACACTGTTCCCCCAACACTGTTCCCCATCCTCCCCGACACTGTTCCCCCCTCCCCCCAGACACTGGTTCCCCCTCCCCCCAGACACTGATCCCCCTCCCCCCGACACTGATCCCCCGACACTGTATCCCCCTCCCCCCGACACTGTGCCCCAATCTCCTCCCCCGACACTGTTCCTCCCTCCCCCCGACACTATTGCCCCCCTCCACTGACACTGTTCCCCCCTCCCCCCCAACACTGTTCCCCCTCCCCCGACTCTGTTCCCTCCCCCCGACACTGTTCCCCCCCACATAATTTCCCCCGACACTGTTCCCCCCTCCCCCGACATTATTCCCCCCCCTCCCCCGACACTTGTTGCCCCCCCGACACTGTTCCCCCTCCCCTCCCCCTCGCCCCCGACACTGTTCACCCACCCTCTCCCTCTCCCACCCCTGACACTGTTCCCCCCTTCCCCGCCATTCTGACACTGATCCCCCTCCCCCTCCGACACTGTTTCCCTTCTCCCCGGCACTGTTAGCCCCCTCCCTCTCCCACCCCTGACACTGTACCCCCTCCCCCTTCCCCCGAAACTCTTCATCCCTCCCCCCTGAAACTCTTCCCCCTCCCCCCTGACACTGTTCCCCCTCCCCCCGACACTGTTCCTCCCTCCCCCCTGACACTGTTCCCCCTCCCCCCGACACTGTTCCTCCCTTCCCCCTGACACTGTTCTCCTCTCCCCCTGATACTGTTCCACCGACACTGTCGCCCCCGACAATGCTCCCCGCTTCCCCCTGACACTGTCCTCCCCCTCCCCCTGATACTGTTCCCCCCGACACTGTTCCCCCCGACAATGCTCCCCGCTTCCCCCTGACACTGTCCTCCCTCTCCCCCTGATACTGTTCCCCCCGACACTGTTCCCCCCGACAATGCTCCCCGCTTCCCCCTGACACTGTCCTCCCCCTCCCCCTGATACTGTTCCCCCCGACACTGTTCCCAATTCCCCCTGACACTGTTCCCTCCCTCCCCATGACACAGCAGCCCCCCAACACTGTTCCGCCCTCACCCTGATACTGTTCCGCCCTCCCCCTGACACTGTGCCCCAATCTCCTCCCCCGACACTGTTCCTCCCTCCCCCTCCCCCCTGACACTATTGCCCCCCCTCTCCTCCCCCTGACACTGTCCTCCCCCTCCCCCTGATACTGTTCCCCCCGACACTGTTCCCAATTCCCCCTGACACTGTTCCCTCCCTCCCCATGACACAGCAGCCCCCCGACACTGTTCCGCCCTCACCCTGATACTGTTCCGCCCTCCCCCTGACACTGTGCCCCAATCTCCTCCCCCGACACTGTTCCTCCCTCCCCCTCCCCCCTGACACTATTGCCCCCCCTCTCCTCCCCCTGACACTGTCCTCCCCCTCCCCCGATACTGTTCCCTCCCGACACTGTTCCTCCCCTCCCCCGACACTGTCCTCCCCCTCCCCCGATACTGTTCCCCCCCAACACTGTTCCCCCTTCCCCTGATACTGCTCCCCCCTCCCCGACACTGTCCTCCCCCTCCCCCGATACTGTTGCCCCCCCCGATGCTGATCCCCCCCACCCCTCCGACAGTCCACCCCCTCCCCCAACACTGTTCCCCCCGACACTGTTCCTCCCCTTTCCCTGACATTGTCCTCCCCCTCCCCCCCGATACTGTTCCCCCCAACACTGTTCCCCCTTCCCCTTACACTGTCCCCCCCGACACTGTTCCCCTTCCCCCTGACACTGTCTCCCCCCCCGACACTGTTCCCTCTCCCTCCCACCCCGACACTGTTCTCCCCTCCCCCCGACACTGATCCCCCGACACTGTATCCCCCTCACCCCGACACTGTGCCCCAATCTCCTCCCCCGACACTGTTCCTCCCTCCCCCTCCCCCCTGACACTATTGCCCCCTCTCCTCCCCCTGACACTGTCCTCCCCCTCCCCCTGATACTGTTCCCCTCCAACACTGTTCCCCCTTCCCCTGACACTGTCCCCCATGACACTGTTCCCCTTCCCCCTTACACTGTCTCCCCCCGCCAACACCGTCCTCCCCCTCCCCTGACACTGCTCCCCCACGACACTGTTCCCCCCTCCCTCTGACACTGATCCCCCCTCCCTCTGACACTGATCCCCACTCCCCCTGACACTGATCCCCCCTCCCTCTGACACTGATCCCCCTCTCCCCCTGACACTGATCCCCCCTCCCTCTGACACTGATCCCCCTCCCCCTGACACTGATCCCCCCGACACTGTTCCTCCCCTTTCCCTGACATTGTCCTCCCCCTCCCCCCCGATACTGTTCCCCCCAACACTGTTCCCCCTTCCCCTTACACTGTCCCCCCCGACACTGTTCCCCTTCCCCCTGACACTGTCTCCCCCCCCGACACTGTTCCCTCTCCCTCCCACCCCGACACTGTTCTCCCCTCCCCCCGACACTGATCCCCCGACACTGTATCCCCCTCACCCCGACACTGTGCCCCAATCTCCTCCCCCACGACACTGTTCCCCCCTCCGCCTGACACTGATCCCCCCCTCCCTCTGACACTGATCCCCACTCCCCCTGACACTGATCCCCCCCTCCCTCTGACACTGATCCCCCCTCCCTCTGACACTGATCCCCCTCCCCCTGACACTGATCACCCCCTCCCCCTGACACTGATCCCCCCTCCCTCTGACACTGATCCCCCTCCCCCTGACACTGATCCCTCTCCCCCTGACACTGATCCCCCTCTCCCCCTGACACTGAACCCCCTCTCCCCCTGACACTGATCCCCCCTCCCTCTGACACTGATCCCCCTCCCCCTGACACTGATCACCCCCTCCCCATGACACTGATCCCCCCTCCTCCTGACACTGATCCCCCCTGCCTCTGACACTGACTCCCCCCTACCCTGCCACTGATCCCGTCTCCCCCTGACACTGATCCCCCCTCCTCCTGACACTGATCCCCCCTGCCTCTGACACTGACTCCCCCCTACCCTGCCACTGATCCCGTCTCCCCCTGACACTGATCCCCCCTCCGCTGACACTGAACCCCCTCCCCTGACACTGATTCCCCTCTCCCCCTGACACTGATCCCCCCTCCGCTGACACTGAACCCCCTCCCCTGACACTGATTCCCCCCTCCCCCCGACACTGATCCTCCCCTCCCCTGACACTGACTCCCCCCTCCCCTGACACTGATTCCCCCTCCCCTGACTCCCCCACTCCCCTGACACTGACCCCCCCTCCCCTGACACTGATTACCCTCTCCCCCTGACACTGATCCCCCCCTCCCCTGACACTGATCCCCCCTCCCCTGACACTGACCCCCCTCTCCCCTGACACTGACCCCCCCTCCCCTGCCACTGATCACCCTCTCCCCCTGCCACTGATCCCCTCTCCCCCTGACACTGATTCCCCCCTCTGCTGACACTGACCCCCCTCCACCGACACTGATGCCCCCTCCCCCGACACTGATGCCCCCTCCCCCGACACTGATCCCCCCGCCCCTGACACTGATCCCCCCTCCACTGACCCCCCCTCCCCTGACACTGATTCCCCTCTCCCCTGACACTGATCCCCCCTCCCCCGACACTGATCCCCCCTCCCCTGACATTGACCCCCCATCCCCTGCCACTGAATCCCCTCCCCTGACACTGATTCCCCTCTCCCCTGACACTGATCCCCCCTCCCCCGACACTGATCCCCTCTCCCCCTGACACTAATCCCCCCCTCCCCCTGATCCCTCCCTCCCCCTGACACTGAATCCCCCCTCCCCCTGACACTGATCCCACCTCCCCTGACACTGATACCTCTCCCCCTGACACTGATCCCGCTCTCCCCCTGACACTGATTCCCCCCTCCCCTGACTCCCCCCCTACCCTGAACCACCCTCCCCTGACACTGATCCCCCCTCCCTCTGACACTGACCCCTCCCCCTGACACTGATCCCCCTCTTCCCCGACACTGATTCCTCCCTCCCCCTGACACTGATCCCCCTCTCCCCGACACTAATCCACCCCTCCCCGACACTGATCCCCCTCTCCCCATGACACTGATCCCCCTCTCCCCCTGACACTGATCCCCCCTCCACTGACACTGACTCCCCCCTACCCTGACACTGATCCCCCCTCCCCTGTCACTGATCCCCCCTCCCCCCTGTCACTGATCCCCCCTCCCCCCTGACACTGATCCCCCCTCCCCTGACACTGATCCCCCCGTCCCCCTGACACTGATCCTCCCCTCCCCTGACACTGACTCCCCCCTCCCCTGACACTGACTCCCCCCTCCCCCTGACACTGATCCCCCCTTCCCTGACACGATCCCTCCTCCCCGACACTGATCCCCCCTCCCCCGACACTGATCCACCCCTGCCCGACACTGATCCCCCCTCCCCTGACACTGACTCCCCCCTCCCCTGACACTGACTCCCCCCTCCCCTGACACTGATCCTCCCTCCCCCGACACTGATCGCCCCCTCCCCTGACACTATTCCCCCGCTCCCTGACACTGATCCCTCCTGCCCTGACACTGATAGCCCCTCCCCCGGACACTGACAACACCTCCCCTGATCCCCCCTCCCCTGACACTGATCCCTCCTCCCCTGACACTGACTCCCCTCCTCCCCTGATCCTTCCCTCCCTTGACACTGATCCCCCCTCCCCTGCCACTGATCTCTCCTCCCCTGACAGTGATCCCCTCTTCCCTGACACTGACCCCCTCTCCCCTGACACTGACCCCCTCTCCCCTGACACTGACCCCCTCTCCCCTGACACTGACCCCCACTCCCCTGACACTAATCGCCCCTCCCTTGACACTGATCCCCCCTCCCCCCCTGACACTGATCCCCCCTCCCCCTGACACTGATCGCCCTCCCCCCCCGACACTAATCCACTCCCCCCTGACACTGATCCCCCTCCCCCCCTGACACTGATTCCCCCCCGTCCCCCTGACACTGATCCCTCCTCCCCCCTGACACTGATCCCTCCTCCCCCCTGACACTGATCCCTCCTCCCCCCTGACACTGATCCCACCTCCCCCCTGACACTGATCCCCCCTCCACCTCCAACACTGATCCACCCTCCCCCTGACACTGTACCCCCCCTCCCCCTGATCCCCCCCCTCCCCCCAGACACTGATCGCCCCTCCCCCCTGACACTGATCGCCCCTCCCCCCTGACACTGATCCCCCCTCCCCCTGACACTGTACCCCGCCTCCCCCTGATCCCCCCTCCGCCCCGACACTGATCACCCCTCCCCCTTGACACTGATCCCCCCTCCCGACACTGATCCCCCCTCCCCCCCGACACTAATCCCCCCTCCCCCTGACACTGATTCCCCCCCTCCCCCTGACACTGATCCCCCCTCCCCTGATCCCCTCTCCCCCCCCGACACTGATCCCCCCCTCCCCCTGACACTGATTCCCCCCTCCCCCTGACTCTGATCCCCCCCTCCCCCTGACTCTGATCCCCCCCTCCCCCGACACTGATCCCCCCTTCCCCCTGACACTGATCCCCCCTTCCCCCTGACACTGACCCCCCTCCACCCTGACACTGATCCCCCCCTCCCCCTGACACTGACCACCCTCCCCCTGACACTGATCCCCCCCTCCCCCCTGACACTGTACCCCCCTTCCCCTGATCCCCCTCCGCCCCGACACTGATCACCCCTCCCCCTCGACCCGGATCCCCCGTCCCCCCTGACACTGATCCCCCCTCCCCCCCCAACACTGATCCCCCTTCCCCCCTGACACTGATCCCCCCCTTCCCCTGACACTGATTCCCCCCCCTCCCCCTGACACTGATCCACCCTCCCCCTGACACTGATCCCCCCTCCCCTGATCCCCCCTCCCCCTGACATTGATCCCCCCTCCCCCCGACACTGATCCCCCCTCCCTCTGACACTGATCCCCCCCTCCCTCTGACACTGATCCCCTCTCCCCCTGACACTGATCCCCCCCCTCCCCCTGACTCTGATCCCCCCTCCCCCCTGACTCTGATCCCCCCTCCCCCCTGACACTGATCCCCCCTCCCCCCTGACACTGATCCCCCCTCCCCCCTGACACTGATCCCCCCCTCCCCCCTGACACTGATCGCCCCTCCCCCCTGACACAGATCCCCCCTCCCCCCCCGACACTGATCCCCCCTCCTCCCCTGACACTGATCCCCCTCCGCCCCCACACTGATCCCCCCTCCCCCTGACACTGATCCCCGCTCCCCCATGACACTGATCCCCCCTCCCCCCTGACACTGATCCCCCCTCCACCCCTGACACTGATCCCCCCTCCCCCTGACACTGTACCCCCCCTCCCCCTGATCCCCCCTCCCCCTCGACACTGATCACCCCTCCCCCCGACACTGATTCCCCCCTTCCTCTGACACTGATCCCCTCTCCCCCTGACACTGATCCCCCCTCCCCCTGACACTGTACCCCCCCTCCCCCTGATCCCCCCCTCCGCCCCGACACTGATCCCCCCTCCCCCCTGACACTGATCCCCCCTCCCCCCTGACACTGATCCCCCCTCCACCCCTGACACTGATCCCCCCTCCCCCTGACACTGTACCCCGCCTCCCCCTGATCCCCCCTCCGCCCCGACACTGATCACCCCTCCCCCTCGACACTGATCCCCCCTCCCCTCCCGACACTGATCCCCCCTCCCCTCCCGACACTGATCCCCCCTCCCCCCGACACTGATCCCCCCTCCCCCTGACACTGATTCCCCCCCTCCCCCTGACACTGATTCCCCCCCTCCCCCTGACACTGATACCCCCTCCCCTGATCCCCCCTCCCCCCCGACACTGATCCCCCCTCCCCCTGACACTGATCCCCCCTCCCCCCCGACACTGATTCCCCCCTTCCTCTGACACTGATCCCCTCTCCCCGTGACACTGATCCCCTCTCCCCGTGACACTGATCCCCCCTCCACCCTGACACTGACCCCCCTCCACCCTGACACTGATCCCCCCTCCCCCTGACACTGACCACCCTCCCCCTGACACTGATCCCCCCTCCCCCCGACACTGTACCCCCCCTCCCCCTGATCCCCCCTCCGCCCCGACACTGAACCCCCCTCCCCCCCCCGACACTGATCCCCCTTCCCCCCTGACACTGATCCCCCCTCTCCCTGACACTGATTCCCCCCCTCCCCCTGACACTGATCCCCACTCCCCCGACACTGATTCCCCCCCGCTCTGACTCTGATCCCCCCTCCCCCTGACTCTGATCCCCCCTCCCCCTGACTCTGATCCCCCCCTCCCCCTGACATTGATCCCCCCTCTCCCTGACACTGATCCCCCCTCCCCCTGACACTGATCCCCCCTCCCCCTGACACTGACCCCCTCCCCCTGACACTGATCCCCCCCTTCCCCTGACACTGACCCCCCTCCACCCTGACACTGATTCCCCCTCCCCCTGACACTGACCACCCTCCCCCCTGACACTGATCGCCCCTCCCCCCTGACACTGATCGCCCCCCCCCCCTGACACTGATCCCCCCTCCCCCCCTGACACTGATCCCCCCTCCCCCCCTGACACTGATCCCCCCTCCCCCCCCGACACTGATTCCCCCTCCCCCATGACACTGATCCCCCCTCCCCCCTGACACTGATCCCCCCTCCCCCTGACACTGTACCCCCCTCCCCCTGATCCCCCCTCCGCCCTGACACTGATCCCCTCCCCCCCTGACACTAATCCCCCCCTCCCCCCCTGACTCTGATCCCCCCCCCCTGACACTGACCCCCCCTGACACTGACCCCTTCCCCCTGACACTGATCCCCCCTCACTGACACTGACCCCCCATGACACTGACCCCCCTCCCCTGACATTGATCCCCTCCGACACTGATCCCCCCTCCCCCTTTGTCACTGACCCTCCTCCCCCCGGTCACGCGCCTGCGCACTCTCGGTCGCCATGGCCTCCTGTTGGTGTCGGCTGTTCCTCCGGAGCCGGATCGGGAACCGCTGCTATTCGCAGACAGCGGCCCGTCACACGGATTCCGCGTCACCCCCTCAGGACATTATCTACACTCAGGAGCATTACAGCCTGAGGGACTCCCTCCGGAAGGTAAATGTGCAGCCTCTGGCCCCGGGCCCCGGGCCCTCAGTGCAGCCCGGGTTGGGGAGTGTGATGCTGCCTGACCTGCTGCGCTTCTCCAGCAACACATTTCCAGCTCTGATCTCCAGCATCGGCAGCCCTCACTTTCTCCTTCCTGATATTTTAACCTTGGGCTCCGGTTAAACGAGACCACAGTCGTCATCTTGGAGCTGGGCATACATTTAAGCAAGAGGACAGACAGGAGGGTGTCAGGAATGAGACCGATTTCGAAATGTCACTTCAGCGATTCATTCACAATCTCGACAACGCGCATTTATTAGTTCTGAAAGCTTAAAACAAAGCTTGCACAAGTGGATAGCAGGTCAGAGAATGGTGCGAGCAAAACCAGCTCATTTGGCCCATCGTGTTAGTACAGAATCTAGGACAATAACCAGTGCCAACCCCCCCCCCCCCCCCTCTTCTGAAAGCATCAAAATAGACTTCACCTCATTGACAGCGTGTTTTAGATCCCAATTACTTGTGAAATCTTTTGTTTCTATGTTGTTTCTTTTTTGTTGACAGTCATCTTAAATTGATGTCCCCTTAATTTTCAAGACTGCTGACACCTTTGAGTTTTATTCACAACTGAAGTTCTTATCCGAGAACCATTCTCATGATTTCTTTTGATAAACGCACAAGCTTATGCATTTATAAGTGTGATGCCCAGAACTAGACATAGTAATTAACTGGACACCACACTGGTTGTTTGAGGTTTGTACTCTATGCCTCCTCTGATAAAGACATATTTCTAGTATAATGTATAATTATTTAACTGCTTTCTCTTTCAAGGATATATATATGCTAACAGAGCCCTCTACTCTTACACCCTTATTAAAATTTCAACCATTATGTTGCATCTCCCTGTTTTACTTCCCCAAATGTATCACTTCCTATTCCTTTCCATTACACTTCTACTACTTGTTCATCCATTCCAGCAACAAGTCTAAATTCTCTTGAACTCTGTACTTTGAACCTTACAGTACACAAATGTTGTTATTCCCCAAATGGATAACTCTACAATAAACCTCCTGCCATCTGAAGAACAATTGTTCATCACTAAACAGAAAAAAATTGAAGATGCGGGAAGTCAGAAGCTGAAGTAGAGTCACTGGAGCTGAAACATTAACTCTGCTTTCTCCCTCTGTTTTCTCAGCTGCCAGACGTGCTGAGTTTTCCCAGCAATTTCTGTTCTTGTAATTGTTTATCACAACTCAGCTTCTTGCTCTTCAGCCAATTTCATATTTGTGCTGTCATTGTGTATTTAGTTGCATGGGCTGTAAATTTGTGGACAAGCGTGGGGGTTGGTTTCGCTCATTTGACTGGATAGCTGTTTTGCAATGTGGAGCGATGCCAACAGCATGGGTCAATTCCGGCACAGGGTGAGATTATGAAGGGTTCTCCTTCTCAAACCCTTCCTTTGACTGAGCTGTGGTGACTCTAACGTTAAACCACCACCACTTGGTCTTTCCCTAGTACAGAGTACCCTGATGATCCAATACATCTATGGTGACTTTACCTTTATATTTTAAGTTTTACCTCCTGCAGTGTCTCAACTACCTCCTCTTTCAGTATGACCGAGGCAGCAGCACCTTCCTTGATAGATACATATTAAAGTAATTTAATATTAATTTAGTCTCTCGGCCAACCTTCATGCTTTCACCCTAGTAAGTCCCATTTATCAGTTTACCATTTTTAAAAAGTATGCCTATAGAATACATTGTGAAATTTGTCACTTATTTTCTTTCAAATAAATCTTAAATATATTAAATAGAAATACTGTAACAAAAACAAAAGTAAAATGGTCAACAAAAACTTTCAGAACTGCAACAGAAATTTATCAAAACATTGTCATTAGCGAGGATGATACACCCTTGTCCCTCTACATTTCCAGGCAGAAGTGGGTACTGCAGATGCTGGAGGTTAGAGTCAAGATTAGAGTGGTGCTGGAAAAGCACAGCAGGTCAGGCTGCTTCTGAGGAGCAGGAAAATCGACATTTCAGGCCAAAGCCCTTCATCAGGAATGAGGCTCATTCCCGATGAAGGGCTTTGGCCCAAAACATAGATTTTCCTGCTCCTCGGATGCTGCCTGACCTCCACGTTTCCACATACCTTGTTCCAACCTTTTATAATTTCAAAGATTTCTATTTCTCAACATGCATAAAGTGCACTGATATAACAAATAAATATCATACGTTTTCAAGTCTATGTTTTGTATGTCCTGTGTTTGGTCATCATCCCAGGACATCAGCATTCTAACCCATCTGAGCTGGTGCATACCCCAAAACTGTACACAGCAATCTAACTGAGCTGTTTTAAAACTTATGTTGTAGGAAGCCATTAAGCTCTCTGCTTTGAAAGAAAATTCAATTAGCCTCACTCACTTGCATTTTTCAATATTGAATTCAACACCTTCAAATAGTGAACCCACTCTCATTCCTTTCCTTTCTTTCAGCCTTATTTGTTGCATTCTCTATCGGTTCTCTCTCCCCTCCTGCACTCCAGTTGGACTGTCTGATCTTTCCATTCTGGCAGTTAGACACACCATTGTTCTAACATTCTCACATTCCAGTCACTTAATCTGAACTATCAACACCCCCCTGCACTCCACCCATCCCTCCCACTGCATAAACGCTGGCTCCTCCGCACTTCATGATAGCTCTGATGAAGTCATCTAGACTCAATGTTAGTTTGCTCTTTTTCCATGGATGTTGTCTGACCTGCTGCGATTGCCAATATTTTTTGTTTTCAGTGTGTTTTTCCATAGCCCTGCAAGTGTTATAGGCTCAGCATTACCACTTTGCTTTTGTATTCTTTGCCAATGATTATAAGATCTGGAATTTTGTTCAGTGAGTTTTAATGAGGATGGGTACTGCCCTTACTTTTCTTTGAGCCCCCAAAACCTCCAGCTTTTCCGCAGGACCATTTAATTCCATTCAGAGTGCGCTCTGGTTTTTTGTCACTGAATATGTTATCACTTAATGAATTTTATCAACATTTTACCACTATCCCATCGCAGCTTTCTTTGGACTGCTAAAGGATTAACTGTACTTCATGATGCTATGAACAGCAAATTTTGATATAAGTTACAGTTGACCCATATTCAAATGATTAATATAAGCAATGGACAATAATGATTGCTGTTTTTGATTTTGGAGAAGATTTGTAGCTCAGGTTGTGGATCAGGTTGTAAGTTTACTCGCTGAGCTGGTAAGTTTGTTCTCGAGACATTTTGTCACCATGTTAGGTAGCATCATCAGTGAGCCTCCGATGGAGTGCTTGTGTTCTCTCCTGCTTGCTACTTATTTGTCTTGGTCTTTGTGGTGGTGGTATTACTTCCAGTTCTTTGTCTGAGAGGTTGGTAAATCCAAATCAATATGTTTGTTATTGGAGTTCCGGTTTGAATGCCAGACCTCTAGGAATTCCCGTGCATGTCTTTGTTTAGCCTGTCCCAGGATGGATGTATTGTTCCAGTCGAACCAGTGTCGCTCTTCAGCTGTGTGGGTGGATACAAGTGATAGTTGGTCATGTCTTTTGGTGGCTATTTGGTGCTCATGTATCCTGGTGGCTAGTTTCCTGCCTGTCTGTCCAAAGTAATGTTTGTTGCAGTCTTTGCAGGGTATTTTGTTTATGACGTCCATTCTGCTAGTTGTTGGTATGGGGTCCTTTAAATTTATCAGGAGCTGTTTCAGTGTGGTGGTAGGTTTGTGGGCTACCATGGTGCCTAGGGGCCGGAGTAGTCTGTGGCAGACTGCGCTTATCGGGTACCCGTTGGTCCTGAATACATTATACAGGTGCTTTTCCTTGGCTTTTCTTAGTTCATGGGTGCTGCAGTGTGTTGTGGCTCATTAAATAATGTCTTGATGCAGCTCTGTGGGTGTTTGGATGGTTGTTCCTGTAGTTGAGTATCTAGTCAGTGTGTGTGGCTTTCCTGTAAATGCTGGTCTTTAGCTCTCCATTGGCTTTTCGTTCTATCATGACGTCTAGGAAGGGGAGCCTGTTATTGTTCTCCTCTTTGGTGAACTTTATACCTGTAAGGATGATGTTTGTGTTTGTAGGTTTCTTCTAATTTGTGTTTCGTAATGTCAAAGTGTCATTCACATAGTGGACCCAAAGCTTGGGCTGGATCATGGGAAGAGCTGTTTGTTCTAACCTCTTCTGCTAAGAGTCCTGATGTTGATGATCCCATCGGCATCTCATTGATCTGTTTAAAGATCTTGCCGTTGAAGGTGAAGTGGGTTGTGAGGCACAGGTCTAATATTTTGAAGATGCTGTCCTTGCTGATGGAATTGGTGCTGTCAGGTGTTTGTGTCCTTGGTTTGTCTAGCAGTGAGGCCAGTGTTTCTTTGGCCAGGGTGATGTTTATTGATGTGAATAGGGCCGTCTCATCAAAAGGGACCTCGACCTCATCCTCTAACTTGTTGTCCAGCAGGCAATGAGACAGTAGCATCAACACTAAGCAGAAGAAAGAAGCGAACACCCTCAACACACCGGAAAGGAAAGCCCTGGAAGGACTCAGCAAAGACAAAAATGTTGTAATTTTACTGACAGACAAAGGGCGCATGACCGTCATCCTAAACAATACAATACATTAAAAAAGCAAACACACTACTTGCAGATACCGTTACCTACCAACAGGTGGCGATGGACCTGATTCCACAGCTTAAAAACTGCGTTACAGCATCCCTGAAGAAACTTCACAAGACAGATGAAATTAACAAGGCAGACCTCCAAAGAATGAAACCTAAAGGATCCAACACACCCTGTTTCTATGGATTACCAAAGGTACATAAACAAGGGCCCCCCCTCAGACCCACAGTCTCACTTCCCGGGACACTGACATACAGACTAGCAAAGGAACTGCAACGCAAATTGAAACACCTAGTAGAAGACTCAAACCACATCATCTACTCCATCCAGGAATTCTTTAACAACATCAAAGACCCCAAGGTAGAGGACAACGAGGTCATGGTTTCCTTTGACATGACAGCCCTATTCACACAAATAAACATCACCCTAACCAAAGAAACACTGGCCTCACTGCTAGACGAACCGAGGACATAAACACCGTACAGCCTAATGATTGCTTGACTCAAATCTACTTGGACATCACTGTGTATTTCCAACTAATCTGAAGAAACTGCTCTCAATTCTAACTCTGTTTTGTCTCTCTCAACTACTTTAAATTGTATGTTTTAGTCTTAGGAACCACTGATAGGCATGTCAACATGGTAGTAGATGGAGCATATCTGTTTTATGCTTAGTTATTTTAGTAACTATTTTTGTCCATAGTATACATATAACATTGACTTTACTGCCATTGTGTAAAACCTTGAATTAATCTATATTGAATTTTAACTGGCACTATTTTGTGCATCTGTGTAGCTTAATGGGTCCTTTTTCTTATCATCAACTTTACTCCAATCACGTGCATGTCAAATTAATAAGTAATAAAGTGCTGAAGATTACAATTTAAAGTGACTTCACTGATACGTGATTGTTTTGGCTGTTTGGTCACTTTGATACATGTTTGGTTATTGGCAAACTGTTTCCTGCTTTATTCAGAGCTAACTCTAGTGACACTTGTTTAGCCCACAAATATTGTAGTCTCATCACATGTAGTGCTTTTAGAAATCCACCTTTTATTAAAAAGTAGGTCTTGTCGTTGAAGATGAAGTGGGTTGTGAGGCACAGGTCTAGTAGTTTGAGGATGCTGTCCTTGTTGATGGAGTTGGTGTTGTCAGGTGTTTGTGCCCTTTATTTATCTAGCAGTGAGGCCAGTGTTTCTTTGTCATCTTTCATCTTTGTCTGATTCCTGCTTTTAAATATTTCAACTGGTTGGCAAGTACAGTGAATTACTTCATATTGCAGCTGATTTGGAAAAGTTATTGAAGTGGACAGTGTCAGCGATTATGGCACAGTTGGAACTGAACTTATTACCAAAAGTAATTTTATTTTGTTAAAAAGAACCAAAAAGCTGCAGATGCTGGAAATCAGAAACCACATCAGAAATCGCTGGAAAAGCTAAGCAGTTCCAGCAGCACCTGTGGAGAAAAAATAGAGCTTTTCCTACAAATTCTGATTTTGTTCATAGTTTTAGTTTTGTTTGTTAATTAGGCTCCTTCATTGCTTGTCCGTGTATGAATTGAGAACTATATTGTTTGATGCTGATATAATGAATTAACTGAATATCTATGAAGCATTAGGAGGCTATTATTCATTGTCACCTTTTGAAATTTCCTGAATTTAACCTTTCATTATGTAAGTAGTAAATTCCCAGTGGATAAATCAGCATTGCCTTTTATCAACCATTTCCTGTTATCAACCATTCCTCTTCTGTGATCCGCCATTTCCTTTTATTGTATTTCCTGGTCACAGGTGGAATTATTTACAATTTTATTTTGGTTAATATGCCCTTTAGGATGTGATGGACTTGGCTAAATCCACAGTAATAAAGTGTTGATGGAAAAGTATTTTCCTGTAATTCTTTATTTTCCATGAGACTGTGCTTGTTTTCATTTCTCTTTCAGAGGATATCAAACTGAAAGATGGTAATTGTAGTTGATATGGCATGCTGATTGATATTTTGTGGTTAGATGTTAATTGAGTCTTTTCATTGCCAGGTTATATTTATGACTCTACAAGTAAGGTTTTACATGACTTGTTCAAATTGGAATGGCAGAAATATTAGAAATTATATAGTTAAATGTAGAATACTTTACAAATGTGCATCTACAAATCTAACATCCATGGAGCAACGTTTTCATTATGCTGTCTTTTAACATTCATTATCATAGTATTTATTTTGATAGCAGTACCCATTACAGATGTTTCCTCTTTCAGATCTTAAACGTTGTCACTAATATTCAAAAAGGTCAAAAGATAATTTGTGCTATATTAGATGGTTCTAGGTTAATCAGATATTTTACACTACTTGTACTAAATGCAGCTTAAAATTGCCAATACTTAAATCTTTATATTTAAATCAAAATAGAATCTGTCTACAGTTTTTAAAAACGCAATTATTCCTCAAATGGGAGATGCTTAACGTTTTGAGAGAATTTCTTTTGGAGACAATGAAATAATATTGAAAGTAGTGCTACACTACCCATACATCTGTCTTTTTTTATTATGTAAGTTCCTATGACAACATTTATAATGGATCGTTTTCTATGTAAATGTGTGATTACAACAGTTGCTAGCAGTAATTACCGATCACTTAGACGCGTATTAAAGTTGTGCAAGTTCTAGAATAGTTCTCCGGTATGAATTAATACTGTAAAAGGAGAAAACTGAAAGCAAGAATTAGAGAAACAAAAACATGGATACCGAGTTTAAATCAAGTTGAGATAAAATTTTACTACTTGGAGTGCAAATGAATATTCACCTTTCGCATTCCTTTATTCATCACATCTGAATTAACTTATCCATCACTTATCCATCCTGTTAATGTTGAATTCCACCCCAAAAAAATCATGAGTTTGAGCTGTTACAGATGAGAGAGAGAGATGTTGAAAAGGCAACTAGGTATATTTTATAGGAGCGTTTTATCCATTTGAAAACAAACTTTAATGGACAGATACAAACAGGCTTTTTTATACGCTTTAATCAACAACAGATTGTTTTCCCTGTAACACCTGAAAAATAGTTGCACCAAACACTCACACTCTTGTACTAGATATGCATGCACAAGAAGAAATGGTTTCCAGAGATCTGCCATCCGCTTAGATTACTAAATCACTTGGTTAAAGATGCTTTAAAATGATGGTTAAAATGTTGCAAACCTGAGCAATTTTCTCATTTGAGTGAATGTAATCAAACTTGGAAGTTTTTGGATTTTCCAGACAACCCTATCGGAAAGATGTTGTGAAACTTGAAAGGGTTCAGAAAAGATTTACAAGGATGTTGCCAAGGTTGGAGGATTTGAGCTATAGGGAGAGGCTGAACAGGCTGGGGCTGTTTTCCTTGGGGCGTCTGAGCTGACAGGTGACCTTATAGAGGTTTACAAAATTATGAGGAGCATGAATAGGGTAAGTAGGCAAAGTCTTTTCCCTGGGGTGGGGGAGTCCAGAACTAGAGGGCATAGGTGAGAGGGGAAAGATATAAAAGAGACCTAAGGAGCAACACAGAGGGTGGTACGTGTATGGAATAAGCTGTCAGAGGATGTGGTGGAGGCTGGTACAATTGCAACATTTAAGAGGCATTTGGATGGGTATATGAATAGGAAGGGTTTGGAGGGATAAGGGCCGGGTGCTGGCAGATGGGACTAGATTGGATTGGGATATCTGGTTGGCATGGACAGGTTGGACCAAAGAGTCTGTTTCTGTGCTGTACATCTCTATGACTCTATTTGTGGCTGACTCCATAGCTGACTGTTGTATTAACAATCCAGCGCTGGTCTGGGGCGGACAAAGTTAGAAATCACACAACACCAGGTTATAGTCCAACAGGTTTATTTGGAAGTACTAGTTTTAAGGAGCAGTGCTATGGTGTGTGTGATTTTTAACAGCATTAACAGTTGACAAATCTGCATGTAAAAGTAATGGGAAACTTTCTTTAGAGTAAGTGTTAAATTACATGCTGGGTAAAAGATGGTTTCCCTTTGATATTCATACTTCACACTTACTCACCGATTGAACTTGTGGATTTATAATGCATTTTATGAGGAGACGTTGAGTAGGCATTAGGCCTATGCTAATTAGAGTTTAGAAGAAAGAGAGGTGATCTTAATGAATCATATAAGATTCTTAGCAGGCTTGACAGGGTAAATGTACAAAGGTTATATTCCCATGTGAGAAAGACTAGGACTAGAGAATACAATCTCAGAGTAAGGGATCAGCTGGTTAGGATAGAGATAAGGAATTTCTACTGTCACAGGATAGTCAATCTGTGGAATTCTCACGGGGCTGTTGAAGCTGGGTAATTAAGTATATACATGGCTGAGATGGACATACTTTTAATCAGTAAGGAAATAAAGAATTATTAAGAAAAGATAGGAGAATGGAGTTGAGGATTATCAGTCAAGATTTAGGGGTGGCATGGTGGCTCAGTGGTTAGCACTGATGCCTCACAGCACCAGGGTCCCAGGTTCGTTTCCAGCCTTGGGCAACTGTCTGTGTGGAGTTTGCACATTCTCCCCGTGTCTGCGTGGATTTCCTCTGGGTGCTCCGGTTTCTTCCCACAGTCCAAAGATGTACAGGCCAGGTGAATTATCCATGCTAATTTGCCCATAGTGTTAGGTGCATTAGTCAGAGGGAAATTGGTCTGGGTGGATTACTCTTCGGAGGGTCGGTGTGGACTTGTTGGGCTGAAGGGCCTGTTTTCACACTGTAGGGAATCGAATCTAATCTAGTCTAATCTAATTTCATTGAATGGCAGAGCAGAAGGGTTGAATGGCCTACTTTTGCTCCGATATCTTATGTTTTTTTTCTCCAGTCAGTTTCAGCCATGTGGTGGCAGTGTGAATGTATTCTGTTGTCCATAGAAAGAAGATTTGATTGACACAATGATGAATAAATGATATTGAATCAACATTCCAGGTATAAATAGCCTCCTTAATATCTTTATTTGAAATTCCATTTGGTCAGTAAGTCTGACAGTCATTGTTACTTTAACTCTCCCTAACTGAGATGAGAAAGCCTCATCAATGCTGTGGTTGACAACTTACATTTTAATAACCTTTCAGCGACATCGCGAAGCATGATGTTCATCACTGTCTATAGCAAAACCATAAACCAAGTCACTTTTCTCTATTGACTTCATCTTGTTAAATTACAGGGTCCATATTCCATGCTTTTCAAAAATACAACTGTCCAATAAGGTTAACCTTCCAATTAGCCTTACAGACATATGATATTATTGTGGGATTGTACTGGTGATGACTACTTTGATCGTTATACCTTAGAATCATGCAGCACAGAAGAAGCCCTTCAGCCCATTGAGTCTGTGGTCACCTATCCACACCAATCCAATTTTCCAGTCCATAGCTTTGAATGTTATGAGATTTCAAGTCAGGTCCTCATCCATGTACCTTTTAAAAGTTCTCTGGTTTCCTGCCTCTACTACCTTCCTGGGGCAGTGCATCCAGATGAAAATATTTCTTCAAATCTCCTCTAAACCACCTGCCCTTCACTTTAAAATTATGCCCCCCTCATTATTGACCATTCAGCTGAGGAAACATCTACTTTTGAGCCACCCTGACCAGGCCCATCATAATCTTACACACTTCAATCAGATACACCACCACCATCAGACCCCTCTGCTCCAAAGAAAATGGCTAAAATACTCCATCTCAAGTAACATCCTGGTAAATCTCATCTACACCCCCTCCAGTCACATCCTTCGTATAGTACGTTGACTGGAACTTCACACAGTACTCCAGCTGTGGCCAAATCAAAGTTTTGTACAGCTCCAACATAACCTTCCTGTTTTATAACCTTTCCCCAGACAAATAAGTGAAAATGTCCCATATGCCTTCACAACTACAGACGTTTACTATAAACCGACTGACTTCCACAGCTACCTAGATTACACCTCCTCCCACCCTGCCCCCTGTAAAAATGCCATCCCATATTCCCAATTCCTTCGCCTCCGCCGCATCTGCTCCCAGGAGGACCAATTCCAATACTGAACAACTCAGATGGCCTCCTTCTTCAAAGACCGCAATTTCCTCTCAGACGTGGTTGACGATGCTCTCCACCGCATCTCCTCCACTTCCCGCTCCTCCGCCCTTGAACCCCGCCCCTCTAATTGCCACCAGGACAGAACCCCACTGGTCCTCACCTACCACCCCACCAACCTCCAGATACATCGTAACATCCTTCATCATTTCCGCCACCTCCAAACAGACCCCACCACCAAGGATATATTTCCCTCCCCTCCCCTATCAGCGTTCCGGAAAGACCACTCCCTCCGCGACTCCCTCGTCAGGTCCACATCTCCCACCAACCCAACCTCCACTTCCGGCACCTTTCTCTGCAACCGCAAGAAATGCAAAACTTGCGCCCACACCTCACCCCTCATTTCCCTCTAAGGCCCCAAGGGGTCCTTCCGTATCCGTCACAAATTCACCTGCACCTCCACACACATCGTTTACTTCATCCGCTGCACCTGATATGGCCTCCTATACATTGGGGAGACAGGCCGCCTACTTGTGGAACGTTTCAGAGAACACCTCTGGGACACCCGCACAAACCAACCCAACCGCCCCGTGGCCGAACATTTTAACTCCCCCTCCCACTCCGCCAAGGACTTGCAGGTCCTTGGCCTCCTCCATCGCCAGACCATGGCAACACGACGCCTGGAGGAAGAGCACCTCATCTTCCGCCTAGGAACTCTCCAACTACAAGGGATGAATGCAGATTTCTCCAGCTTCCTCATTTCCCCTCCCCCACCTTATCTCAGTCCCAACCCTCGGACTCAGCACCGCCTTCTTGACCTGCAATCTTCTGCCCGACCTCTCCACCCCCACCCCCTCTCCGGCCTATCACGCTCACCTTAACCTCCTTCCACCTATCGCAATTCCAACGCCCCTCCCCCAAGTCCCTCCTCCTTACCTTTTATCTTAGTCTGCTTGGCACACCCTCCTCATTCCTGAAGAAGGGCTTATGCCTGAAACGTCGATTCTCCTGCTCCTTTGATGCTGCCTGACCTGCTGAGCTTTTCCAGCAACACATTTTCCTACCCTACTACTCTGTCTGGCCACCCTCTGAGAACTGTGGACAAGCACATCTATCCTAACTTGAACTTAAATTTACCTACAAAAACTGGACAAATCCAATTTAGTCTCACTCATCAAAGTCGTGGAAGGTGTTGTTGATAAATTTCATCAAGAAACACTTGCTCACCAATAATCTCACTTCTCACCTGGCAAATGATTGGATTTACCTCGCAAAGAAAAGGAAGTGAAATGGTGTCCATTTGTTTTGCTTGCACGATCATAAGTTGTTAACAAAACACCTTGCTACAATTTGTTTCTGAAAAGCAGGAGCTTCCATGTTCCATTGATTCCAGTGAACCAACAGACAATCCTTCAGGCTTCCAAATATTTAACAATCATCTTAATGTCAGTTAATGGAAATTACTTTATTTAACCTTTTAATGATTTAAAAGTGTGATACATCTCTAGAAGTCTTTGATGCTCTTAGTTAAAAATCACACAACACCAGGTTATAGTCCAACAGGTTTAATTGGAAGCACTAGCTCTGAAAGACTTAAACAATCAAGTTATTTTTCAATGTATAATTTCAGTAACATCACACTGTAAACTTTTGCTATAAATTCTGTGTCTTACAATTGTGTACTTCACAACCACCTGATGAAGGAGTGACGCTCCGAAAGCTAGTGCTTCCAATTAAACCTTTTGGACTATAACTTGGTGTTGTGTGATTTTTAACTTTGTACACCCCAGTCCAACACTGGCATCTCCAAATTTTAGTTATCTTGTATGTGTACTATGTGTGATTAGTGAGTTACATTTTGGGAATTGTTAAAAATAAATTTGTTAATTTATATTTATCTACATTGACTCATATTTGCCAAGTATTTCCTGTCATTCTTAATCTGTATGTATTCTGCTCCATTTTCTCACATTTCCACCTATCATGTTATTCCAGTTATTTGGTTTGTCTTCAGCACCACCTTACTTTTAATTTTTTGTAATTATCTCTCTGCCTCAATTAATCGGATTATAGGTCATACCTTCTCTTATTATTCAGTTTTGACCCTTTGCTCACACCGTATGACACTTTGTCACCTGCAAAGACTTATTATTCAGCCTATTAATACCCCACTCACACCATTTGATCTCTCTGCCTATAAATTCTGTGCCTGTGTGCTTTTCTTCACTTCATCTGATGAAGCAGCAGCACTTATAAAGTTTGTGATTTCAAATAGTCCTGTTGAACTATAACCTTATCATGTGACTTCTGGTCTTGTCCACCCCAGTCCAATACCTGCACCTTCTCATCATTTCCTCCTTTAACATTTGTTATTACCAACAAATTTCAGTACTATTTCATACCACGTCATGCATATAGAGAATGAAATAGTCCAAGCACAAGTCTTTCAGCACCTGCTACTTGCTTCCCCAATATCATTCCTTTACTTTTACTCTTTTAAAAATGTTTTTCAGCTCAGCTCTATCAGTGCTGTCCCTTTATACCGTAGTCTTTAATCTTTCCAAAAGATTTTGTGTACTTTTTAAATTGCAGTTTTCAATGTCCTAGTAAATTATATCTATTATATTCAAGTAGTACATACGTTTGATAATGACCTCAACAATTTAAATAAATTAGTCATGCAAGACCTGCTCTTTACAAATCTGTGAACGTCCATGATTCACTTTTTATACATTCATTATCCATTGTTATGGCAATTAACAGTTTTCCAATGACGTGAGACTAAGTAGTTTACAAATAGCTGTCATCAGTGTCAATGCATCAACTGAAAACTATCTGTACATTTTTTTTGACATGTACACACATTGATGAAAAGAATTAACACAAATGCAAGTGGTAGAGCAACTGCTATTAAGGATTCTAAAGATATATTATTGAGACTAGCATTTCTGTAATGGAAAAAAAGAACCTTCCATCAAACAAAGCAAAAGCATGACACTTCAAATTTGAAATAAAAACAGGAAATACTGAAGCGAATCAGGTCTGACAGCAGCTGTGGAGAGAGAAATAGTTAACATTTCAAGTTCTTTCTTCACTCTCCAGGATCATTACAATGCAGAATTTTCTGACTTGAAAACCATTGGAGGTCGGGTTATTGAGTGTATTCAACACTGAGTTAGAACAAAGAACAATACAGCATAGGAGCAGGCCCTTCGGCCCTCCAAGCCTGTACCGATACATTTTGCCCTTCCATATTAAACTATCTTCACTAATAAGATCCATATCCCTCTATCCCCTTCCTATTCATGTATTCATATAAGTGCTTCATGGATACTGCTATTGTGTCTGCTTCCTCCACCACTCTGGCAACATGTTCCAGCCACTCACCATCCTTTGTGTGAAAAATGTGCCTCATACATCTCTTTTAAACTTCACCTCTCTCATCTTCAACCTGTGTTTCCTAGTAATTGACGACTCCACCCTTGATTGATCATTTTTTAATTTGCTGGAGAGATGAAAGTTGGGGTGAGAGTAGGTAAGAAAGGGCATTTGACACCACAACAGTTCAACTGTAATATTATTGAATGGCCTACTCCTGCTTCTAAGTCTGATGGTCACTTGTACAGGTTTTACCAGAATCATTTCTGAAGTTATTGACATATATCTGAAAGAAGAGGTCCTATCACTGATCACTGATACCTTCTTCCTGTCCAAAACAAAACCATTCAGCACAACGTTCTGTTTGTTGTCACTCGGCCATAAGACCATAAGACATAGGAGTGGAAGTAAGGCCATTCGGCCCATCGAGTCCACTCCGCCATTCAATCATGGCTGACGGGCATTTCAACTCCACTTACCCGCATTCTCCCCGTAGCCCTTAATTCCTTGTGATATCAAGAATTTATCAATTTCTGCCTTGAAGACATTTAGCGTCCCAGCCTCCACTGCACTCTATGGCAATGAAATCCACAGGCCCACCACTCTCTGGCTGAAGAAATGTCTCCGCATTTCTGTTCTGAATTTACCCTCTCTAATTCTAAGGCTGTGTCCACGGGTCCTAGTCTCCTCGCCTAACGGAAACAATTTCCTAGCGTCCACCCTCTCCAAGCCATGTATTATCTTGTAAGTTTCTATTAGATCTCCCCTTAATCTTCTAAACTCCAATGAATACAATCCCAGGATCCTCAGCCGTTCCTCATATGTTAGACCTACCATTCCAGGGATCATCCGTGTGAATCTCCGCTGGACACGCTCCAGTGCCAGTATGTCCTTCCTGAGGTGTGGGGACCAAAACTGGACACAGTACTCCAAATGGGGCCTAACCAGAGCTTTATAAAGTCTCAGTAGCACAACAGTGCTTTTATATTCCAACCCTCTTGAGATAATTGACAACATTGCATTCGCTTTTTTAATCACGGACTCAACCTGCATGTTTACCTTTAGAGAATCCTCAACTAGCACTCCCAGATCCCTCTGTACTTTGGCTTTACGAATTTTCTCACCGTTTAGAAAGTAATCCATGCTTCTATTCTTTTTTCCAAAGTGCAAGACCTCGCATTTGCTCACATTGAATTCCATTAGGGCCAATGTTGCACCCAGTCTATTATTGTTCCTTTTATTCCATGGGCTCTAACTTTGCTCATAATCCTGTTACATTTTGCTTTTTGAAAGTGCATGTGTACCATAGAATTGTCAGAGTGCAGAAGGAGACCATTCAGCCAATCATATCTGCACCAGCTCTCTGAATGAGTACCATGACATGGTGCCATTCTTCCATGCGTCCTTTATAACACTGATATTATATATATTTAAATAATCATCTAAAGCACGATCGAATCTGCTTCACCACCCTTGAAGGGCAGTGCAATACAGATTTGAGTCACTTGTGTGAAAATATTTTTTTCTCACATCATTTTTAGTCATTTTGTAAATCATTTCAATCTGCACCCTTTCATTATTAGTCTGTTTACAAGCAAAAACAGGTTCTCAATGTCTACTAGTGATTTTGAAAACTTTAATCAAATCTTTCCATTCTCCTGTCCAAGCTGAACAATCCTAGCTTCTCCAGTCGATCGACAAAATTGCATTCATTTCAATCATTCTTGTCCTAAAGTATGCGGCCCAGAACTCTTAATAATACTACAGTTGAGTTCTAATTGTTATATAGATTCCGAATAAGATCCTTGCTATTGTACTGTATCCCCCATTAAGAAAACCTGGGAAGCTACATGCTTTATTAACTGCTATCCACCTGTCCTGCCACCATTAATAACTGATGCATGCATACCCTCTAGTTTGTCTGCTCCTGCACACACTTTAGAGTAGTTTCATTTAGTTTATTCTGTGTTTTGATTTTTCTTAACTGACATTCATCACCTCACACTTCTCTGCATTCTATCCAGTTATCCTCCAACTTGTCAATGTTCTATACTGTCTACACCAACTGTATTATTCTCATAAAAACCTGATCCAAGTTAGTTGAACATGATTTGCAATTAACGATTCATTCACATCTAGGTAATTAATCCACAGTTGTCCAAATGACTTAATTTGGTCCCATATTATCATATTGAAAAGCTTTTCCACCATCAATGTAAAGCCGACTGGTTTGTATTTGCTGGCTTCATCCTTATAGGTGTAGCATTTGAAATTCACCATTTTAGTCACTGCACCTTCTCCATGCCAACCATCTCTTTCTAAGGTTATTTGGAAGATTTTTGCCACTGACTGCATTTTCAATATTCAATTGCATCTGACCCATGTTAAGACCATAAGACATAGGAGCAGAAATTAGGCCAGTCGCACATCGCGACCTATCTGCCATTCAATCATAGCTGATGGGTTTTCAACTCCATTTTCCCACTTTGCCCCTGTAACCTTTGATCCCCTTGTGATGTTCCTTGTGATTTTTTAACTTCAAGTACGGTTATCCTAACCAATACTTACTCTTCACAGTTCTTAGTCCACCAAATGGCTCTACCTCTTCAGCCATAACTTTGGAAGCATCTTCTTCCATTGAAAGGATGGATGCAAAGCAATCATTTAATACTTCAGCAATATCATTTGGATTGTTGCATAGATTTCCTTTCAGGTTCCCAAATTGACCTCAAGCCTTATACCACCCTGTCACAATTTACATGGCTATGGAAAACTTTAATTCAGTTTTACGTTAGCTGCCATTCTCTTTATGTTTAAAAAAAACACTTGTGGGATGCTTCAGGTTTCATGAATTCTGGCATCCTTTTCAGCTTGACTGCAATACTAGTACAATGTCACAATGTAATGACACAAATATTTTGCTATTTAAACATTGACAAGCATTGGTTTTAAAAAGAATGCTTCACTAATACTCAAGATTAAAGTAATTGGCTCAGAAAGCTATTTAGGTCACACTAATGGATATATAGATTTAAGATGACCCTTTGCTTAATGGATCAGTCTTGACAAGCCTGAGGTCGATAAGGTGTTCCACATTAGCAATATTAATGATGAGACTAAGATTAATTAGTATGGCAGGAAGACTACCTCATTTTCACTTGTCAAAGACAGAGAATTGTAGAAAATCAAATAGTGCTTATTTAAAACATATTACTTTTTGCTTAGAACTATATCTAGTTAAGTAAGAACAGATAAATAAGCATGCCTTCTTACATCAAATCCAAATTAATGCCTTTGCTCAAATATGCCTTTTCGAAATGAAGATTTATCAGTTGTAACCAACTAATTTGAGGATCATGCATGCCACCTCTTGCAACTGTTTAAGAAAATTCTATTTTTACTTGCCTCCCCTCCTTTCCTGCTCAGGCTGTTTTGTTTATTCTGTTTTTTCCCCTTTTTATTATGTCCTCTTTGTCTTGTAACTTGTCCCTATCTGACTGTAGCTCATCCTTTATTCTCTCTGCTTTGTCTTACTGTTAGACCGTAAGACGTTGATCAAAAGTAGGCTATTCAGCTCAACAAGTTCTCTCTTCAACTTAATGATGAGCACCAATTCTATTCTCTCACTTTTTCTGCATAATCTTTTATTACCTTACTCATTAAAAACTAATTATCTTAGCCTGGAATATATTTAACGACACAGCATCGACAGTAAAAAAAATCCACAGATTTTTTTTCCTCTGAGAGAAGAAATGTTTCTCATCTCGAACTTAAATGGATGACTCCTTATTCTGGGATTATACTCTCTGGTCCTGGATTCACATGGGGAGATGATGGTTCTGCACCTATTCTACCAAGGTCCCTAAGAATCCCGTATGTTTCATGAAGATTGCTCTCAGTCTTCTAAATTCCAATGAGTACAGGTACAACCTACTCCAGGTCTCCTCCTAAAACAGTTCCTCCATACCTAGGATCAACCTAATGAATCTCCTTTGGACTGTCTCTGTTACTAGTATATCTTGCCTTAGATAAGGAGGTGAAAACTGTTCACATATTCTAGCTTGACTAGTGCCTGCTACAATTTTAGCAGAACTTCCCTATTTTTATAATTTTCGAATATTTTTCTGAAATAAAAGCCATTTGCCTTCCATACTACTTGCCGAATTTACATGCTATCTTTTTGTGATTAATGCATGAAGACTCAAATCCCTCTGTGTTGTAACTTTCTACAGTATTTTTCCATTTAAATAATAATCAGCTCCTCTCCTTGCCAACATGCATTACCTCCCATTTTACCTCAGTCTATTCCATCTGCAAGTTTTTGTCCACTCAGTTAACCTGTCTGTATCCTCCCGCAGAGCCTTTGTGTCATCCTGACCACTCACTTTCTCACCTATTTTTGTATCAGCCACAAGCTTGGCTACAGTGCATTCTTAAAGTACATTCACTTTCCTTATCCAAGTCATTAATTAATATTGTAAATAATTGCAGCCCCAGACTAATCCCTGCTGCACTTCACTAGTTACAGGCTGTCATCCTGAAAATGCCCCCATTATCCCAATTCCCTAACTTGTATTAGTTATCCGTTCCTCAATCCATGTTGATATATTATCTCCAATACCAAAAAAAAGTATTTATTAAGTAGCCTACTTATAAACCCAAATAACCACCATTTCCCTTTTATCTATCCTGCTTGTTACCTCCTCAAGGAATTCTAATAAATTTGTTAGACATGATTTCCCCTTTGAGAGGCCATGCTGACTCCACTTGATCAAATTATGTATTTATAAATGCTCTGCGAGTGCACCCTTTATAATAGACTATAATGTTTTCCCAATAACTGATGTTAAACTAACTGGTCCGTGGTTAGCTATTCTTTTGTCTTCTTCCATTTTTAATTAACATGGTACTTTGGCAGTTTTCCAGTCCTCTGGGACTTTTCTAGAATCTAAATATTCTTCGAAGGTTACTAACATTGCTCTTTAGCTGCTTCCTTTAAGATCCTAGAAGGCATCCTATCAAGACAAGGGGCCTGGTCAGTCTTTAGCCCCATTAGGTTCCCTAGCACATTATTTCTAGTGATAGTTATTATATTTATTTCCTATCCTCACTTTCCTCCCTGGTTATTCGGAATTTTTGGAATGCTTTTAGCATTTTCTACTGTGAAGACTGATGCAAAGAAATTATTTAATTCCACTGCTATTTCCTCCTTCCCCATTATGATTTTGCCAGCCACATGCTTCGAGTGGTATATGTTCATTGTTGCCTCTCACTTCATTTTTATAACTTTAAAGAAACTCTTGCTGTCTATCTTGATATTACTTGCAAGTTACCCCTCAAAGTTTATTTTCTCCCTCCTTTTTTGGTCACCTTTTATCCTTTTTCAAAACTTTTCCAATCCTCTTCCTTACCACTAATCTTTGGCACATTTAATTTTTTTCTTTTGATTTGATGCACTCCTTAACTTCCCTAGTTAATCATGGTTCGTTTATCCCCTTCTTAGAATTCTTGTTTCTCACTTGGAAATATCTTTGCCGTGAACCATGAGCTATTTTCTTAAATGTCTGCCATTAGTTCTCAACCATCTTTGCTGCTAAACCCCTTTCCCAGTCCACCCCACCCAGGTCTGGTTCATGCCTTTTTTAATTACCCTGATTTGAGCTCAACTTAAGTTCCTCCCTCAAGCTAACTACCAGATTCTATCATTTTATTGGTTGCTGCTTCCTCCTCCAGAGTTTTTCTACTCTGACATAATTTATTAAACCTGCCTCCTTACACATCACCAGATCCAAAATAACCTGAACCTTGGTTGATTGAGGTGGGGGGGGGGGTGCTTTCAACTACTACCACCAGTGCTCTCCGCTTTATATTTCTTAACTGCGCCCATATGGTCTCTGTATCCTCTGATCCAAGTTCATTTTGTTGCTATAATTCTTACTCTGTACTAATGATGCTACCCCACCACCCTTTCTTTCCTGCCTGTCCTTTTGAGTATTCACATTCTCCACAATATTTAGTCCCCAGTTTTGATCTCCTTGCAACCATGTCTCCATTATGGCTACAAGATCACATCCATTAACCTGTATTTCTACCATTATTTTTGCTCAGAACAGTGTGCCACATTCAAGAGCCATTCATTTTGCCTTTTCTCCCTTTTCCTCGTTTGACCCCATTTATTGCTTTTTTAAAAAATGTTTGTACACCCTGTTCCGTAATTTCCCATTGTAAGTAAAGTTATCCAAATAGCTGTCCTATAATGCTGCCATATCTCCCCTCCTCCCACCTAATGAATTTAAGGACCTCTCAAAAGCCCTAGTTATTTGATGTGCTAGGGCACTGGTCCCTGCATGATTCAAGTCAAGCCTGCCCTATCTTCCAGCTCCCTTCTAAGCCAGTACTGGTGTCTCGTGCTGAAACCCGTTCCTCCAGTACAAATCTTTGAGCCATATATTTAACTCCTTGACACTATTTACTAGATAGTGGCCAGTTTGCCTGCAGCTCAATTGGTAATTATTACTTTAAATGTTCTACTTTTCAATTTAGTTCCTAACGGTTCCAAATCTTTCAGCAAAACCTCTTTTCTAGTCCTGCCAATGTTGTCAGTACCAATGTGGATAGCGAAACTGGATCCCTCCTTTTCTACTCCCAAGTTCTCCTCCAGGCCTGAGAGATGTCCTTAACTTTGGCAACTTAGGACTTTGTGTCTCACATATGCAGAGAAGAGTATCTACCCCCTTAATTATACTATTCCCCTAATGCTACTAAATTCATGTTTTCTCTCCCCACCTGAATTGCTTCCTGCACCAAGGTGCTGTGGTCACTTTGCTCATCCTTCCCGCAGTCCCACTGTCATCTACACAGCTTGCATGAACTTCATAATTATTGGTCAGTTATAGGGACTGATGCTTCTCAATTGCAAGCCCCAGGATCCTCGATGCCTCTCCTGCAACCATACCCTTCTATCCCTGATGACAGACCAATTTTGAATTATCTGGTTTGACTCCCTCTGGAGCAAAACTATTGTAGCTTCTCTGCAACCCTGTAGAATTCTCCGTCATGAAAATTGGAAAGAGTTAACGAAGAATTAAGCTCTGACTGTCATGCATCCACTTCCTCTTGTGAAAGGCCAAGTCTGAAATCTCTTTGTTTTGAATGAGAATTGAAGCATTTTTGTACGTTTTGTAAGCTAATTTTACAGTTTGTTGTTGCACAAGTTATGCAAGGTAAATCAGAGGTTAAAAAATCCATCCATGTAGCAAAATGAATAAAAGAAGGAACTGTTTCATGAGATCCTTGTCACACTGGATGCTTTGCTTTTTACTTGCATGCAACAAAGATCCATGTGATCCAGTCCCTTTTGCTCATATACAAGTTCCTATTCCCACAACTGCTACACAGGATCCTACTCTATGTTTGTATTTGATTCTGATTGTCTCTTTCGAAACCATTACTCCTAGCCAATACATGCTGACATTTGGAATTCATGCAAATAAAGCAAATTGCTGCCGACAATGGATAGCAGCTGCTTTTATACAATTGCCAGCAATAATTCAATCGGAGTGGGGAAAGCAGAACTGACTAGCTGAGGATTGGGAAGACAATGTTTTAAGAGACTCTGACTCTTTTTGTCACTCCTGTTGTTGTATCTTCCTTTTGAGGTGTATATATCATATTTTTTGCCTGCTTAATTATTTTCTTGGTTACATTCTATACTATCTATAAATCTTCCAGTAGACTAACTTTCATAGCTCTTCTATAAACCTTTTCCTTTGTTTTATTTAGTGTTCTTATTAATCACTCTTATTGGGCATGGTTGCTTCACATCAAAAGTAATTCTTTTGACATCCATGGATGTGTGCTTCTATTTGTCTTTAAATTTCCAAAATAATATTCATGCTATACCAAACGGAAAGAATTGGTTTAAGAAAAGACAATTATGATTTAACTTTTAGCTTCAAAGAGCAGTTAAGTACCAATAATATAAAGTAACTGGGTTGAGAACAAGTAGAAGCTACAATTTATGGAGAGAAAAGAATACTTGCCTAATAGTCTTCCTTCTCTTCTGTCTGATAGCCTATTCTCTGAGACAATTTCAGAATTTTTTTCTTGAGATTAACTTTTCCAATTAATGCCTCATCTAAAAGGAGCAGAGCTATTTCAAATTCTCTTGGATAAAGTGCGATATGGATAATTCAGATTTTGAGATATTCTTGTCGGAATTTTACTTATTTCAGCCCTCCGCTATAGGTCAGATTTGGAGATGCCGGTGTTGGATTGGGGTGTACAAAGTTAAAAATCACACAACACTAGGTCTAACAGGTTTATTTGGAAGCACTAGCTTTTGGAGCACTACTCCTTCGTCAGGTGGTTGTGGAGTATAGGATCGTAAGACATCGAGTTTATACCAACAGTTCTATAGATCTGTGTCTGCCAATACATCACTCATTAAGTTTTTAAGTCAATGAATAGTGCCACTGTGTGGCGATAAGTCACTTGGTAGGAGGAGAAATAAAACTGTTTTGTTCTGTTTTAATATTGTGCATTCATTTGGTATCTAGAAATAACTGCCAGTACTATACTCTTGCCACCTTATCTGGATCCGAAGAGGAGGTAATGTTGTTAAATTCTAGCTTGGGGAGTATCCTGTAATTAGTCAAGTCCTGAGGGGTTGCTCAAAAACACATGGTCTCCATTTTCCTTTCAATAAATCAGTGTCAATCCAAAGTTTATGCCCTATCATCTCCCTGCCTTCTATTCCCAGCATATCTGGCCTTCTGCGTGTTGTTTATAAATAACACCTGATGCTGTTTGTACATTCTCACCGTGTCTGCGTGGGTTTCCTCCAGGTGCTCCGGTTTCCTCCCACAATCCAAAGATGAGCAGGTTAGGTGAATTGGCCATGCTAAAATTGCCCATTGCATTGGGTGCATTAGTCAGAGGGAAATGGGTCTGGGTGGGTTACTCTTCAGAGGATAGGTGTGGACTTGTTGGGCCGAAGGGCCTGTTTCCACATTGTAGGGAATCTAGTCTAATCAAATCCTCCACTACAAGTAAAGGGGAGATTGGGGAATAAAAGAAAGATCTGTTATCATTAAAATCCACAGATTACAACCGGAACTTACCCTGACAGTCTTTGAGGGTCAATGGTGTGGGATCATTATGGGGAGATTGCATTTATATGGGACCACTGACATCACTGTAGGCAAAATTTTTAGTGCCTGCCTATGTCATGAGCCTGAGAAATCTGGTATGTTTTATATGTGCAGAGGAATCCAAGTCCTCTGTAGCCCAGGCTTATTGTGGCCAATCAAAATTTTTGTTATAATATTGTCACTATTCTTGTTGGTTCCATCACTCCTTTGACTGGAATCTCTACATAAATGAAGCCCGATTTACCTGGAAGCTAGTCCATTTAATCATTTTCAGTGTACAACCTCTAGTAATACACCATTTTGTCTGGTCTCAGTGAGAACTTGATGGATCTCTGACTTTGTCTCTGCCCTATTAGCCTCATTAGCTTTGTAAGAGGATGGGCTCCAATTTTTACTTGGCCGACTGGGACATTGCTGAAGATCTGGCATAGTTGAGCACATACATTTTTCTGCTGACAAACTCTGGTGGAGCTGTTAACTCTGGTTGAAATCTAAAGCATTTTCCTGAGTAATATTCAGTATTCTGGACCTCTAGAATCAGATTAATAACTTCTGTCCTGAATTGTTGTTTGATTTGGTGCCTACTAGTGCTTTGAACAGAAAATACTGGGAGTAATGGTGAGGGATAAAGTGGAATGGTTTCCTATTATATTTTCTACCTGCCACAAAACAATTCAAAAGTTGATGATCAGTCTTTAGGACATTTAGGTCATGGAGCTTTATGTCAGCTAATGTCTACAGCTGAGGAGCTAGCCTCTAAATGCCCACTGAAATAATTCCATTCTCTGTAACTTGCTGAGGATTTTGTGTAAACCATGACCTCCACAACAAGATGCTTAACCTTAATCGAATTACAGTCCAACGCTGAATTACACTAAATGCTTTTGTAAGACTAAGCACTGTAACACAAGGAGTGTTCAATGCTAGTATTGTAGTATAATAAATATAATGCATTAAGGCTGAAGAATCTTAGAAGGACCCATGTGTGCTGTGAATTAGTTTTGTAATTACAGATTGGCTAGATTTTTTGGCTAGATTTTGTAAACAGTGTATCATGTTTTTAAATGTTTCTAAATTAAATATTTAAAGATTGCTCCCTAACTGGATTTCACCTATTCTTTAAATTAAGTAAATAACTATGCTATGAGACAAAATTTGCTTGTTATCTTGCTATGTGGCTGTTGCACAAAGTCTTGCTGTACTGCTTTGGGTGCTTTGTTCCATGTTGTTGAGAGTTGAATTCTCATAATATGGGACACAAGTACATTGCACATTAAACACCATATGTTTAGCAGTATCCTCTCACTTCATTTGCACAGTACTAAAGCCCATTATGAAGCTGGAGCAGATTTGCTGCAGCACTTTTCCATTAAGGTACTCTCTTTTCATTTATTACTAAATCTCATTTCTTTGGTGTCCGTGAGACAATGGAGTAAACAGATGTTGTTTTGTTAAACTGACACACATGCCAGTAATTGAGTGCCAACAGTACTTCTTGACTAGCTCCCTCAGCTCAAAATCTATGCCCTCTAGTTCTGGACTCCCCGTCCCCAGTGCATAGGTTTAGGATGAGAGAGGAAGGATATAAAAGAGACCTAAGAGGCAACTTTTTCACGCAGAGGGTGGTACGTGTATGGAATGAGCTGCCAGAGGAAGAGGTGGAGGCTGGTACAATTGCAACATTTAAGAGGCATTTGGATGGGTATATGAATAGGAAGAGTTTGGAGGGATATGGGCTGGGTGCTGGCAGGTGGGACTAGATTGGATTGGGATATCTGGTCGGCATGGACAGGTTGGACCGAAGGGTCTGTTTCCATGTTGTACATCTCTATGACTCTATGATTCTCTGTTCTCATTGTGTTCTAACACTGGGAGCATTACAAATATAGTTAAATTAGTTAATCATATTGAATGAGGTTTGCTCTGTGGGTTGCAGGCTTATGGCGCAATGGAGGATCAGTGACCCTTGCAGTGTAATGCTAGAAGTGTTTCTTTTTAGCCATTATGCGTACAATAATGAAAGTAAAATAGAGCTTTAGTTATGAAGAGGGATGGAATTGGACTAGTGTGTTTTCCTTGGAGTTGGGGAGACTGAGGGAGACATGATTGAGATGTATAGCATTATGAGCACCATAGGATAGACAGGAAGAAACATTTCCTCGTAGCAGAGGGATCAATGACCAGGGGCATAGATTTGAGGTGAGAACAGGAGATTGATGGGATGTGAGGACGTTTTGCTTCCACACAGAGATTGATGGGAATCTAGCAGTCACTGTTTGCAAAGGTAGTAGATGCAGAAACTCTCCTAACATTTAAGAAGTATTTAGATGTATACTTGCAATGCCAAGATGTACAAGGTTATGGGCAAAATGCTGGAAAGTGGTATTAAAATAGCTAGCTGGTTGTTTTTGACTGATGCAGACTCGATGAGCTGAACAACCTTTTTCTATTACTTCTTAATTTAGCAATTTTTATTTAAATGAAGCAATGTATGTTTGTTATTAAGTTTTGTTGAATCATGTTTACTGAAAGATGCTGATAAAACATTAATGTTTTAATTTTAACAGATCATTGAGAAGAAAATTATTCCCTTTGTTGATAAATGGGAAGAAGCAAGGGCATTCCCAGCCCATACAATCTTCAAAATTCTTGGACAGGCTGGCTTCCTGGGTGTTAACAAACCAATAGGTAATCGGATGTATGATTCTATAATAATTTTTATAATTTCAACATATGTACTTTAGTAACAGCTTAGGATTTCTTTAGAAATGACAAAAAAGAAATAAATAATGTACAATTTCAAACAGACATCAAGTATTATATAGGAGAAAGTGAGGACTGCAGATGCTGGAGATCAGAGTTGAGAGTGTGATGCTGGAAAAGCACAGCAGGCCAGGCAGCATCTAAGGAATAGTGGAATCGATGTTTTGGGCATAAGCCTTTCATCGGGAATGAGGCGTGTGAGCCGCTGAGCTGCCAGATAAATGGGAGGGGGATGGGGCTGAGGGAAGGTAGCTGACAATGCAATAGATAGATGAAGGTGGGGGAGAATATGGTAGGCCAGAGAGGAAGGTGGAGCGGATAGATGGGAAAGACGATGGACAGGTCAAGACGGTGGTGCCGAGTTAGAGGCTTGGGTCTGGGATAAGGTGAGGGGAGGGGAAATGAGGAAACTGCTAAAATTCACATTGATCCCATGTGGTTGCAGGGTCCCAAGGTAGAAGATGAGGTGTTCTTCTTCCTCCAGGCATCAGGTGATTATGGTTTGGCGATGGAGGACGCCCAGGACCTGCATGTCCTTGGTGGAGTGGGAGGGGGAGTTGAAGTGTTCAGCCATGGGGCAATGGGGTTCTCTGAAGCTATCCGCAAGTTGGCGTCCTGTCTCCCCAATGTAGAGGAGAGCACATTGGGTGCAATGGATATAGTAGATGACATTTGTGGAGGTACAGGTAAATTTCTGTCTAATGTGGAACGGGGGGGGGGGGGGGTGGGGTGGTGAGGGGGAGTTGGATGTGGAACAATTCTTGTAAAACTATGGGCATTGGACAAATTAATGCACTCCCTTAAATTGAGTTTGTTGGCAGGAGAGCATTTAATCAGGCAGGAAGATTAGATTAGATTAGATTAGATTAGATTAGATTAGATTCCCTACAGTGTGGAAACAGGCCCTTCGGCCCAACCAGTCCACACTGACCCTCCATGGAGTAAACCACCCAGGCCCATTTCCCTCTGACTAATGCACCTAGCAATTTACAATGGCTAGTTCACCTGACCTACACATCTTTGGACTGTGGGAGGAAACCGGAGCACCCGGAGGAAACCCACGCAGACACACGGAGAATGTGCAAACTCCACACAGACAGTTGCCCGAGGCTGGAATTGAAACTGGGACCCTGGTGCTGTGAGGCAGCAGTGCTAACCACTGAGCTACCGTGCCGCCTTACAATGTGGAAACAGGCCCTTCGGCCCAACCAGTCCACACCAACCCTCCAAAGAGTAACCCACCCAGACCCATTTCCCTCTAACTAATGCACCTAACACAATGGGCAATTTAGCATGGCCAAGCCACCTGACCTGCACATCTTTGGACTGTGGGAGGAAACCGGAGCAGCCAGCAGAAACCCTCTCAGACACAGGGAGAATGTGCAGACTCCACAGACAGTCACCCGAGGCTGGAACCGAACCTGGGACCCTGGTGCTGTGAGGCAGCAGTGCTAACCACTGAGCCACCAAGCCACCATGACTGGAAGAACCCTGCTACCCTCCTTTTACCCTGAATTTAATCCATGGTGGGTAGACCTATGGACTGTCCTCCTCACCTCTGCTTATTGAGGTCCTTAAGTGGGCATGAATTGCACATTTAAGAGCCTCATCCCATTGCCGTGGTAAGCATGGGGTGGGGGGGAGGGTGGGGTGGTGGATGCTGGACCAATGACATGTCGGCGTCAGTTGTATATGCGCATGATCAAGTGGGCCCAACATCAGGATAGGTAGAGACTCACTGAAAGTCACCCTTCTGCTCTTGCTGCCAGCTGCTCTCAGTAACCAACCTGCAACCTCTTCTCCATTCACTCACCTGTAGCCTGGGATCCATTTCTAATGTTGAATCTCAAGTGGGTGTTCTACTGGAAGTAGCTCCTGCTTACACTCCGAGGTCTCAGAAAATCCTTGATTGATGGGAAAGTCACTCAGTGCTCAGGTAAATGTTTGAGTGGCACTCAGTGTCGCAGGTTTTTCCTGAAAGAGTTGGCTTGAGGATCCCATTTACTCTCCAGCTGGCAGACAAGACTCCTGTTGACTTCACTTAGTACTATCTGTTATCTTTCTTTTTTTTTCTGAATTTCTTGTTGTTGGGGTTTTATAGTACTCTTAAAAAATTAAGCAATTAAATCTAACTACAAACATGAATTTGGGTTATGAAAGTTATTTTTACTGTCTATCCCAATTTGCACCATACATCCTATGAGCTTTTTTGAAGCATCAGCATAAAAAGTTGCGATTGTCCTACCAGACCATAGGGTTGTTCTCTCATTAGAGAGAGACAGCTACTGGTGGTTTAACCTGAGGGTCACCATGCCTCACATGAGGGGGGAGATTGAGAAGCAGGGTCCTTAATGGATATTTAATGTGTGTTGTTGGCATCACTCTGGGTCACAAACCAGCCACTAAACAACTGCACTGAGCTTTAGTGGTGCAATCACAAAATAAAGAGTTCCAGAATATTGACACATCATGAAATGTCTACAATGTGTAACTAGGATGGTGTATATATTAAAGGATAGTTAATGGAAAGTTGATGTAATCACAACATTACAGTCCTTATTTTTGTTGCAAGTAAAGATTGCACGAAAGAGAAGTGTCAAAGTAACCTTGATGAGTTGTTATAAAATTATAACATTAGAAAATGTTCCAAGGCACTACACAGGAGTACTCCGAAGTATAATTTTATGCTGAACTCCATCAGATCTCAGGAGAGATTAAAAAATGATCAGACGAAGGCTTTTAAAGTGCATCTATAAGGGGGGAAAGACAAAGAGGGATGGGAGAGGTAAAGCGAGGGAGAGATTAGTGCTGCAATGCAATCAGTTGTAGGTCTTATACTTCAGCTACTTTGTGCCTTTGATAGGAGTAGATTTTGAAACTGCCAGTGCATCAGCCATGTGAATTGCTATATCCTCTGAGCTTCTTGAGCGTCATAACTTCAGCCAAGTAGTGTACTTTTCATCATACTTCTGATTTAAACCATTAAAAGGTAAAGTGGCTTTGAAGCATCAGGAGGTACATATTGGACAGTTGAGAACAGCAGCTTACTTTATACAGTAAGATACGCCTTCTAAGATGTTTCAACTGCTTTATAACCAATAAATTGTTTTTCAAGTACAATTACTATTGCTTTTCCTAATACAAAGTCCAATATCAGGAATTAAATGGATTACCAGGTGAATTGCTTTGGGTCTGGACCATTTTATTCCAGGAAATATTGGCCATGACTTAATCTTTGTGCTGCCATTGTTAGCTGTCTTACTAATATACTCATCCATTTAAGGGTTTAGTCCATTTTAACTCAGTCATGTAAAATGGTGGGTAAGCTGTCTGTGGTCAACAGAATAAGGTGAAGGAGAGCAATTTGTTGTATATCATCACCTCATTAGTTGGGGAGAAGTGGAGGCAGATAGTTGGGTGTAGGTTATTTGTCCCATTAGCTGCCTAGAGAGACTGCTTTAAGGAGACAAAATGATAATTATACTGTAGTTATCTTTATTTTCTCAAAAAGAATTGCTTTATCATAAATATAGTCATTTGGAGGCATGTTATAGCTTTTAGCGATTTCTGGCTTAAAGATGTTAGCCCAACATTTCTTGTGATAGTATTTTCACACAGGCTAATGAGGGAGGACAGTAATATTGGTTAAAGACAGGAAAGATTTAAAAGGAACCTAAAAGGGGCAGTCTTTTCACATAGAGGGTGGTGTGTGTATGGAATGAACTGCCAGAGGAAGTGGTGGAGGCTGGTTCAATTACAACATTAAAAGGCATCCTGATGGGTATATGAATGGGTCTAAAGGGATATGGGTCAAACGCTGGCAAATGGGACTAGATTAATCTGGTCAGCATTGATTAATTGGACCAAAGGGTCTGTTTCTGTGCTGTCCATCTCTATGACTCTGAATCTTTAGATCTTGAGAAGTGGTGTGTCAGCATTGGCAGGATGACTGGGTAATGTAGAAGTCCTAGGACAGAGAAGATGCAGCACAGTTCACATACTGTCAATCAGGAGGGAAGTATTGTTAAAGTTCCTTGATTAGACCCCAGCCCTGATCGTGAAATAATGACATAGAGCAGTAGAAGAAATGCTTAAAGTTAGGACAGATAAAACCAAATGTCTAACTTTCATCACCATATAGTAAGGTGTTTGAAACATGGCAAAGGTGGTCAATTGTGTGCTCCCAAATTGAGTAGTTTGAGTCGAGAAACATCTGTCGAGGGATTGCCCAGCTAATGTGGTTTTTATTCTGGAAGGTAGTTGTGGAATGCAGTTGAGCCCACACTTCCTGAACACAAATTGGAACCAGCCAAGACCCTCTAAAGTAGGTTGTTAAAAATCACCTCAATTCTCTGTTAGGCTCTTTTCCTGAGATTTCACACATGAGATGCAATTCGCACACACAAACTTCAACAAACAGTTAAAATCTATGAAAGCCAGGACAAGCTGGGTGACCCCCTTTGACATACTTCATAGGCGTGCAAAGTGGAGTCAAAGAAGCACCGAACAAAGAAAACACATACCTTTATACAGGTATACAGGTCAGTTGGTAAACCTTACAGATATTCTGGCCACTCCCTCCCCCCCCCCCCCCCCCCCCCCCCCCCCCCCAAATAACCAAATGTTATCCCAGGTACAGTGGTAGGATGAGGTCATCCTCAGACATAATGTAAACATAAATGCCCTATCCTGGGGAATCATTATGCAAACAATTTCCTGACTCCGTGATTCCCATGACGATATAGATGTGATATGTCCTAGCTTCGGGGCATGGCTATTAAAGCATTTCTGAATGGAAGGGACTGAATGAGAGTTTAATTTGATAATAGCAGGAGAGTAGTAGTAAATGACTGGCCAAATGAAGTGGGAGTCATCCACATTCCTGCATGAATATCATCCCCACCCATTTCCAGAATGTTCAGCTTCTGGAGAAAGACAGTACATTTTAACCCTTTAACATTACATTAATGTCCAGAGAGATGATGTAATGTTAAAAGATTGAATGATATCTACAACTTTATCCCAAATTTTTTGTTCAACATTTTGTCCCTGAGCCTTTGTCCCTCACCAAGGCAACTTAGGATCATTCAAACCTGTGACCTTCTCCACCGAGAAGGCCAAGGACAGCAGATACACGGAAACACTACCACCTGCAAGTTCCCTTCAACTCCATACATATTCCTGACTTGTAACTATGTTGCTGCCCTTCACTGTGATGCAAAATCCTAGAGCTTCCTTCCTAAATGGGCTAGCCCTAATCCTAATCCATCTGGTATAGGTACACCAGATGGACTGCAGCAGTCCAAGAAGGCACCTCACCATCACCTTCTCAAAGGAAATTAGGAATGAATAATAAATGCTAGCTAGCTTACGATGGCCATATCCCATGAAAGAATGAACATAATAATTCTCCATGTACTCCCCTGCCTACATATGCAAACTCATGTGAACCCATGATTTCCATCTACTCTCAATTACCTCTTATATTCCCATGTCAGCCAATGATCCTGTCCATGGCCTCTTGTAGTTTTATGCCAACTCATGCCAATCCATGACTCTCCAAACACCCTTTACCCTTGCATCCTCCTGTCAGTTCGCCCAATATCTACTAGACACAGTCCTCAGGTCCCATGCTGAAATGAAATAAAATAATTTGCTAAATATAATTATACAGTTCTCTATAAAAATTCTCCCATTAATTGAACATCCATTGAATAAATTTATAAAAAAACAATCTTTATATTCATAACTAGCTTTCCTTTTATCAATGTCTTTTAGCTATCAGTCATACTGAACCTACAACTTTACATTGTGATAATGATGGCTTGAGGAAAACAAGCATGAATAATGCTCTACTGATAGCACTGAAGAGTATTTGAAACTGCTGGAGAGATTTTTTAAACTCCCATAGACACATCCAGCAGTTTTGTTTACGATTTTTGAAGAGCTGCCCATATAAACAACTTCACAACTTAGTGTTCTATGGATCTTGCCCATCTTTTTAGAGAAAATGCAACTTTTCTAAAGATTGGTAAAAAGAGGCACAAAGTAAAAGCTTTTCATCTTGTACTCATCAGGACAAGGGCGCAATAAACCAGAATCTGAAAAGGAGCATCCATATCTATAGCATTCGCAGTAAACTCTGATCAATCAGAATGTTGCCATAGGAATATTCAGAAATTAGGAGTTTCTATGATCCTTTGAAAAAGGTGCAGTGCAAGTGCAAATTCCTTTTGAGTACATAAAAATGGATCCTGTGAGTTTATATAGCTTAAGATCTCTAAAGATTCTCCTCAGAATCTCTAAAGGTTCGTAACTCCCACACTACTGCATAAGGCACTTGATGTAAAAATAATGTCAGAGAAAGTAGAAGCAATATTGGGAATTTGGTTAATAGATTCTACTCTGCCATTTATTATAATCATGGCTGATACTCTACTCCAAACCATAGTCCCAGCTTCTCCATATCTATTGACGCCTTTAGTTACTAGAAGTCTATCTATTCCTTTTTTACTATAAATTCAGTAACTTGGCCTCCAGCGTTCTGTGTAAGAGAATTCCACAACTTCACCACCCCAGAATGAAAACAAATTATCCTCGTCTCTGTCCTAAAGAGTCTACTGTGTATTTACTGTGTCCCATTCTTAATAGACTCCCCAGGTGAGGAGAGCAACATTCCTGCATTTGGTCTGCCCAGCCCTATCAGAGTCCCTTCTCTTGTTCTAAATTCCAGCAAATACAGGGTGAGATGTCCCAATCCCCTCTCATATGACAAACCTGTCATCCTAGGAATTAGCAAGCTGGATCTTCACTGAATTCCCTCAGTGGCAAGTATATCTTAGGTAGGGAGACAAAAGTGCACTCAATACTCAATTTGTGGTGTCTCCAAGGTCCTGCACAGCTGCACTTGGACATCCTTGCAACTGTACTGAAATTCCCTTGTATAAGGACACCTAGGTCCCTTTTGTGCATAGACGCTCCCAATGTACCATTGTTCAATGAGTATTCTGCCATTTTATTTTCCCATTGCAAAGGCTACCTTCACACCTAATCATGCTATACTGCATCTGGTATTGTATTTACCCACTCAATTAGTTTGTCTCAGTCACCATGAAACCTCTTCTTCCCCACTTTGAATTCCCTCTTCCAAATTGCAGATGTGCATTGTGAATAGCTGGGGCCCAAGCATTGGTCTGTGGTATCCCACCACCTTCCACTCCAAAAATGATCCATTTAATGTCTGTTTCCTATCTGCTGAGCAATTCCTAATCTGTATATCACCCTCAATAGGAGAAAGTGAGGACTGCAGATGCTGGAGATCAGAGCTGAAAATGTGTTGCTGGAAAAGCGCAGCAGGTCAGGCAGCATCCAAGGAGCAGGAGAATCGGTGTTTCGGGCATGAGCCCTTCTTCAGGAATGGCCTTAAGAAGGGCTCATGCCCGAAATGCCGATTCTCCTGTTCCTTGGATGCTACCTGACCTACTGCGCTTTTCCAGCAACACATTTTCAGCTATCACCCTCAATATCATTGTGCTTTAATCTTGCACACAAACTCTTATGTGACACTCGATTAAAAAATTTCTAAACATAAGCCATATCCATTGGCTTCCTCAAGTCTATCCCACTGGTTAAGTCTTCAAAATACTCCAGTTGTTTGGACAAAGGTTATTTCATTTCAGAAATCCACATTTACTTTGTTTAATCCTATTGATTTTTAGGCCTTGGAGATTTATCAGCTTCATTCCTGTTAACCTCTCCAGAAGTTTTTTTTACTAATAGTAATTTCTTTCGGTTCTTGCCTCTCAATAGCCCTTTGCTTCCTTCACATTTCTGGGAGGTGAGCAACATCATCTACAGTGTACATGGATCAAAAGCAGTTGTTTAATTGCTTGACCATGTCCTTGTTCTCTATTATCAAGTCTCCCATTTCAGACTCGAAGATATTTGCCTTCACTGAATATTTCTTTTTACACACTTGTGTGTTTGAACTCATCACCGTGTTTAGGCAATAGTGAGGACTGCAGATGCTGGAGATCAGAGGTCTAGATCAGAGTGGTGCTGGAAAAGCACAGCAGGTCAGGCAGCATCCGAGGAGCAGGAGAATCGACGTTTCGGGCAAAAGCCCTTCAGCAGAAAATGCCTTCCTGATGAAGGGCTTTTGCCCGAAACATCAATTTTTCTGCTCCTCGGATGCTGCCTACCAGCTGTGCTTCCTTAGCACTGAGTTTGCCTGTCCCTTATGAATTTAGTTGCCAATACAAAATTGTCGCATTCCATCCCCATCTGCCTCCCCAATGCAGTGATAATAGAATTTGTCAGGAATTGGGATTGCCAGGTGCTTTTGAATCTGATTTTATCCAATTTTATTACAAGAGATCTAAGTCCAGGTAAATCCGAAGCTTAGTCAAAAAGGTAGGTTTTAAGGAGCATCCTAAAAGGGGAAAGCAAGGTAGGGAAGCAGAGGCAAGCGAGAGAACATATGGAAATACACTGGGCTTGCGCAACTAAAGGCACAGATATCAATAGTAAATGAGTTAAAATTAAGACTGGATTAAATTCCATATTTAACAGAGCACAGAGGGGCATAGGGGATTTCGAGATTAAAGAGAGAAGATGCAGAGGCTATGGAGGGATTTAAAGATAAGTGTGAGAATATTAAAATTGATTCCTTGCTTGAGTGGGAACCAATATAGGCCAGCAATAGCATCATAGAGATGTACAGCATGGAAACAGACCCTTCGGTCCAATCTGTCCACGCCGACCAGATATCCCAACCCAATCTAGTCCCACCTGCCAGCACCCGGCCCATATCCCTCCAAACCCTTCCTATTCATATACCCATCCAAATGCCTCTTAAATGTTGCAATTGTACCAGCCTCCACCACTTCCTCTGGCAGCTCATTCCATACATGTACCACCCTCTGCGTGAAAAAGTTGCCCCTTAGGTCTCTTTTATATCTTTCCCCTCTCACCTTAAACCTATGCCATCTAGTTCTGGACTCCCAGGGACAGGACGTTGTCTGTTTATCCTATCCATGCCCCTCACAATTTTGTAAACCTCTATAAGGTCACCCCTCAGCCTCCGACGCTCCAGGGAAAACAGCCCCAGCCTGTTCAGCCACTCCCTATAGCTCAAATCCTCCAACCCTGGCAACATCCTTGTAAATCTTTTCTGAACCTTTTCAAGTTTCACAACATCTTTCCGATAGAAAGGAGACCAGAATTGCACACAATATTCCAACAGTGGCCAAACCAATGTCCTGTACAGCCGCAATATGACCTCCCAACTCCTGTACTCAATACTCTGATCAATAAAGGAAAGCATACCAAACGCCTTCTTCACTATCCTATCCTGCGACCCCACTTTCAAGGAGCTATGAATCTGCACTCCCAGGTCTCTTTGTTCAGCAACACTCCCTAGGACCTTACCATTAAGTGTATAAGTCCTGCTAAGATTTGCTTTCCCAAAATGCAGCACCTCGCATTATCTGAATTAAACTCTATCTGCCACTTCTCAGCCCATTGGCCCATCTGGTCCAGATCCTGTTGTAATCTGAGGTAACCCTCTTCGCTGTCCACTAGACCTCCAATGTTGGTGTCATCTGTAAACTTACTAACTGTACCTCTTATGCTCACATCCAAATCATTTATGTAAATGACAAAAAGTAGAGGATGCAGCACCGACCCTTGTGGCACTCCACTGGTCACAGGCCTCCAGTCTGAAAAGCAACCCTCCACCACCATCCTTCTGTCTTCTACCTTTGAGCCAGTTCTATATCCAAATGGCTAGTTCTCCCTTTATCCCATGAGATCTAACCTTGCTAATCAGTCTCCCATGGGAAACCTTGTTGAACGCCTTACTGAAGTCCATATAGATCACATCTACTGCTCTGCCCTCATCAATCTTCTTTGTTACTTCAAAAAACTCAATCAAGTTTGTGAGACATGATTTTCCACGCACAAAGCCATGTTGACTATCCTGAATCAGTCCTTGCCTTTCCAAATACATGTACATCCTGTCCCTCAGGATTCCCTCCAACAACTTGCCCACCACTGAGGTCAGGGTCACCAGTCTATAGTTCCCTGGCTTGTTTTTACCGCCCTTCTTAAACAGTGGCACCACGTTTGCCAACCTCCAGTCTTCCGGCACCTCACCTGTGACTATCGATGATACATATATCTCAACAAGAGGCCCAGCAATCACTTCTCTAGCTTCCCACAGAGTTCTCGGGTACACTTGATCAGGTCCTGGGATTTATCCACTTTTAACCGTTTCAAGACATCCAGCACTTCCTACTCCGCAATCTGGACATTTTGTAAGATGTCACCGTCTTTTTCCCTACAGTCTATATCTTCCATATGCTTTTCCACAGTAAATACTGATGCAAAATATTCATTTAGTATCTCTCCCATTTTCTGTGGCTTCACACAAAGGCCGCCTTGCTGATCTTTGAGGGACCCTATTCTCTCCCTAGTTACTCTTTTGTCCTTAATATTTTTGTAAAAACCCTTTGGATTCTCCTTAATTCTATTTGCCAAAGCTATCTCATGTCCCCTTTTTGCCCTCCTGGTTTCCCTCTTAAGTATACTCCTACTTCCTTTATACTCTTCTAAGGATTCACTCGATCTATCCTGTCCATACCTGACATATGCTTCCTTCTTTTTCTTAACCAAACCCTCAATTTCTTTAGTCATCCAGCATTCCCTAGACCTACCAGCCTTCTCTTTCAACCTGACAGGAATATACTTTCTCTGGATTCTTGTTATCTTATTTCTGAAGGCTTCCCATTTTCCAGCCGTCCCTTTACCTGCAAACATCTGCCCCCAATCAGCTTTCGAAAGTTCTTGCCTAATACCGTCAAAATTGGCCTTTCTCCAATTTAGAATTTCAACTTTTAGATCTGGTCTATCCTTTTCCATCACGATTTTAAAATGAATAGAATTATGGTCGCTGACCCCAAAGTGCTCCCCCACTCACATCCTCAGTCACCTGCCCTGCCTTATTTCCCAAGAGTAGGTCAAGGTTTGCACCTTTGTAAAAACAATGACTGCAGATGCTGGAAACCAGACTCTGGATCAGTGGTGCTGGAAGAGCACAGCAATTCAGGCAGCATCCGACGAGCAGCAAAATCTCTGATCAGTGGTGCTGGAAGCACCTTCTCTAGTAGGTACATCCACATACTGAATCAGAAAATTGTTTTGTACGCACTTAAGAAATTCCTCTCCATCTAACCCTTTAACACTATGGCAGTCCCAGTCGATGTTTGGAAAGTTAAAATCCCTTAACATAACTACCCTATTATTCTTACAGATAGCTGAGATCTCCCTACAAGTTTGTTTCTCAATTTCCCTCTGACTATTAGGGGGTCTATAATACAATCCCAATAAGGTGATCATCCCTTTCTTATTTCTCAGTTCCACCCAAATAACTTCCCTGGATGTATTTCAGGGAATATCCTCCCTCAGCACAGCTGTAATGCTATCCCTTATCAAAAATGCCACTCCCCCTCCTCTCTTGCCTCCCTTTCTATCCTTCATGTCGTATTTGTATCCTGGAACATTAAGCTGCCAGTCCTGCCCATCCCTGAGCCATGTTTCTGTAATTGCTATGATATCCCAGTCCCATGTTCCTAATCATGCCCTGAGTTCACCTGCCTTTCCTGTTAGGTCCCTTGCATTGAAATAAATGCAGTTTAATTTATTAGTCCTACCTTGTCTCTGCCTGCCCTGACTGTTTGATTCACTTCTGTTCTCAACTGTACCAGTCTCAGATTGACCTCTTTCCTCACTATCTCCCTGGGTCCCACCCCCCTCCCCCACCTTACTAGTTTAAATCCTCCCAAGAAGTTCTAGCAAATTTTCCTGCACCACAGGACTGATAGATGAATGGAACTTGCTGTGAATTATGGGAGCAGAGGCTTGGATGACCTCAAGTTTACAGAAGGTAGAATGTGTGACATCAGTTAGGAGTACTTAAGAATGATTGGGTTTAGAGGGAACAAAGACATAAATCAGGGCATCAGAAGCAGATGATCTGAAGCACAGATTATGTTGGGTGGTGCTACACAATTGGCAGCAATGGGTGTTTGTGATGGTATGGCTATGAAGTCAGATTAAACATGAGACCAAGGTTTCAAATAAACTGGCTTAGTCTGCCTGTTGTCAGCGAGAGAGGTGGAGTTAGTACTGTCTTAATACAAGTTGTGTGGTCTCCATATAGACTTAGCAAAATTACTTGCAATATCTTCAGTAGCCCACAAGATTATTTATTTTGCGTAATCTGAAAAGCATGATTTGAGAAGGAAGCAATGAAAATGCGTCAAATTTCTTAAACTAAAATATTAACTATTATGATTAAGTACTAAACAGATTAGGCTGTCATGCTGTCAAAAATGTAACACTAATATAAGATGGACCTTCCTGTGTTACTGTATTACTCAGTCAAAGTTGCTTATGGGACAAGTTAATATGAAATCATAAAAGACCTTTTAGCTCATCAAACTTGGTACTTTGCCAGATATTACATAATATGGTCTATCATTTTTGTACTCAACTCACACAGTTATTAGAAGTACCAAAGATAATAGAAAAGAATCTCAAAAATATTTATGTAACCTTACAGCCTCCATTATTCAGCTCTTTGGTTATTTTCCAGACTCTTGTTATGTCACAACAGTACAAAAGTAATTGGACTTGGTAGAGTACTTGATGGTTTCTATATCTTTAACCTTACAATGTTTCATCCTGTTTTGCACTTGTTTTTTCTGCTGATTCCTGCTGATTTTTTTTTCATTTTCATCCTTGTTTCCAGATGTTCTCTGGTGTGTTGCCTAATTCATTCTCCATTAGTGAAACTAAGCTAAGGGTTTCTGCTACTTAATTAATTTTGGTAGACATCACACCTAAATGCAATTCTGTGCTCATTTAAAGTCCATGGTTCACAAAGTATTCTGTGCCCTTGCAATAAAACTGCTGGACAATACTTAACACCCTTCTGTCTTAGTATTGCAATCAGGAGAATGTAGAAGCTGCTTTGGAATCACTTCTTCCCAGACCATGGATTAGCTACAAAATTACCCTTCTCAATTGCAACAAACAAAGCATTCGATGTGGTGGGGAGGTGAATGTGGTTCATAGATTATGAATTTGCTTGTGATTTCTCCACACCTCATGGAACTAATGGATAATAGTCCAAAATGGAAGTTAGTTATATGTTAATGGGGGAGGAAGGAAAGTCAAAAGATTAATTGCACTGTGGGAGTTCTTGAGTTCCTGATTTTTTTTCAAGAAATAGATGAATGAGAAAAGTTAGCCCCATGAACTTCAGTGTTCTGAATTGTCATTCACTTGCTGAAGTTGAATGCAACGCAGAACATTGCACCTGTCTGCCATTTTGGTTAGAGAATATAATGTCAAGAAGCTAAGAGGGAATGCAGACTTTTTCAAAATAAAATTAATTTTTCTGCAACCCCAAACACTGAAGAATATAAAGTAAAGTATTGTTTGCTGTTGAATTAGATCGATGAAGAACAAAATAAAATCACATGAAAAATATCTCATTCAGGTTCTGAAGAAGAGTGACATTGATCTTAAAATGTTAACTCTGTTTCTCACTCCACAAATGCTACCAAAACAGCTGAATTTTTCTGGCAGTTTCTGTTTTTATTTTTGATTCTGTGGCCACTTTATTGAAACAGATTTGAGATAATACATCGTATTTTTTCTTCATGTCTTTCATCTTGTCACTTGTCATTTTTATGCTTTGCTTTCTTTGTGACTGATTATTTTTTTCCTGATGCGTGTTTCTGACTTTCTTTAATTTTTCACTTTTGATCCTATCTCCATTTACTTTTACTATTATTCTGACTGCTCATTGTCTCAGCTTCAGACCTCCCAGGTAAGTGCATACTCATGTTGCAACATTCTGTGACAAATCATCCGCCGACATTTCCGCCACCTCCAAAAAGACCCCACTTCCAACCGTAACAAGGACAGAACGCCCCAGGTGCTGACCTTCCACCCTACAAACCTTCGCATAAACCAAATCATCCGCCGACAATTCCGCCACCTCCAAAAAGACCCCACCACCAGGGATATATTTCCCTCACTACCCCTTTCCGCCTTCCACAAAGACCGTTCCCTCTGTGACTACCTGGTCAGGTCCACGTCCCCCTACAACCCACCCTCCCATCCTGGCACTTTCCCCTGCCACCGCAGAACTGTAAAACCTGCGCCCACACCTCCTCCCTCACCTCTATCCAAGGCCCTAAAGGAGCCTTCCACATCCATCAAAGTTTTACCTCCACATCCACTAATATCATTTATTGTATCCGTTGCTCCCGATGCGGTCTCCTCTACATTGGGGAGACTGGCCGCCTCCTAGCAGGGCGCTTTAGGGAACATCTCCGAGACACCCTAGCCAATTAACCAAACCGCCCCTTGGCCCAACATTTCAACTCCCCCTCCCACTCTGCCGAGGACATGGAGGTCCTGGGCCTCCTTCACCGCCGCTCCCTCACCACCAGACGCCTGGAGGAAGAACGCCTCATCTTCCGCCTCGGAACACTTCAACCCCAGGGCATCAATGTGGACTTCAACAGCTTCCTCATTTCCCCTTCCCCCACCTCATCCTAGTTTCAAACTTCCAGCTCAGCACTGTCCCCTTGACTTGTCCGGACTTGTCCGACCTGCCTAGCTCCTTTTCCACCTATCCACTCCACCCTCTCCTCCCTGACGTATCACTCACCCATTGTACTCTATGCTACTCTCTCCCCACCCCCACCCTCCTCTAGCTTATCTCTCCACGCTTCAGGCTCTCTGCCTTTATTCCTGATGAAGGGCTTTTGCCCAAAACGTCAGTTTCGCTGCTCGTTAGATGCTGCCTGAATTGCTGTGCTCTTCCAGCACCACTGATCCAGAATCTGGTTTCCAGCATCTGCAGTTATTGTTTTTACCTCGTTGGTTTTAACCCTACTGCGAATCCTCTTGCAAGGATGCCTGCCTTGAAGAAGTTTTCCTCCTCTCTCTACAAGAATCTCAGGGAGTCTCTCTCCCACTGCAACTCCCAGGTCATTTCCTCTGCCCTGAAGCTCTTCAACCATTTCCTGAAACAAACCCGCTACCACAGCCACATTTGCTTCCTCAGTGCATGCCTCTGTAACCAACTCATCCCACACGGACTCCGGGCCACCTATAAACCAGCAGAGTTCGAACCCGAACAGGACAAACAGTACAGACTACAGATTCAAAAACACCAGCAACAGTTCTCCTTCAAGATCCTCCGCTCCACGCTCGCAGCAATGCGCCGGCACCTAACCTCTCTACAGTCTGCCCTGCCTCAGCTGAGGGCCACACTCTCTCAGAATTGCAAAGGACCCACTCTGCACTACATCCTCAGGAGAATTCATACTCTCAACAAACAGTATTTCAATTCCATCTCAAACATCAAAAACTGTAAGTACAACAAACTTTTATCTACCCACCTCCATAACCAGCGCTTCTCAAACATTCCAGAAGATTCCCCAGGCCTCGGAAACGCCATTAGCCATGCGACTGATGCAGCTACCACCTACAAGCTGATTGGTGATGTCACTTCCGCCCCCATCATGGCCACTCCCACAGCCACTTCCGGCCCTCACATCATCGCCGATGCCACACGCTCAGTGACTTCCGCCACCCCTACTGCCGTGTCTGCCACCACTTCCACCCCCACCAGCGCCACTCACCTGCATTCTGCTGACACGCCCCCCACAGACCCCACTGTCACTCTCCCCACCCCCCAGAACCCCGAGGGGAACACTACCCCTGCTCATGACTCCACCCCCATTCCCCCCACCATCACACCCATTCCAGGAACTGGCTCCGACCCCACTCCCAGCTCCACACCCACACCAGATCCCAGCTCCCAGCCCTGCCGAGTTTTCACCATCCCTCCAGATCTCCCACTCACTGAGGATGAACGATCAGTCCTCAGCAAAGGACTCACCTTCATCCCCCTCCGTCCACGCATCAATGAATTTAATACACGCCGTGGCATCGAACACTTCTTCCGTCGCCTCCGCCTCCGAGCTTACTTTCACAATCAGGACTCCCGCCCCCCTTCGCCCACCTCCAACAGACTGCATCCACCTGGACACCCTGCGCTGGCCTATTACCTGTCCTCGACCTCTTCATTTCTTACTGCCGCTGGGACATTAACCGCCTCAACCTGTCGACCCCACTCCAACCTCTCACCCTCACAACGCACAGCCCTCCAATCCCTCTGCTCTAATCCCAACCTCACCATTAAGCCAGCAGATAAAGGGGGCGCAGTGGTAGTCTGGCACACTGACCTCTACACCGCTGAAGCCAAACGCCAACTCGAGGACACCTCTTCCTACTGTCCCCTCGACCATGACCCCACCCCCCATCACCAAACCATCATCTCCCAGACCATACAGAACCTCATCACCTCAGGAGATCTCCCACCCACAGCTTCCAACCTCATAGTCCGGGAACCCCGCACTGCCCGGTTCTACCTCCTTCCCAAGATCCACAAGCCTGACCACCCTGGCCGACCCATTGTCTCAGCATGCTCCTGCCCCACTGAACTCATCTCTACCTACCTCGACACTGTCCTATCCCCCCGAGTCCAGAAACTCCCCACATACGTTCGGGACACCACCCACGCCCTCCACCTCCTCCAAGACTTCCGTTCCCTGGCCCCCAACGCGTCATCTTCACCATGGATATCCAATCCCTCTACACCTCCATCCGCCATGACCAGGGCCTCCAAGCCCTCCGTTTTTTCCTCTCCAGACGTCCCCATCTGTACCCTTCCACTGACACACTCATTTGTTTGACCGAACTGGTCCTCACCCTTAACAATTTCTCCTTTGAATCCTCCCACTTCCTCCAGACCAAAGGGGTAGCCATGGGCACACGTATGGGCCCCAGCTATGCCTATCTCTTTGTTGGCTACGTAGAACAGTTGATCTCACGTAATTACACCGGCACCACTCCCCACCTCTTCCTCCGCTACATTGATGACTGCATTGGCGCCACCTCGTGCTCCCGCGAGGAGGTTGAGCAATTCATCAACTTCACCAACACATTCCACCCTGACCTTAAATTTACCTGGACCATCTCTGACACATCCCTCCCCTTCCTGGACCTCTCCATCTCCATTAGTGATGACCGACTTGACACTGACATTTTTTACAAACCCACCGACTCCCACAGCTACCTGGATTACACCTCTTCCCACCCTAACTCCTGCAAAAATGCCATCCCGTATTCCCAATTCCTCCACCTCCACCGTATCTGCTCCAGGAGGACCAGTTCCACCACAGAACACACCAGATGGCCTCCTCCTTTAGAGACCGCAATTATCCTTCCCACGTGGTTAAAGATGCCCTCCAACACATCTCGTCCACATCCTGCACCTCCGCCCTCAGACCCCACCCCTCCAACCATAACAAGGACAGAATGCCACTGGTGCTCACCTTCCACCCTACAAACCTTCGCATAAACCAAATCATCCGCCGACATTTCCGCCACCTCCAAAAAGACTCCACCACCAGGGATATATTTCCCTCCCTACCCCTTTCCACCTTCCGCAAAGACCGTTCCCTCTGTGACTACCTGGTCAGGTCCACGCCCCCTTACGACCCAGCCTCCCATCCTGGCACTTTCCCCTGCCACCGCAGGAACTGTAAAACCTGTGCCCACACCTCCTCCCTCACCTCTATCCAAGGCCCTAAAGGAGCCTTCCACATCCATCAAAGTTTTACCTCCACATCCACTAATATCATTTATTGTATCCGTTGCTCCCGATGCGGTCTCCTCTACATTGGGGAGACTGGCCGCCTCCTAGCAGGGCGCTTTAGGGAACATCTCCGAGACACCCTAGCCAATTAACCAAACCGCCCCTTGGCCCAACATTTCAACTCCCCCTCCCACTCTGCCGAGGACATGGAGGTCCTGGGCCTCCTTCACCGCCGCTCCCTCACCACCAGACGCCTGGAGGAAGAACGCCTCATCTTCCGCCTCGGAACACTTCAACCCCAGGGCATCAATGTGGACTTCAACAGCTTCCTCATTTCCCCTTCCCCCACCTCATCCTAGTTTCAAACTTCCAGCTCAGCACTGTCCCCTTGACTTGTCCGGACTTGTCCGACCTGCCTAGCTCCTTTTCCACCTATCCACTCCACCCTCTCCTCCCTGACGTATCATCTTAACTCCTCCCCCACTCATCCATTGTACTCTATGCTACCCTCCTTGAGTTTATCTCTCCACGCTTCAGGCTCTCTGCCTTTATTCCTGATGAAGGGCTTTTGCCCAAAACGTCGATTTCGCTGCTCGTTGGATGCTGCCTGAATTGCTTTGCTCTTCCAGCACCACTGATCCAGATTCTGTGACCCTATACCCACATCATTAGTACTATATTTTGGGAAGGAAGAGATTATTCAATAACTGTTAAGTTTTCTTTCTTAAATCAAAAATATTGGGGTGAAAACTCTGAATAAAAATCAATACTAATGTTGTTAATTTGAATCTCATTTGAGCTGCTGGAGATTAAGATTTTAGTTTGTTTATTGTGAAGTGTTTTGATTCCTATAAAACCTAGCACAGACTTTAGGAAGTTCTGAGTTCAGATTTCTTTTCTGCCAAGTTCCAGGTATTGTGACAACAGGCGAGAGAAATTGATGATAAGCTTTTACCCTCTATCCCAAAGGCAGAATTTATTTGGCAAAATTACTTTCCTGATAAATAAAGTGCAAGATTTATTGCACTCCAGCTGAAATTAGATAATAAGAAATGTACAGGCCAAAAGCAGTGCATTTTTATTCAAACTTTACTTTTAAAAATGTTATTACAAAAAATTAGAATAATTAAGTAAACAATCAAATGGCTGTAGTTGGGAAGAGGAAAAGCTCTAACCTTCAACAATGAGAGATTTGAGAGGGTAGCTGTGTTAGGGGTTAAAATTTGGGATTAATAGAGCCGCCAGTCTGTTATGACGTGGGAATTGAACCCCTCTGCTAATTAAAACTAAACACCTGGAAAAGCTCACCTCATGATCTGCTAAAAATGTGAGTGAATGAAAGAGAACTCATAATTTACACTGTTTAAAGAAAAATAACAGTTCCTACCTTTAAAAGTGAATATCAAACAAAAACTATTAACAAATCCAAGCCCCCTTCTTTTTAACTAATTACTATCTGACCCCAACTCTATGAAAATGCTGCTCCAGTATCACAATTATTAAACATTACATTAACTTAATCTCAAGTCCACACAGTCTCTTATGCTGTCTTCCTTCTGGTCTTTTGAATCTGTTACTTTCTTCTGACCTTCTGATTCTGTTGTCTTCTCTCTGGGTTATCGTCTTACCTTTTCCTGTAAAAGCAGCAAAAGGTACCTTTTGACAGATAGTGTCTTGTGAGATGTATTTGAGAGCAAGATATTTATTTCTTTGGATAGCAGTTGCTCTCTGGTTCGATGGGCAGTTCCTCTTTAATCACCAACGCTTGCCCAGAAGCTTAAACCTTCCAGGAAGGAACTTGTTCTTCATCTCCTTTGTTCACTTCCAACTTGAAGGGTTTGTTGATGCTGGCAAACTGGGCATCCATTTTTTTGCAGTTGGTGTTTGCGGGCAATTGTTTGGCAGAGTGTGCTTGTATCAATCTTTTAAGTATTTCATATTACTGAGATCAGGATGGGAAAAAGCTTTGATATATTTGAGACAGCACATCAGTAGAGGAACTCCATCAGGATCCACAATAGTGATAATGCACTGTTGTGAGCTTAGCATATGCATAACAGACAAATCAACTTTGCAAAACGTACCACTTGTGTATGGTTTGCAGACTGAAACTCAGATTTCTTGGCCTCTCAGATGCTTTTGAAAGCTGAAGTTGTCACTTTTTACAGGGAGATCTGCTTCCTCCTGCACTTATTGGCTATGCATTGCTAATACTGGTAAAGTGTTCAACCCTGAATCTTTTGCTTCCAATCCTTCCAGATGGTGTAGGTAACCATCAGTGTCTACCAGTCTGTTGCACAAAATGTAAGAGGAATTTTCCTTGTGGCATTGATCAGAGACACCAGCTGTTCAGTTTATGTCTCATAGCCTTAGCAGTAGGAAATTTGTAGAACTTTGAGTTCAGTGTAAACAGATTTTTCTATAATTTGTTTTATTACTGGTTCTGGCTTTTGAGGTCTTAGAGTCGTACAACATGGAAGCAGACACTTCTGTCAACCAGTCCTTGCTGACCATGTTCCCAAACTAAACTAGTCCCACCTGCCTGCACTTGGCCCATGTCCCTCCCAACCTTTCCTATTCATGAACTTATCCAAAAGTATTTTGAATGTTGTAACTATACCTGCACCCACCACTTTCTCTGGCAGTTCATTCCACACAAGAACCACTCTTTGTGTAAAAAGGTTGCCACCTCATGTCCTTTTTAAAACTTTCTCTCTCAAGTTAAAAACTCCTCCTCGCTCATTCTAGGGAAAAGACCAGTGGAAAACAGTCCCAGTCTTTTCAGTCTATTTTGATTTTTCTAACTCTCAATTCCCAGCAACATCTTGGTAAACCTTTTCTGAACGCTGTCCAGTTTAATAATATCTTTTTTATAACAAGGCGATCAGAACTGCACACAATACTTAGAAGAGTCTCATCAATGTCCTCTACAACCTCAATAGAACACCTCAACTCCTATACTCAAAGGTCTAAGCAATGAAGGCAAATGTGCTAAATGCCTCTTAACCACCCTGCCTACCTGGAAAACTTCAAAGAATTGTGTACCTGAACCTCTTGGTGTGTCTGTTCTACAACACTACCAATGAGGAGAAAGTGAGGTCTGCAGATGCTGGAGATCAGAGCTGGAAATGTGTTGCTAGAAAAGCGCAGCAGGTCAGGCAGCATCCAGGGAACAGGAGAATCGACGTTTCGGGCATAAGCCCTTCTTCAGGAATGAGGAAACTTTCCTCATTCCTGAAGAAGGGCTTATGCCCGAAACGTCGATTCTCCTGTTCCCTGGATGCTGCCTGACCTGCTGCGCTTTTCCAGGAACACATTTCCAACACTACCAATGACCCTCCCATTAACTATATAAGTCTTGTCCTTGTTTGTATTACCAAAATGGTGGCTCAGTGGCTAGTATTAACCCGGAATTCAGGTTCTATTCTACCTTCGGGTGACTATCTGTATGGAGTTTGCACATCCTCCCCATGTCTGAATGGCTTTCCTCCAGGTAGTCCGGTTTCATCCTGCAGTCCACAGATGTACAGGTTAGGTGGATTGGCTATGCTAAATTGCCCATAGTTTCCAAGGATGTGTAGGTTAGGTGTATTAGCCATAAGATGTGCAAGGTTACAGGGATAGGGTAAGGGCGATGGATTTGGGTGGGATGCTGTTCGGAAGGTTGGTGTGGACGCAATGGGCCAACTGGCCTACTTCCATACTGTAAGGATTCTATTATTGTATAATGAAAATGGTATCTGCTACTCCTCAGCCCACTGACCCAATTGATCAAGATGTCTTTGTATTAGACTCGTAGAGATGTACAGCACGGAAACCGACTCTTTGGTCCAACCCGTCCACGCCGACAAGATATCTTGACCCCATCTAGTCCCACCTGCCAGCACCCGGCCCATATCCCTCCGAACCCTTCCTATTCATATACCCATTCAAATGCCTCTTAAATGTTGCAATTGTATTAGCCAGCACCACTTCCTCTGGCAGCCTCATTCCATACACGTACCACCCTCTGCGTGACAATGTTGCCCCTTAGGTCTTTTTTATATCTTTCCTCTCTCACCCTAAACCTATGGCCTCTAGTTCTGGACTCCCCCACCCCAGAGAAAAGACTTTGTCTATTTATCCTATCCATGCCCCTCATGATTTTATAAACCTCTATGTGGTCACCCCTCAGCCTTCAGCACTCCAGGGAAAACAGCCCCAGCCTATTCAGCCTCTCTATATAGCTCAAATCTTTCAACCCTGGCAACATCCTTGCAAGTTTCACAACATCCTTCCGATAGGAAGGAGACCAGAATTGCACACAATATTCCAAAAGTGGCCTAACCAATGTCCTGTACAGCCGCAACATGATCTCCCAATTCCTGTACTCAGTATTCTGACCAATAAAGGAAAGCATACCAAACGCCTTCTTCACTATCCTATCTACCTGCGACTCCACTTTCAAGGAGCTATGAAGCTGCACTCCAAAGTCTCTTTGTTCAGCAACACTCCCTAGGACCTTACCATTAAGTGTATAAGTCCTGCTCAGATTTGTTTTTCCGAAATGCAACACCTCACATTTATCTAAATTAAATTCTATCTGCCACATTTTAGCCCACTGGCCCATCTGATCAAGATCCCGTTGTAATCTGAGGTAACCTTCTTCGCTGTCCACTACACCTCCAATTTTGGTGTCATCTGCAAACTTACTAACTGTACCTCTTAAGCTCATATCCAAATCATTTATGTAAATGATGAAAAGAAGTGGACCGAGCACCTATCCTTGTGGCACTCCACTGGTCACAGGCCTCCAGTCTGAAAACAACCCTCCACCACCACCCTCTGTCTTCTACCTTTGAGCCAGTTCTGTATCCAAATGGCTAGTTCTCCCTGTATTCCATGAGAGCTAACCTTGTTAATCAGTCTCCCATTGGGAACCTTGTTGAACGCCTTACTGAAGTCCATATAGATCACATCTGCTGCTCTGCCCTCGTCAATCCTCTTTGTTATTTCTTCAAAAAACTCAATCAAGTTGTGAGACATGATTTCCCACGCACAATTTTAGATAACCTTTTTCACTATCTACTCTACCACTAATTTTGGTGTCATCCACAAACCTACTAACTATGCCTCATATATTCCCATCCAAATAATTTATATAAATGACAAACAAAAGTCAGAAAAGCAACTCAGAGTCTTTAATCATTGCACTTACTAATCCATGTTATTTCTCTCCCCTGCCAATAAAGCTAAAATACAGTTCACTTATGTATTTGACTTAGAAGAGAGAGGCTTCGATAGGAGAAGAAAATGTAGGCTTGCAAAACAGAAAGATAAGGTGGCATTGCAGGGCAATTATTTTCATAATGATGTCCAAAGTGGACAGGAAGGGGAATGAAGAGTGAAAAAAACAAGGTTAGTGGTTATATACTTACTATTCGGAACAAAATAAATGAATTAATGGCATAAATAAAGTTTAATGGGTATGATTTAGTTACAAGGAGATCATACTGAGAACAAAGAGTATGTGACCTTTCAAAAAGGCAAGCAGGAAGGGAATAATGATGAAGTGGCTTTGTTAGTACATGATGGAATGCGGACATTAGCAGGAACTGATTTGGACCAGATGAAGATGCAACATAGAATGTAAGTTGGTAGAAGTAAGAAATAACAAGGGAAAGAAGACATTGTGGGAGTAGTCAATGGGTCCCCTAACAGTAACTACTTGTTGAATGGAGATTAAATCAGGAGATAATGAGGTTTTTTTTTTAGAAAATGCAAAACATGAATCCTAAGCAACTTTAATCTTGATGTAAATTGGGAAAATCAGATTGTCAGAGGTAGCCATTAAGGAAGAATTCATAGAATATATTTAACATAGTTTCCGGGAGCAAAATGTTATTGGTCCATTCAGGGATCAGATTGCTTTGGATCTAATAATGTGTAACAAGGCAGGTTTAATAAATGACCTCAGAATACAAGATCCCCTCAGGAACAGTGACATGAAAATGGTAGAATGTGACATTCAGATTGGGAGCGAAAAACCTGGGTTGGAAACAACTGTGCTACACTGAGTAAGGATAATACAATGGAATAAGGGCTGAGTTAGCTGTAGTGGACTGGGAAAGGCAGTCATCAGAAGAGTATTGATGAATAATGGCAGATGTTTTAAAAACAAGTGTAGGAATCACTGTAAATGTGTATCCCGGTGAGGGAGAAGGATCTTGGGAAAGGGATAAATTGACCATGATTAACCAGGGAAGTTAAGAGCAGTATCAAATTAAAAGAAAAAAAATCATATTGTGGCAAATATTAGTGATAAATCAGAGTATTGGGGTTGTGTTAAAAGTGACCAAAAGATGACCAAAGAAAAAGGAGAAAGTAAACTGAGGGCAAACTAGCAAGTAACATAAAAATGGACAGTTTTTTTAAATACCTAAAAAGGAAGAGGGAGACAACAAATAACATAGGCCCCTTAGAGAATGAAATTGGCAACATAATAATGGGGAGTAAGGGAATGGCAGAAAAATTCAACAAATATTTTACATCTGCCTTCATGCCAGAGGATATTTTTCAAAAAGGGAAGGCAGCAAAAAGAAGCAGATAACTGTAGACCAGTTAGCATAACACCTATTTTGAGAAGATGTTAGAGTCCATTATAAAGGATGTAATAGCTGAACATTTCGAAACACAATATAATAAAATAGACTCAGCATAACTTCATGAAGGAGAATCGTGCCTGACAAATTTATTACAATTCTCAAAGAAGGTCGCAATCAGGGTAATTAAATGTAATATATTTGGATTTCCAAAAGGTATTTGTAAGTCTTCTTAATAAAATAAGAGTTCAAGATCTTGGAGATAGTGTGTTTGCATGGGGGATTTGGTAGTCAACGGAAGACAAAGCTGGGATAAAGGGGGCATTTTCAGGATTGCAACCTGTAACTAGTATATTGTAACTATGTTGATTAGTGGTGGGTCACAATTATTAACATATAAATGACTTGAATGATGGATGTGAAAGTACGATCGCCAAGTTTGTGGATGACACAAAAATAAATGGAAGGTCAGATAGTGAGGATGGTGGAAGGGCTCCACAAAGGAACATTAACAGATTCAGTGAGTCAAGCAAAAACTTGACAGATGGAAAATGTGAGGCTAGGCCCTTTATCAGGAAGAACTGGTGAAACATATGCTGTTTAAATAGGGAATGACTGCAGAAATCTACATCACAGAGTGATTTGGAGATCCTTGTGCATGAAACACAAAAAGCTCGTATCCAAGTTCAGTGGGTAAAGAGGGAAGGCAAGTGGAACACCTTCATTTCACAGGAAATGGACTGTGAACATTGGTAGGTCTTGCTAAAGCTAAAGAAGGCACTGGTCAGACCAGAGCTGCAATACTGTTTACGGACCGTCATCTAAGAAAAGGTACGCTGGCATTGGTGACAGTCCAGAGTAGGTTGATCTGGGTTTGGAGAGATTTTCTTAGGAACAGAGAATGAGCAAGCTGGGCTTCTATTCATTGAAACTTAGAAGAATGAGATGAGACCTTATTGAAACACATAAGATTCTTTGTGGGTTTGAGTGGCTAGGTGTGGAACAGTTGTTTCACCTTGTGGGAGAGTCTAGGACCAGAGAGTGTAATCTCAGTGTAAAGGATTGCTTATTTAAGACAGAGATAAGGAGGGCATTTTTTCCAGATTGGTGAAACTGTGATATTCTTTATCACTGAAGGCTTTTGAGGCTAGACTGTTAACTCTATTCCAAACGGAGATATGCAGATTTCTAATCAGTAAGCGATTGAAGGGTTATGGGGATAAAGCAGAAAACAGAGCTGGGGGGTTATCAGATCATGCATCACATCATTGAATGGAGGAGGGGAGTCGATGGGCCAAATCACTTACTTCAGCACTTGAATTTTAAGGTATTTTCATATTTGACGGGTTTTTCTCCAAAAGCTGAAAAATCTGCAAGTGACTTTCTGGAATTTTCACATACTGGGATGAAAAGTGTAAGTCTCAAATAGGAGACCAGGGTTGTTTCCTGTCTGACTGAGTTGTGGCTCCTTTTGTCTTACATTGTTGGACAAGCTGGGGCATTTCTCTTTGGACCAAAGGAAGCTTTGATGGAACTGTACAAAATTTATACAGAACCACTGATGGAGGTGGTCAAGTCCTAACGGATGTAGCTGCTGGATTGGGTCTGCAGCAGATGGCGGCAGCGGCAGGATAGGTAGTGTCCGGGTTGTGTGGCCTGTATGTTCCCACTCGTCTGACCCGCCGCATTCTTCTTTGTTCTTTATTTTTGTTTCTGCGTTTCTTTATTGTATCAAAGTTCACTTTTTCTTCTTTTCTGTGGCTGCAATGGAGGAAGGGGGTTGCGACGACCTGCGGCTTGGGCAACACGATGGATATAGATGTCCATTCCTCGTGGCCATGGGCTGTGGCTTTATCAAAGGCTTCAGCATTGGTGAGTCAGGTCTGTTCCTCCTGGCAGCGGTGCAGTAGTTTCAGCAGTGGCTATAGCTATGGTAGCATGGTGATTCTGGTTTGATTCTCATGGCTATGGTAGCTTTTGGCAGCAACAGTTCAACGTTAACAACTTGGTGGATCCGGTCTGTCCCTCCTTGCTGTGGCAGTGATGCAGTGGCCTCGGTGTGATGGGTCCGGTCCAGAATTCCTTGCTTTGACAGTCTCGGGGACTGCTTCAGTAGCCACTCTATAAACCCAAATTGTCGTGGAGGGAACAAGAAGTGAGGTTTGTCCTAACTCTGTCTCAACTATTTCTTTTTATAATTTCAATAATTAAAATGGTGCTGAATTGTGGCAACTCATACACATCTCACTGTATTTTCTTAAATATGTGTGGCAATAAATTGCTATTCTAGCAAGAAGGAAAACATACTTGACTTCATCTTTATCAGCTGTTGGATGCAGATGCATCTGTGCATGTAAAAGTGACCTCTGCACAGTCTTAAGGCAAAGTCCTGCCTTCAAGTCTTAGAGCAAATCTAGCAGCTGAAAACCGGGCAATCGTATGGCTGTGTGAGCTATCAACAGCAACAGAATTGTATTCCAGCACAATGTGCAACCTCATGGTCCAGCATATTCCTCCATTCAGCCATTACCATCAAGCCAGGGGATAAACCCTGGTTCCATGGAGAGTTCACGAGTGTCTGGAGCAGCAACAGGCATACCTGAAGATGAAATATCAACCTGCAGAAGCTACTGAACAGGACTACTTGCATGCCAAACAGCATAAGCAGCAAATGATACAGCTGAGTGATTCCACAATCAACGGATCAGATCTAAGCTCTGCACTCCTACCACATCCAATCGCGAATGATGGTGGACAGTTAAACAACTCAGTGGAGAAGGAGATTCCACAAATATCCCCATTCTGACTAATGGAAGAGCCCAGCACTTCAGTGAAAACGATAAGGCAGAAGCATTTGCAGCAATCTTCAGCCGAAAGTGCCGAGTGGATGATCTATCACGGCCTCCTCCGGTGGTTCCCACCATTACAGATATGAGTCTTCAGCCAAGTCAATTCACTCCACGTGATATCAAGAAACAATTGGAGATACTAGATATTGTAAAGACTACAGGTCCTGACAACATTCCGGCAATAGTACTGAAAATTTATGCACCAGAACTTGCTGCTCCCCTAGCTAATCTGTTATGACACTGTCATGTACCCAACAATGTTGAAAATTCACCCAGGTATGTCCTGTACATAAAAAGCAGGATAAATTCAACCCGGCCAATTACCATTCCATCAATTGGCTCTCTATCATCAGTAAAGTGATGAAAGGTGTCATCAACAGTGCTATCAAGCAACACCTGCTCAGCAATAACCTGCTCAGTGACACCCAGTTTGGGTTCTGTCAGGACCACTCAGCTCATGACCTCATTATAGCCGGGGTTCAAACATGAATAAAAGAGCGGAATTCCAGAAGTAAAGTGAGAGTGACAGCCCTTGACATCAAGACTACATTCGACTGAGTGTGGCATCAAGGAGCCCTAGCAAACTTGGAATCAGTGGGTATCGGGGCTAACTCTCTGCTGGTTGAAGGCACATAGGAAGATGCTTCTGGTTATTGAAGGTAAGTCATCACATCTGCAGGACATCTCTGCAGGAGTTTCTCGAGGCAATGTACTAGGTCCAACCATTTTGAGCTCTTAGTCACCGACCTTCCCTCCATTATAAGGTCCTGCTGTGGAGCAGGACACATCCAGTAATGGTGGTGTCTGGAGCATTGTATGTAAGATATGATTCAGTGAGTATGTCAGGCTGTTCTTGACTAGTCTGCGAAATAACTTCCAATTTTGGCAATAGCATGTAGATGTTAATAAAGAGGACCTTGAAGATTCAGCAAGGTTGAGTTTGCCATTATTTCTTCCAGTGCATAAGTTGACATCACATGGTCTGGTTAGTTTCATTCCTTGTTTGGTTTCAGTGATCAATACAGTTGAATAGTCTGCTAGGCATTTTCAGAGGGTAGTTCAGAGAGAACTAACTACATTGCTATAGGTCTGGATTGAATGGTAAAAACAATGATTGCAGATGCTGGAAACCAGATTCTGAATTAGAGTGGTGCTGGAAAAGCACAGCAGTTCAGGTAGCATCCGAGGAGCAGGGAAATCGACCTTTCAGGCAAAAGCCCTTCATCAGGAATACAGGCAGAATGCCTTAAGGGTGGAGAGATAAATGAGAGGAGGATAAGGGTGGGGAGAAAGTAGCATAGAGTACAATAGGTGAGTGGGGGTGGGGATGGAGGTGATAGGTCAGGGAGGAGGATGGGGGAAGATGGCAAAGGTCTGGATTCACATGTAGGCCAGACCAAGTAAGGGCTATGGTTTTCCATTCTGAGAGGACATGAGTGAACCAAATGGATTTTATGACATTCAACAGTGGTTTCACTTTTATTCTTTCTGTTTTAAGCAACAAATGATGATGGTCTGAAACACCTCAGTCACAAGGGTGGTCAAGTATAGATGATGAATGATTTCAAAAGGAAATTAGACTGGCATTTGAGAAGAATTATTTTTGTATGACTGTTTGTTTGGAAAGAGTAGTAGTTGATGTCTTTAAGTGTCTGTTAACTGACTACTTAAGAGTGTCAATTTTTGAGCACATCTGCAATGGAGCTGTTTGTCCAGCATTTTGTGAGGTATTAAGCAGGAGGAGAATATTTCTCCAGAACAAACTCACCCATTATTTGACTTTCTCATCATTTTTCGTAAGGGAAACATTGGGCAGGAATAAATCACAAGTTGATGTTAAAGTTAAATTACATGCTAAATAGTTCACTAGATTCTGAAACGAGAAACATGTAAAACACTTCAAATTCCCTTTCTCACCAAATTCCTGAATCCATTTCTTTGTTTAGCTGTACTTTTTGAATTGGCCTGTGTTTTACTTCATTTACATACACTGTTTCACAGGCCCAAAGCCTTTGAGATAACTGGTTTAGTGAGGGAGTGAGAACGATCATAATGAGAGGTTTGGATAGTGGCTTTCGGATCATCAGTAGGATGTCATGGTATTGAATGGAAGGGAGGGTTAGGTGGCAGGGTAGTTCCTTGAGGAGATCCATGATGATCTGGTGTTCCTCTTGTGCTGGATGGGTACCTGATTTTGGAGGTTGGAAACATTTGTAACGGGGGAAGAAGTCTATCATTGTAAGATGAAGATCTGAGGCAAGGATGGTGTCCAATTATGATTATGAAGGAAGCAAACAAATTGCAGGTGCTCAGATGGAGTGGTGGGAGGCTCGTCACTGGACTTGCTTGTTGGGTATAGATGAAGCCCTGCACTCCTACTGATCCACAAGCAGTGCTGGACAGACACTTAACTTCATGGATTTAGCCTCTCTTCATTCCTTGAGTCTGCCAAGGTTCCTGAGACCTAGAAAGCCAGTCACTTGTAATTTAAAAATAAAATGATTGATTAGCCCACTTTCCATAAGTGGCTTGGTAATCCTCCCCTTGTCCATTATAAGTTTAATAAAGAGTGGGGTAAACATGGATTTAGTTCCTGGTGCAAATAGTTTGCATTTTAACCTCTGATACAACCCCAACCTACCTATTTTTTGAAAGTTAAAATGTTCACCAAAATGTATCCCTCAAGCCTGTTAATACAGCTGAAAGATCTTTCCTTTCTTTTCCCAGAATGTGGAGGGCTTGGTTTGGATTTCAGCTACAATATAGCAGTAGCAGAAGAACTGGGAAACATACCATGTGGTGGGATTCCCATGGCAATCGGCGTCCAGAGTGATATGGCTACACCAGCTCTAACCAGGTATTGACTTCATTTTTCAAGATGGCAAGTATATTTGAAAAAGACAAATTTGGAATGTTGTCAAAGAAATTAAGAGGAGAATCTTTTGGTAATGTTCCTACCTCTGACCCAGAAGGTCCGGATTCAGGTCCCACCTCTAGAAATAATGGCCACAGAGCTATGTCATAACCTGTTCGAACAGATTGATTTTAAAAAACCTTATTGCAAAACTAATGGTTGCTATTACTTAACAAAGTAACAGCATTATCTAATTTTTACTGGTTCTTCAACATTGTTATAAATATTTCATTTAGTTGAAATTCTACATCCGCTCAAGGTCAAGTGATTAAATGCATTATAAACAACTTTGATTCCACTCAACCTAAGCCCTGAGGTGTAAACCTTGGCCTCATCATCCTGACATATTGGCTCACCTTCCTGAGGCAGAACCAATTTATGTTCATTGAAATCTCCGAATGGAATCCTATTTATGAGTAAACTGATTTTCTTTTTCTCATTATCGTTTTTTTGTCACTTAAAGTCATTTGGCCATAGAGATGTACAGCACAGAAACAGACCCTTTGGTCAAACTCATCCATGCCGACCCAAGCCCCACCCAACCCCCTACCCGTTGCCCTTACTTGTTTCATCCTCTCCCTTCCCATTGTTAGTCTCCCTTCTTACCTTGACCTGCCTTACTGACTTGGGCAAAGCACTGTTCTCTCATCTTATTATTTGTCTTCTGTACAGCTCCACCTGGAAGGACTGATGGCAGTCCCCAGCAGTGGTCACTGCTTCCCAAAGAACTGCTGGCTGTTTGATTCAGAGGGGGTCTGACAGCAAAGAAACAAGTCTTGACCAGAGCCAATTAACAACCTGACTGTCATTAAATCAAATCAGAACTCCCTAGCCACATAGGGATCTTCATGAATTTTAATCCTTCAGTTGAATATGCTTGGTCTTTCTCCATAGGTAGCAAAGGAAAGACATCAGCAATGTCATCACACTTACCTATCTAGAGGTCTGTATCTTGTGGTGGAGCCTGGGACAAGGGTGTACATCAGAATCCGGTAACTGGGATCCAGCGCTGTTAGGGGCCTGGTGGACTTGGATCAGGAGCCTGTGCCAGAGCAGTGCCAGATTCATGATTTCTGTACCTTTCCTGCCTTGTAACAATTAATTCTGTATTAACCTAGGAAGATGCTTAGGGTCATGTTATATGTTCGTGTGGCTAGGTCCTGTTACAGTAACGAAAGCAGCTTTTTTTAAAGAATAATACAAGTAATGTAAATGCCATTAAATTGAAGGCTTTTGGAATGATCCTCCCTCTTGTCACTGGAAGTTGCACTGGCAGGTTTCTTGTATCTAGAACCAAGAATACCATTATTTCTGTGCATGTTTCATCTGTTTGATTGAAGTTGCTTTGTAGAGTCTCTGAACTTTGTCGACTTTCCTCAATTGTCTGAATTTAAGGGCTCATTTGTGACTTACTTGCTATAAGTAATCAATATTGTATTTGAACAGTGGTTTACTAGGTACAGTTGAGAATCAATTGAAAATTGCATCAGCCCAGTCAGTGGATAGAAATTGTAACATCCTGTTCCATATTTCCTGCTGCAGCTCATTCACATTGATCCTCTCGACCCTCATGTTGAATCTTTGATATAAGAATGATCCCATGACTCCTGATTAATAGCCTGAAAATTAAAACTCTAAGCAGAATTTGTCCAATCTCATTTTTCCCCTACGCTCTCCAACCATAATGAAAATATGTTAGGACTGCAGATGCTGGAAACCAGAGTCTAGATTACAGTGGTGCTGGAAAAGCACAGCAGGTCAGGCAGCATCCAAGGAGCAGGAAAATCGACGTTTCGGGCAAAAGCCCTTCATCAGGAATTGAGGCAGGGTGCCTGCAGAGTGAAGAGATAAAAGAGAGGGGGTGGGGGTGGGGAGAAAGTAGCACAGAGTACAATAGGTGAATGGGGTTGGGGATGGAGGTGATAGGTCAGAGAGGAGGGTAGGGGAAGGTAGCAAAGAGTACAATGGGTGAATGGGGGTGGGGATGAAGGTGATAGGTCAGAGAGGAGGGTGGAATGGATAGGTGGGAAGAAAGATAGGCAGGTAGAACAAGTCATTAGGGTGGTGCTGAGCTGGAAGGTTGCAGCTGGGGTGAGGTGGGGGAATGGGAAATGAGGAAACTGGTGAAATCCACATTGATGCCCTGGGGTTGAAGTGTTCCGAGGCGGAAGGTGAGGCGTTCTTCCTCCAAGCGTTGGGTGGTGAGGGAGCGGCGGTGGAGGAGGCCCAGGACCTCCATGTCCTCGGCTGAGTAGGAGGGGGAGTTGAAATGTTGGGCCACAGCGCGGTGGGGTTGATTGGTGCGGGTGTCCCGGAGATGTTCCCTAAAGTGCTCTGCTAGGAATCGTCCAGTCTCCCCGATTTCGAGGAGACCGCATTGGGAGCAACAGATATAATAAATGATATTGGTGGATGTGCAAGTAAAACTTTGGATGTGAGGGAGGAACTGTGGGTGCAGGTTTTGCAATTCCTGCAGTGGCAGGGGATGGTGCCAGGAAGGGAGGGTGGGTTGTTGGGAGGTGTGGACCTCACCAGGTAGTCACGGAGGGAGCGGTCTTTGCAGAAAGCGGAAATGGGTGGGGAGGGAAATATATCCCTGGTGGTGGGGTCCGTTTGGAGGTGATGGAAATGTCTTCAGATGATGTGGTTTATGCGAAGGCTGGTAGAGTGGAAGGTGAGCACTAGGAGGGTTCTGTCCTTGTTATGGTTGGAGGGGTGGGGTTTGAGGTCGGAGGGACGGGATGTGGACGAGATGTGTTGGAGGGCATCTTTAACCACGTGGGAAGGGAAATTGCGATCTCTAAAGAAGGAGGCCATCTGGTGTGTTCTGTGGTGGAACTGGTCCTCCTGGAGCAGATACGGTGGAGGCAGAGGAATTGGGAATACGGGATGGCATTTTTGCAAGAGGTAGGGTGGGAAGAGGTGTAATCCAGGTAGCTGTGGGAGTTGGTGGGTTTGTAAAAAAATTTAAGTGTCAAGTCAGTCATCACTAATGGAGATGGAGAGGTCCAGGAAGGGGAGAGAGGTGTCAGAGATGGTCCAGGTGAATTTAAGGTCAGGGTGGAATGTGTCGGTGAAGTTGATGAATTGCTCAACCTCCTCGCGGGAGCACGAGCTGGCACCAATGCAGTCATCGATGTAGCGGGAGAAGAGGTGGGGAGTAGTGCCGGAGTAACTACGGAAGATGGACTGTTCTACGTAGCCAACAAAGAGACAGGCATAGCTGGGGCCCATACAGGTTCCCATGGCTACCCCTTTGGTCTGGAGGAAGTGGGAGGATTCAAAGGAGAAATTGTTAAGGGTGAGGACCAGTTCAGCCAAACGAATGAGAGTGTCGGTGGAAGGGTACTGTTGGGGACGTCGGGAGAGGAAGAAACAGAGAGCTTGGAGGCTTTGGTCATGGCGGATGGCGGTGTAGAGGGATTGGATATCCATGGTAAAGATGTGGTGTTGGGGGGCCGGGGAAACGGAAATCTTGGAGGAGGTGGAGGGCGTGGGTGGTGTCTCGAATGTATGTGGGGAAATGAAATGTACCTATCCAGATGCATAGTTCTCATCCAGAGGTTTGAAAAAGCCATAATGCTTGAAAATGGACATACTGGTCATACTGGAGATCCATTTTGTGGTATACGAAATGAGTTGAACCTGTGTTCTCCATTTAGTCATTTTTTCTTCTGGGTTAGCCCCTCCTTCCTCTGTCCTCAGTCTCATCACAATCTTCTGTTATTTCTCTGTTAATTTTGCAACATTTAAATGACAGGCCTTTGTGACCACAATTCATCTCTAAACATTAGCAAAAATATAATTTATTTGGTGAATGAATGTAACTGTGACCCGTCAAAGTTGAGTGATTATTTGTGATCTACCAAGGTTCAATATTGTAAACCAGTTTATTAATTTGTGGAATGGACAAAGAAGTAAATAGAATATTATAGATTGAATTAACTGTTGCATTTTAAAGTGAATTTGCTGTTCCTGGGTTCCAAAGGAGAGTCATTGGACTCAAACCATTGTGTTTCTCTTTCTCTACAAATTCGGGCAGACCTGCTGAGGTTCTCCAGCACTTTCTCATTTTACGACTGCAATTTTCATTTTTTAACTGTTTTCTCAAGACACCTTAAGTCCAGATTTTGTTTTGTTTATTTTTGGCTCTGCAGATATCATCCCTGTGCCTTCTCGAAATGTTTACTTTGCTGCAATGTTTTAAATGTCACTTTACACTTTGAACTTTGCTCTGTTTTGGCCTTTTGATTTTTCTGGAACTGCTTTTGCGTAAATGTTTTATCGATGGAGCAATTTATGTCTATGCCTTGTTAATATTCAAATGAGCCAAGTCTAGGATTTCAGGCACAGTCATTATCTGTATCTGTGGTGACAGCTGGAGGTGCTATCTTGCTCTGTTTCCACCAGAAAAGCAGGAAACCAGAAAATGTCACAGGTGAAATTGTTCTGGAAGATTCATCCTATCAACAGATGTGTTTATGAAAGATTAAAAAAAAACAATCCGGTTTCCTCATTTCAAAATATATTCTTGCTAAATCCCATGTGGAAAATGTGTAATAGTCTTAGTCAACATGTAAAAACTAGTCTAATGCACATTACTCGCCAATTAACATGCTCATTCATATTTATTTAACTTTGATCAAGCTTCTCAACTGTATATCGTTATTAAAGAAAAAAAATAGATAATATGATTGGCCTTATCAGCAACTTCATAAATCGGTTCAAGCCATTTGTTCACAGGAGAAAGTGAGAACTGCAGACGCTGGAGATCAGAGTCAAAACGTGTGGTGCTGGAAAAGCATAGCAGATCAGACAGCATCCGAGGAGCAGGAGAGTCGATGTTTTGGGCATAAGCCCTTCATCAGGAATGTAGGTGGGGGAAAAGGGGGCTGAGAGATAAATAGGATGGAAGTGGATGGAAGGTAGCTGGGAAGGCGATACTTGCAAGTGGGGGTTAATAGTGATAGGTCGGAGGGAAGGGTAGAGTGGATAGGTGAGAAGGAAGATGGACAGGTTAAGAGGGTGGTGCCAAGATGGGAGGGTTGGTCTGGGATGAGGTGGGGGAAGGGGAGATAACGAAACTGGTAAAGCCGATGTTGATGCAGTATGGTTGAAGGCTCCCAAAATGAGGCGTTCTTCCTCTAGGCAATGGATGGCTTGGATTTGGCTGTAAAGGAGGCCCAGGACTTGCATGTTCTTGGCAGAGGAGAGGGGGAGTTGAAGTGTCAGCCACAGGGTGGTGAGGCTCTTTGGTGCCTGTGTCCCAATGATGTTCCACGAGTTGGCGTCCTGTCTCCCCAGTGTAGAGGAGACCACAATGAGAACAACAGACATAGTAGATGAGGTGTTTGAATGTGCAGGGAAATCTCTGCCAGATTGGAAAAGATCCTTTGGGGCCCTTCAGACCAAAGCAGTAGCCATGGGCACCCGCATAGGCACTAACTTTGCCTGCCTCATCATAGGATGTATGGAACAGTCCATCTTCTGCAGTTACACTGGCACCATCTTCCACCTTTTCCTCCACTACATTGATGACTGTATCGGTGCCACCTCATACTCACACAAAGAGATTGAACAGTTCATCAACTTCACTACTACCTTCTACTCTGACCTTAAGTTCACATGGACCATCTTGGACACCTCCCTCCCCTTCCTGGACCTCTCCGTCTTCATCCCTGGCGACCGACTCAAGACTAAAATCTATTTCAAACCCACCAACTCCCACAGCTGCCTAGACTACCACCCCCCCAAAAAAAACGCTATCCCTCACTCCCAATTCCTCCGCATCAGCTGTCTGCTCCCAGGAGGAGCAATTCCACTCCAGGACATCCCAGATGTCCTCGTATTTAAAGGAATTTAAAGCAATTTCCCCTCCCACGTGATCAACGATGGCCTCCAGCAATCTCTTCCACTTCCCACACCTCCACCCTTTAACCCCACCCCTCCAATCACAAGAATAGAACCCCCCGGTCCTCACCTTTCACCCCACTAATCTCTGGATACAGTATTTTATCCTCTGCCATTTCCGCTACCTACAATCAGACCACACCACCAGAGAGGTATTTCCCTTTCTACCCCTGTCTGCATTCCACAGAGACCATTCCCTCCGTGACTATCTCGTTAAGTCCACACCTGACACCTACTCACCCTCCATTCCTGGCACCTTCCCTTGCCGCCATAAGAGGTGTAAAACCTGCGCCCACACCTTCCCCTTCATCTCCATCCAAAGCCCCAGAGGATCTTTTCATATCCTGCAGAGATTTTCCTGCATGTCCAAACACTTCAGCTACTGTGTCTGTTCCTCTCTATGTGAGTTCCTCTGCAGTGGGGAGGTAGGGTGCCAACCACAGAACATTTCAGGGAACATTTCTGGGGCGCCAAACAATCCCACCACCCTGTGGCCAACACTTCAACTCCCACTCCGCCAAGGACATGCAAGTCGTGGGTCACCACCTCCACTAAATCTTAGCCACCCGACACCTGGAGAAAGAACGCCTCATCTTCTGCCTTGGGACCCTTCAACCACCCAGCATCAACGTCGATTTTACCAGTTTCCTTACCTCCCCTCCCCCCACCTCATTCTAGATCCAACTCTCCAAGTCAGCACCACCCTCTTGATCTGTCCTACCTGTCCATCTTCCTTCCTGTCTATTCACTCCACCCTCCCCTCTGACCTATCATTATCACCCCCCATCTGTGAGTACCTATCACCTTCCCAGCTACTATCCCCCCAACCCTACTCTCCTATTTATCTCGCAGCCCCCTTTTCCCCCAACCCCAACTTTCCTGATGAAGGGCTTATGTCTGGAACATTGATTTTCCTGCTCCTTGGATGCTGCCTGACCTGCTGTGCTTTTCCAATGCCATGTTTTTTAATCATTTGTTCACAAGGCAAGCTTGATGCTGAACTGAGATTTATCAAAGCCAACCTGCAGGATCGACTATGCTAATCAGATGATTTCTTGCCAAAAATCTGTCAAACACAGACAAGATCCTAAGGTGAACACTTGATCCTGGAAAATCTACCTTTAGTCACCCTGAAAGATACGGTATTACAAAGATTTGAGTAACACATTAAGCTATGTGTTTCACAGTGTTAGTATGTTCAGTCATGATTTGGAGGTGCTGGAGTTGGACTGGGATGTACAAAGTTAAAAATCGTACAGCACCAGGTTATAGTCCAACAGGTTTATTTGAAAGCACTAGCTTTTGGAGCGCTTTGAAGTATGTACAGTAATTGTAACATGATATTTACCAAAAATAGAATGCAGCTGTCAAGCCAAAAAGTGTTCTGCCTAGTGCATAAACGTGTAATGTGGTATATGAATTCCAGTGGGTGTGATGTAAGGTATGCTGAGAGATTGCCAGATCCTATCAAACAGATGTCCCTTTGGTTGTTCACAACATGCAACACAACTGACTGCTCCCAATCAGTCACATATACAAAACACTAAACATGCTGTCCAATACTGGATGTGATTCTGCCATTGGACACCATTTATCGGATAATTCCAAGTGTGCAAATAATTGCACTGGTAACCAGTTTAGAATTATAAGTGTGGCGCATTTGTATGTACTACACAGGGCTATATTGTTTGCATACTGAAGAAACTCAGCACCGCCTTCCGGACCTGTCCATTACTCCCTCCTCTGACCTATCACCTTCTCCCTCCCCTTATTCCACTTATCGCTTTCTCAACTACCCCCCTTCCATTTATCTCTCTGCGCCAGCCCACAAGCCTCATTCCTGATGAAGGGCTTATGCCTGAACTGTCGATTCTCCTGCTCCTCTGATGCTGCTGACCTGCTATGCTTTCCCAGCAATGCACTCTTGACTCCACTCTGTGCTTATTCCCCACTCCAGAAAATACATGTCTTTCCTTGGTTTATTTCACAGGACAGTGCCCTGATGAACCAGAGTCAACCTACCTGGTTTGATTATTTAGTCAATCATTATTAACCGCTGCATTGTTCATGGCAACACCGCTACCAGTCAAAGACAACTTGCCCATCCAATCAGCACTCTCTTCTCATACAGTATAAATGTTGTTTCTTTTTATTTTTATTTGCTATTCATTCAAATTATGGTGTTGAATGCCCAATGAAAAGCTTCAACAAAATTGTTTGTTCAGCAGTACTCAAGTTCTATACTACCAAATGACTCTTGTTGTTTATTTCCCAGATTTGGTTCCGATGAACTGAAACGTCAGTTCCTCACACCTACCATTGCTGGGGACATGGTAGCCTGTTTAGGAGTCAGTGAAGTTGAAGCTGGATCGGATGTTGCAAGTATGTAATATATTTTAATCAACTAAATACTAAATATAAGTCTGTGCAGACAATTTGATAATCATTTTAAGGCTTTGTAGAATATGGGCTAAGTTTATTATTTTGCAAATTAATAATGTTTATATGTCAGGATACTTCTGAGTTCTCAGACTAGCTTTATTTTAAATTTGACAATGGTAGAAAGCTGCTAATTTTGATACTTTTTTTTCCAATAATGATATACTGATTGTGACTATTTATTCTCAATGTCGGCTTTGAAAATCTGGGTGGCCAATTTTTTATTTATTTATTTAACCCATCTTTCTAATCAACCTGTGCAGAGATGTTAATACACACCTCTGGAGCAAATGGGATTTTAACCAGGGCCTCCCGATCCAGGTGTAGGTGCACTACCACTGCCACACAAGGTACAATTGGCTGAGAAAAGGGGCTTCAAGAAGGTTTCAGGTAAATGTTGGCCACTGAAAAAAAGATGGGATTATGGGATAAAAAATTTGAAGAGTGGAAAATTTTACTTTTGAGAACAAAGGTTAGAGTAGAGGACAGGGTAGGTCAGAAAAGTTGAACTGAATTACAAAACAAATTTGAAAGAGAAGAGAAGAAAAGGGTACATTAATGTTTTAGACTTTAGTTACTAGGAACTGTAGATTGTAGCTCATTTCACCATGAGCATAAATGTATCACTCAAATGTAGCCAATACTGAGTGCTAGATATCTGAACAGTTCGAAACTGGAGAGTTTTGAACTATATTTTATTTTTCAATTATTTTTATAATTTGATAATATAGAAAGAATTCAAATCATTGTGGAACAAGATTCAAAAGCAATTTTTCAACTCCTTGAAAATGCTGATTAAGAACATTTCATCATCACCAGAATGAATGTTTTTATCTCAGGAAGGTGAAATTTGAAACTCAAACTCCATTATTATTTTGGGGCGCCAATAGTTGGGAAACTGCATGACACCAACTATACCCCAGTCGGGGTCTAGATTTGATCACAATTTGGTTGGTGGGGTAAGGTAGGACAGGGCTCTGAGACTCAAGGTTTTGGTGTTTGTCCTGAATAATACTGTTTTTTTTTGGGCCTCTAGTGGAAATATTAAAAGGTTTAAAAATTCACGCTTATCCAGGCCTCTTCAGACTATGCTGCAGCTTACACTAATACCATTGTCAAGACCAGCATTATGTCTTGCAAGATCTGGAGTTAAAAATTATGTCAGAATCATAATTGCGTCAAGAGACCTCTATATTTACATGTAAATAATGCTTAAGGTTGCCAAGGTTGTTTAAGGTTGTCTTGATTCCTCAGGCCTAAATCTATGTAGTTTTCCTGGACAGGATACGTTAAAATCGGTCCTTCAGTGTTTTTGAGACAAGAAGTTAAGAAAGATCAGTAAGTGGAAACAAAGTAAAACTTAGTTAGATAGAGAATAGCAATGAATTAAAATTAGGTTTTAAACAGGGCAAATTGAAGTATGACTTTTGTTCTAAATGTTTGAGACATTTTGGTTTATTTCTTAAGTTTAACATAATACTAGTAAAACTACTCTTGATATCACAATAGACCTACTCCTGTAATATCAGTGCAAATTTAAGTTTAGTGCACATCATGTGAAAATAAACATTTCCTGTTGGAGCAGTGAGACAGGAATTTCGTAGTAGCCAAAATCTATACATATGAAAAGGTATAGAGTACTGGAAGAGATCTCCATCTAAGCTCAGTGACATCATCTAATTATAACTGGTAGGAGTCACTGCATTAGGCAGATATTTCTGCTGATTCTCTTGTAAAATTTGAAATACGTTTTATTTTAGTTCATTGGAACTATTAGCTTCAAACAAAGTTGGATAAGTGATTAACAGCTTTGCTGCCAAATCCAAACTTTTCAGAGAATCATCTGCTAAGATTTGACTTGGATTTTTGTTTCTTTCAGTTAGGAAGAAAAAGTTAAAATGTCAAGGAACATTTTGAATTCAGAAAGGTTTTGGATCAATATGCTGCGTGGGTCTGACATTATGCTTTATATCTTGAAAAAATGACCTACCTTCGCAGATATCAAGACCAAAGCTGTGAAGCATGGAGATGACTACATAATAAATGGAGGGAAGATGTGGATAACTAATGGTTGTCAAGCTGACTGGATGTGTCTTTTAGCAAACACTAGTGATGGGCCTCTTCACAAAAGCAAGTCTCTCATATGTCTGCCGATGAAATTACCAGGTAAGAATTAGAGTGAACATAAAATAGGCTGACCTGGGAGGTGGATGGAAGACCCTACTTTTATGTCTGCTAACTCATAAATAGACATCAGAGGAACTCTGTGAAGCATTAGACTCCTGTACATTCAATATAAATTCAGCCTTATTTGCAGAATATTGATAGATTTCAACTACCTGCTTTAAATTAGATGGAACATTTGAGGTGAGTTTACTTGAATTCCTATCATAGGTACTTGCCTGTCATTTTTGTTTGTGGCATTCTGTTGGGAATTTCAATGTAATGAATCATGCCAATGATGTGATATCCCACAGTAGCTATTTTGTAGAAAATAAATTATCCTTAGATTGTGCACAGTGGAGCTGTAAATCATTCAAAATGCTTTTGGAGAATATTTTTCATCTGAGTTTTTTTCCTCGCCAACTGAAAACTCTAATGTTTAAACTAAATGATTACAAAAATTGCATGTTTCCTGATATTGAATGTACCCACTGAGTTACCTTTCCACATCATGACAGATTTACATCTTACTTGATTTTTACTTGAAGACTCCCAGAGTCACCATCTCCCAAAATCTGCAAAAGTGCTTGATATATTTGTAGTAGTTTCTAACCCTGTGATCTGTATTTGCTTTTTTTGCCATTGAAGCATGTACCATTGAACTTGATTCCGCATGCAGCCTTCAACTCCTTTTTCTGTCACAGCATGTCATACTACTCATTACTTGTGAATAGCCACAGAATTGAGTGAATCCCTTGCTGTTTGGGGCAGTCTATGGAATCTTTTACATCCTCCTGAGGAGGAGTTTGAGCCCTCATGATTCAAAAGTTAACTGTAGCACTCTCCTGCATTGCATTGAAATGCTGAAATGTTAGCTTATGTTCTGTCTTAATACTTAAAGTAGGACCCCAAAACCATAGCCTTTTTGTTCTTGCCTGATGATAAACTAACCTCCAGTGTGTTAATTACGATGGAAATATTTCTAATTAGAATAGGAAATTTCATTTAAAATGTTGTTAAATTAACTAACCATATGAATTACATTTTCAGGAGTCCATGTGGCTAAAAAGATTGATAAATTGGGCATGTGGTCCTCAGATACAGCACAGATCTTTTTTGAAGATGTTAGGGTTCCAAGAAAATATCTCATCGGCGAAGAAGGAATGGGTTTCACCTACCAGATGTTGCAATTCCAGGAAGAGCGCATGTGGGCAGTTGCAGCAAGTATGTTCTGTCTATTGAGCATGAGCATAAGTTAGGCAAAAATTTAAACACTACTTCAGTTGCCACAGAACTCAAGGGATACACGAGTACAGTGAAAAATGTACAAGGTAGTCATTTCTGGTGCCATCTTAGGTACAAAGATACAAAATCTTAAGTATGAATTAGAAAAATCAACAAATCAAGTTTAAAGTTCAGTATTATGGTCCCCCTAAAGCAGAGAAGGAGTGAATGTTGAATAGAACACAAAAGGTTGCAAACAATCTGATTCAATCTTTGATATTAAGCAGAAAGGGATTAAAATTGGTAGCAAGGCCCGGAATTTCTGGTAGAAGCATTGGCTTCATTCTTCCCATTGTTTATCTGGAAAATAATCATCCAAGACTCTGAATTTTGATCAAGCAGCTTGATATCGAGGCCATAGAGCAGCTGAATGAGGTAATTGGCTGTTATCAACATATAAACCGAAGGTGCTATTCCAAGGAAGTGCACAGAGATGGAGAAGAGGGAACCAAGTATAGGTTATTGGGGAACTCCAGAGGTAACAGTGTAAGACTTGTACAGAAACTATTGTAGGGGATGCGGCAACTTTAATTGGATAGTTAAATATGGAATTAAGTAAGTATAGTCCTACCAAACTAACAAGAGAGGCGTGACATATCGGCATAGTGGAATGGGGGACTGAAGACTAAACACAAGGTGGTCGGCAAATGATCTATCACAGTAACAGAAATACCATTCGTAACCTTGGTTAGGTCCTTTGTGATGATGTAGGAATTGAATTCTGATTGGAAAGTTACAGAAGAGATGAGTACTGTACATGTTTGGTGGGTGACAGCATGTTCAATGATTTTAGAGGAAAGCAAGGTTGAGGATGGTCAGTAGTCTGCAAGGACATAAGAATAAAGGGAGAGGGTTATGATATTTTAACTATTGAATACATTGAAATGTCAGAATAATCATTCAATGTGAACCTAACAATTAGATCATTAAAAGGAACTGAAATTAAATAAAGGACCTGGAACATAATATTAAGCTAATTGGTTTAAATAATGCCAAGTTGGGCCTAGACCTCAGAGTCACAGCAGACTCTGCAGAACCTTTACAGCATGAACTAGATTCACATCTTTGAGTTGGGAGATTTTCCAGTGTCGTGTTCTTGTCTGTTACCTAGCAGTGCCCACATATGCTGTTTTCAGCCATTTGAGGTTCCAAGGAGGAGTAATGCTGAGGTAGCCATCTTAAAAAGTCTATCTCTATTTGCTGAGACATCAGTCCAGTTCTGGAATGAGTCCACTGTGTGTGCCAACGTACATGATCACTGTGCACAATGCTAACAGTTTTGTAAGGATGTTACTCCTGTCTCTGTAGTGCTGGCTCCACTGCAAAACATCATACAGGAAACTATCGAATATACACGCCAACGTAAGGTCTTTGGTCAACCAGTCTTGCACAACCAGACAGTACACTTCCGCCTTGCTGAACTTGAAACTGAGGTTGAACTTGTTCGTTCGCTCCTTTATCGTTGTGTTGGTATGGAACTTTAATAACTTAAATCATCTTCAAAAACAAGCACTTTTATTATAAAGATAAGTGAGACATATCTTTTCATTGCAATCTGCTGGAATCCAACCTGATATGCTAACTGTGAGGTGGAGAGGTTCAGAATCATTGTTGGCACTGAGAAGACCCAGATTTGTTAAACTGACCAAATGAACAAATTAAAATCACAACCTAAATGAAGGTAGCAGAATGGTGGATGCAGTTATTGAAGTTGTTCCCTTAATTTAACCTGTGCTGCCGGTCTGATTCTGTCATGCAGTGGGAAGGATTAAAATTAGGGCCAATTGTTTTTTTTTGTCAGTGTTGATATTTTGCCATAATGTGTGTAGAAGATTGCAACTTAAAGAGAGCAGTGGAACTTTTTAAATGTTTATTGGGAAACATAAAGAAAAGTACAGCACAGAACAGGCCCTTCGGCCCAAGATGTTGTGCTGAGGATTATTCCTAATATAAAATAGTCTAACCTACACACCCCTCAACTCACTGCTATTCATGTGCACCACCACTACTGGCAACACATTCCATGCATTCACAACTCTCTGCGTAAAGAACCTACTTCTGATGTCTCCTCTATACCTTCCTCCTAATATCTTAAAACTATGATCCCATGTGCCAGTCAATTCTACCCTTGGGAAAAGTCTCTGGCTATTGACTCTATCCATGCCTCTCATTACCTTGTATACCTCGATCGGGTCACCACTCTTCCCCCTCCTCTCCAGAGAGAAAAGTCCGAGCTTAGTCAACCTCTCTTCGTAAGACAAGCCCTTTAGTCCAGGCAGCATCCTGGTAAACCTTCTTTTCACCATCTCCTATAGTAGGGCGACCAGAACTGAACACAATATTCCAAGTGTGGTCTCACTAGGGTCTTGTAGAACTGCAGCAAAACCTCGCGGCTCTTAAAGTCGATCCCCTGTTAATGAAAGCCAGAACACCATGTCCTTTCTTCTTATTAGTAAAGAAATAGTACTGACAATAGGGGAGGTGATGGCATAGTGGTACTTTTGCTGGATTGTTAATCTGGACACCCAGGTAATGTTCTGGGGACCTGGATTCAAATCCCACCACAGCAGATAGTGGAATTTGAATTCACTAAAAATCTAGAATTAAGAGTATAATGATGATCATATAATCACTGTTGATTGTTGGAAAAGCATCGGTTTCACTACTGTCCTTTTAGAGAAGATCCTTACCTGGTCTGGCCTACATGTGATTCTAGATTCACAGCAATATGTTTGACTCTTAACTAGGCATGAGCAATCAATGCTAGCCAACACTCATCCCATGAATAATAAAAAATAAAATTAATGGAACTAAACACCTAGAAACGCTCGACATGGTAACCTACCCTGCATGATTTTAAAAGATATGAACACAACATAAAATATAGGAGCAGAAGTAGGCCATTCAGCAAGATCATGGCTGATCTGCCCCAGACTTGATTTCCTGATGTACCAACTCACCATAGCTGTCAACTCCCTGACACTTCAAAAGTGTATCAGCCTCCTCTTTATATACTTCAAGTAATCTAGCCAGAAAATTCCAAAAATTCACTACCCTCTGAGAGAAGAAATTCCTTCACATCTCAGTTTTAAATAAATGTTCTGAAGAAGAGTTATATTAGACTCGAAGCATTAAGTCCATTTCTCTCTCCACAGATACTCCCAGACCTGCTGAGTTTCTCCAGTACTCTGTTTGTTTTAAAGATGCGTTCCCTAATTCTGCAACTTTGTCTCCAGGTTTGAGATTCCCTCACTAGTGAAAACATCTCAGCATCTACTCTGTCAAGCTCCCTTTGAATCTCGTATATTTCAAGAAGATCATTCCTCATTCTTCTAAACTGTAATGATTGAAGGCCTTACCTGTTTGACTGGTCTTGATAAATCAACTGCTTCATCCTTTGCATCAGTCTAATGAATCGCCTTTAAACAGTCTCCACTGCCACTTTATGCTATTTTTAATACAGAGGTCAAAACTTTACGTGGTATTCTGGGTGCAGCCTTACCAATACCCTGTTCAACAAAGATTTACTTGAAAATTAAGTTACAATTAAGTTTATCTTGTTTTTCGTGCAGCTCAGTATATTCAAGGAAATGATACAACAAAATTGGCCTCTATGGCAAAATTGAAGGCAGCCCGCCTAATTCGTGAGGTAACTGATAGCTGTCTTCAATTCTGGGGAGGAATGGGTTTTACTAATGAAGTGCTGGTCAGTAGACTGTACAGGTGAGTAAAATTAAAGTTGCAGAAATCAAACTGCATTTAATTGCAAACATTTTCTATATGTTTTAAATGCAACACATTAATAAACTTCAATAAAGTTTTTAAAAAAATTAATCAAAGTAGAAATTTAAGAAATTCTAACAGTAATTGATAGGTTGTGAAGTTCAGGTTAAATTAGGTTTTGAATTATATGAATTATATGATATGACAATGAATAGTTTATAGGGAGGATTTTCCTGATTTTATGTTAGTGTGGTGAATAATCAAAACATTGTACACGTTTCTCAAGAAACCCACTTGCTTTTCCTTCCATTGTGGAAAGAACATTTAATGGGTTTCTTTGCAGGACCAATCAGATGCTCCAGTATTCACTGCATACAATCCAGTGCAGTGATCCACAAAAATCTTTCCTCATGGCTTCTCACATTTGTGTATATACTGAGTGAATAGTGGATCTAATAATATTGGTGTCTTATTGACTCAATCAAACAAAGTTAGAAGGTTCACTTGTGAAAAGTATTCTAAATTACTTTAATTAAATTGTTCAATATTCAGTGCGAATGCAACAAATCTCAGATGGCCCAAAGAGACCATTTTTCCAGCACTTATGATTACTTCTCGTTCACAGAGGTGACTATGACCTATTTGTAATGATGAATAATATATTCAAGATTGCTGTGGCCAGGATTTTGATTGGACACAGTTGGTTGCTGCATGTGCTTCACATTCAGGATTCCATAATGACAGATGTTATAAAACTGAACTGTCGTGCTGATTAATGGAATTGTTTCTTGTAGGTCTTCTTAAGTAAACCATATGTCTCAGACAGAAAAATAGTACTTGCCTGCCTATTCCAAGTGTGGTGACAGCCATTTTTAATTTACGTAATGATTTGTGATTCAGTTGAGGATGGAAAGGTTCACACAGTGAGTCACAGGCTCAGTCTTTTAATCTAGGTCACCTCCCTTCCTCCACTAATACCTTCATGTTTCTTTTGCGCACCCTGTCAATCCATCAGTTCTGAGCTTCTGCAGATTCTCATCCAGCTCTTTTATTTAAACCTGCATCTCCCAACATTGCCCTGGGTCATAGTCTTACAGCTTAGTCATACCAACCATCATGATGCTTTGCTTGCTAACCCTACCAATTAAAACTGGGGTGGTGAGACTATTAATAACATCCACTGTCTTTCACAATGACATATATCTTCTAATATTGTTGTATTCTTCACTTGTATGTTGAGTTGTACCTTCCCTTCACAATTATTGTCTCCTCTGCATTCCAGCAGCCTGCCTCCAATCCTTACCATTCACTCCCCTAACGACTAGCACAGCAGTATAATAACATAACACTACCTTCAGAGAACAAACCTCCCGAACTGACCGTTGCTCCTCACCACCTCCCCTGCACCCTGACCAACATGGACCAACATCCCTGACCAATGATTAACCAGACTTCTGACTGATCTCTGTCCAGCTCCACGACTGATGTACCCATTAAACCCTGTCTAGCTGCACTTGGCCTGAGGAGATGAGGAGGAATTTCTTCTGCTGGAGGTGGTGAATCTGTGGAATCACAGAAGGCAGTGGTGGCCAAGTCATTGAGTAGAGTTTAAATAGAGATCAATAAGTTCTATTAAGGGGATCAAAGGTTACAGGGAGAAGGCAGGAGCATGGGACTTAGAAACATATTGGCCATAGCAAATAATGCAGCAAACTTGATGGCCAATTGGTCTCATTCTGCTTCTGTTCCTTAAGGTCTTATGGGGTCCAAGTGCTGGCAAATGGGACTGGATTAGGTTAAAATATCTGGTCAGCATGGACGAGTTGGACTCAAGGGTCTGTTTCCATGCTGTACATCTCTATGATCCTATGACCTGCAGGATTGACTGTGGCCCACTTCCCGCACTGCAATGATACAGAACCCCTGACCCTGATACCTCAATGTGTTAACCAACCACGTCCAAGTCACTGCACTAATATCAGACAATGCCCTTAACTGACAGTAGCTGGACCCCTTGGCAGACAACAGTCCTTCTTGATTTGATTGAGGACTGTTCTGGATGACCATTTGGTTGATGCACATGCATGTGCGAGATTGCTTGTGGTCGTGTAGATGTGAGATGTAACATGATTCCATAGAGCACCATGTCCTCTCCTTTAACTGATTATGCTGGCAACCACAACAGTCTGCTCAGCTCTGTATGTGTGTTTAAAGCCAGGGTGACACATAAGTATTGCATAGCTCTAGGTTCTGAATGAGAGTCGCGCCCTCGCTCCCCCCCACTCTGCGCCTCTGTTTGGGGCCAAGCCGAGAAGTTAGTCAATGTACCAAAGACCAGGAGGATATACTGCAAGAAATGTCACAGGCACCAGCCACGTAAGGTTGCCCAGCACAAGAAAGGAAAGAATTCCTTGTTCGCACAGGGTAAGAGGCACTATGACGACGGGAAGCAGATTGGTTATGGTGGACAGACAAGGCCTATATTTTGAAAAAAAGCCTAAAAACACAAAGAAGATTGTGCTGAGACTGGAATGTGGAGCCTAATTGTCAATCAAAGAGAACGCAAGAGATGAAAGACTGTGAGCTGGGAGGAGACAAAGGAGGAAAGGCCAAGTCATCCAGTTCTAAGCTGCAGTCTTTGTGTTCTCTAAAGTACAAATTCACAATAAAAATAACTAAAAATTTAAAAAGAAAATGAACTGTATTCTAAGTGAGTTGGGGACGTGCCATAATAATGTGAAGAGATTGTTTTATGTCCAATGCCACCACAATGGATGAGTGATGCAAGCGGTCACTACCCATGGAGCATAGCCTGGGAATGCCCACCCAAACAGAGACCCAGAGGTGCAAGCAGTGAGCTGGGATTACCTGATATTTGCTCAGATTTTCATGTCTGCAATGGTCTCCACCTAATTTCACTCCATTGCCTAGTAAAACAGCAAACTGACTGATAAATGATGTGAGATTAGGTATTAATGAGATGTTAATACATGCAAATAGGCCTCTCACTATTTAGTACTGGGATTTACTTGGGAGAAAAAATTATTTTAAAATAATTAAAATATATTGTAAAGGACCTGTTTGTTTATTTTTGAGAGACTGAAAGAAATTGATTCTGTTACCAGAGTGTTCTTTGCTTTTGCATCTGCATTTGTTAGAAATCAACAGATATCAGTCAATTTTCCTGATATTATTCCCAGATGATTTTGCAGCATTATTGAAGAAAAAGCTTGCATACATGCAAAAACAAACACAAAGAATACTGGAGCAAATCAGATCTGGTAGCATCTGGAGGAGAAACAGAATGAATTCTGAAGAAAAATCAACTGGACTTGAAATGCTAACTCTTTCTCTCTCTCCATAGATGCTGCCACATCTTTTGAGTTTCTCCAGCATTTGCTTGATTTGTTTCAAGTTTCCAGAATCCTCATTATTTTACTTTTTTTCACATTTAATGTAGTGCTTTCGAAAACCACTGGGCCACTCTAAGCACCTTGCAGCCAATTAAGTATTTGTCAATTGTAGTAGCTGTTTCAGGGACTGTGTCAGGGAATATTGCTATTTCCCCACTGAGGGGGCAGATAGGTCTTCAGTTTAACATCTCACCTCAAAGACAGCGTCTCTGACAATGCAGCACATCCTCAGTATTGCACTGAAATGTTAGTCTTAATTCTGCACTGGAATGGGATTTGAACCCAGCATCTTGTAACGTAGAAGCAAGAGTAATACAAACTGTACCAGCTTCCATTATTTTCTATCATTGTTTCATATGTTGCATTGTTTTATACAGCTTTAAACTACACAATGCTAACAAATAGTTCAACTGTAATCTTACAATATTGCACTGGTAGAAAAGCTACTAAAATTAATTATATCCAGGGTATGTGTCTTCTGAGTTAATGTATATGCTATATTTGTAACAGGGTTGTACAGGAACAATAGGGATGCACTTAGGTCAAGAGGTTTGAATATACAGAACAACCTCAATTATCCGAACGAGTCGAGCCGGGAGTGTTTTGTTCAGATAATGGATAACGTTTTTACGGGACCTTGAGATCTTGTTCAGATAATCCGAAATTCGGATAATTTATGTTTGGATAATCGAGTTTGTTCTGTAGTTCATAATAATGCTATCAGCACAGATTTGATTTGAGTTCTGGTTCTAATCCAACTGAGAAAGGTAGATGTACACTCTATTGGTTGTAACCATCCGCAGGAATTTTGCATGAATACAGTTGCTGTGCCTAAAGGGATGTTACAAATGGATGGAAAGTAAGAAATGCTTTCATACAAAGGCAGAGATAAAAAGTCTGAGAGATGAAAAGTGCTGTGAGTGCTTATGACAACATAAGACCTATCTTTGTTGTAATGACAATTTAAAACAAATTTTACCATTTTTATTTGAAATATCCTTCACATGTTTATTAATAATTAAATTGTTGATTTTAGTTGGTTAGTTATAGAGTCAAAGAGATGTACAGCATGGAAATAGACCCTTCGGTCCAACCTGTCCATGCTGACCAGATATCCCAATCCAATCTAGTCCCACCTGCCAGCACCCGGCCCGTATCCCTCCAAACCCTTCCTATTCATATATCCATCCAAATGCCTCTTAAATGTTGCAATTGTACCAGCCTCTACCACATCCTCTGGCAGCTCATTCCATACACATACCACCCTCTGCGTGAAAAAGTTGTCCCGTAGGTCTATTTTATATCTTTCCCCTCTCACCCTAAACCTATGCCCTCTAGTTCTGGACTCACCGACCCCAGGGAAAAGACTTTGCCTATTTACCCTATCTGTGCCCCTCATAATTTTGTAAACCTCTATAAAGTCCTTTGTCTGTTCTTCACCTTTTTAAAACTGCTGTTGTTTTGACTTTTTTTTTCCAAAGTTCCAAAACAATGCAACAGCATATGAAACAGCAATTGCTGCTCCTGGAATTCGAGGAAATCACCTCCAGCACCTAAAATACCTAAAAAAAAAAGGAGCAGCTGTTACAGCCAGAAATTTTTCCCGACCTCCATCTTGGATTACCCAGAATCCCTACAGTAAATGTTTTGAAAAATATGAAATCTTGTCCAGATGTAGGTCTTTGAGTGATTTAGTTTTTTTTTTAAATGCATCTATCTGTACAGGGCACGTAACACACCCTTGAAACTTTGCAACAGTTGGCTGGAAATTGCAGTGTGCTATTTCCCAAATAGAGTTAAAGTGTAAACATTTCTATATCTCTGTGAAATTAGTAATTGATTCTGTTTTCTCATTTTATCCTTGAGGGATATGAGGTTGATGTCAATAGGAGCTGGTGCAGATGAAGTGATGCTGTCCATCATATGCAAGTACATGGGGACCATTCCTGGAAAAAACTGATTCATATAATAGCAAACTCATCAACAGGGACAAGAACAAAACTGTAATCTATTGCATTAATTGCTGATGGTGCTTTCGACTATATGTTTCACAGTGCCATTTTGTAATATAATTTTTTTGTCTTGGAGAAATGTAATTGTCAGCATAATCTTTCACTTCAGAATGGAGAAGTATTTTGGAAATTCAAAAATCAATCATTTTTATTTTTTATTTAACTGAAATAACATTACATTTAAAGAATTGAAAAGATTGTGGGAGTACTTTGAGCTGAAAGTACTCACACACGGTTTCCAATATTTTATTTCTAATTTGATACTGAAGTTGAGAAAAATATTACTGAGGAAAGAAAAAGATCTCCCTACAGTAGAGCAGTCTGAAGAATTACAATAGTTGTTTTTTAAAATTACGAAATGTTTGGAAACAATAGTTTAAAAAAAATGCTTCTGATTGGATGTCATCTACTTAAAATTCCCATTGTGCAGAAACTTAAAGTATGGGATGCTTTATTACAATACGGCAGACATAGATAAATATTTGAAGCAAATTAAAATTCAGTACTGGAAGACATTAGTTGTGGATTTCTTTAATAAGAGCTTGCAAGTGACAGTGGACTACTTGTCCCCATATGTCATAAAGCTATATGATCTAATGTTACCCATCACAAAATATGTGGAATTTTGTTGTGTTATAGTCTTGCAGCGCTTTGTCTCCTTCTATTTAAACTCTGATAGAAGTTCAAGAGACCTTGAATGCACCAGACTAACTTTATTCACTTTACTGTTTACAAACCTTGGGGAAAGACTCACTGCTGCTGAATTTGATAGTTTTAGGGAAGTGGATAGAATGATTCTGAAATGAATATAACGTGAGGTAGATGAGCAGCAATGGAATTGTGGATCTATTTGACACTAGAAAATGGCGCAATTTTCATGACAAGTATAAAGATAACTAGTAAGGCAAAGTGGTGGAAAAAGCTTTAAGAGGAAATACTTATCTCACACTTTAATATAACATAAATCGATTTTCAAACTTGACAGCTTTTTTGAAACCCATTGTTCAGACGTAAAACTCTGGATTCCATGCCTCAAATTTTGTTGCCACATTTCTTTGAAGATCTTTCATTAAACTAAATTCTAGCAGCTAGGCAAGATAATAAGAAAAATAAATTGATAAAAAGAAATTTTGAGTACAGTGGGAGCAAAAAACTTGAATCATCTGTAAACAGTACTTTTGGTTACTTACCATAATTGGCAAGTTTTCCATTAATAGCTTAGATTATTACACAAACGTCTTGGAGCAGGCTAATCTAATGGGGTTTTGAGTCTGATTTTGGGGTGTCATTACATATTCTGATCTTATGTAATGTGGCTCACTGCCATCAATTGTACATCAAATTGTATTTGTGTTAATAAATTTGTATAAATAATGGATCAACTGTGATATATTAATGAACAAATACTGTAAAAGCAGTGGTGAATGGAACCTTTGCCATGCAAGCATAAGATGATAAATATATGCACAATAAAATCTTCTTTACATTATCCCTCATTCTACTCTTCCCTGGTGTAGGCAGCAATAAATAAATCTCCGTCATTGATCTAATTCAGTAATGTGTGTTTTTTTCTTTACAAGTATGAAAGGGGTATTAATTTGAATAATACTGGGTTATCTACTTCGTGGCGATTAAAAACTTGATATGAGCAGTAAGGTTGTTTATGCTTTTGAACTGAGTAGTTAATTTACAAAATGTCTTTTTGGAGAAACTTTCTGTCTGTTTTGACATTGAATGTGCTTGTCTAACTTTGAACTCCCTGTTCAGATTCTGTGATTCCACTAATGATTCTTCAATCTGGTGAAGGAGATGCAGTGTTGTTTGTGCCATTCACTCAGCTCTTGGATTTGCTGCAGAGGAAGTTGTAACATTTGGAGCTTCCTTGGAAAAGCTCATGGGAAATAAATTGATGAGGATGATGCTAGGTGCTGGGTAACATTTGTTTTTCACTGACCATAATATTTAGCCACTGACTTCAAACAAAGCTGCTCAAAAGGAGATAATGATAGCAAGTTTTGAGAAGATTGTAGCTCAGGTTGAGATTCTGGATGTAGGTTTGCTCACTGAGCTGCAAGGTTCATTTTCAGATGTTTTGGCACCATATTAGGTAACATCTTCAGTGAGTCTCCGGATGAACCACTGGTGTTATAGCCCGCTTTCTATTAATATGTTTGGGTTTCCTTGGGTGGTTGATGTCATTTCCTATGGTGATGTCATTTCCTGTTTGTTTTCTCAGGGGTGATAAATGGGATCCAAGTCAATGTGTTTGTTGATAGGGTTCCAGTTGGAATGCCATGCTTCTTGGAATTTTCATGCATGTCTCTTTTTGGCTTGTCCTAGAATGGATGTGTTGTCCCAGTCAAAGTGGCATCCTTCCTCATCCGTATGTAAGGGTACTAGTGAGAGAGTGTCACGTCTTTTTATGGCTAGTTGATGTTCATGTATCCTGGTGGCTAGGTTTCTGTCTGTTTATCCAATGTAGCATTTGTTACAGTTCTTGCAAGGTATTTTGTAAATTATATTAGTTTTGCTTGTTGCCTGTATAGAATCTTTCAAATTCATTAGCTGCTGTTTTAGTGTGTTGGTGGGTTGGTCGGCTACCATGATGCCAAGGGATCTGAGTAGTTTGGCAGTCATTCCCGAGATGTCTTTGATGTAGGGGAGAGTGGCTAGAGTTTCTGGATGTGTTTTGTCTGCTTGTCTGGGTTTGTTGCTGAGAAATCAGTGGACTGTGTTCATTCAGTATCCATTCCTTTTGAATACACTGTATAGATGATTTTCCTCTGCTTTGCATAGTTCCACTGTGTTGCAGTATGTGGTGGCTCAAAGAAATAATGTTCTAATGCAGCTTCATTTGTACATGTTGGGATTATTGCTTTTGTAGTTCAATGGTCTGTGTATGTTGTTTTCCTGTAGATGCTGGTTTGAAGTTCCCCATTGGCTGTCTACTGTGACATCGAGGAATGGCAGTTTGTTGTTGTTTTCCTCCTCTTTAGTGAATTTTATGTTAGTAATGATTTTAGTCCCAAAGGCTTTCTATAGGTATGTCAGGAATAAAAGAATGACTAGGGTAGGAATAGGTCCAGTCAAGGATAGTAGTGGGAAGTTGCGTGTGGAGGCTGAAGAGATTGGGGAGACACTGAATGAATACTTTTCGTCAGTATTCACTCAGGAACAGGACATTGTTGCCGATGTGAATACTGAGTCACAATTAATTAGAATGGACGGCTTTGTAGGGAAGAGGTGTTGGAAATTCTGGAAAGGGTGAAAATAGATAAGTCCCCTGGGCCTGATGGCATTTATCCTAGGATTCTCTGGGAAGCAAGGGAGGAGATTGCAGAGCCATTGGCCTTGATTTTTATGTCCTCATTGTCTACAGGAATAGTGCCAGAAGAATGGAGGATAGCAAATGTGGTTCCCTTGTTCAAGAAGGGGAGTAGGGATAACCCTAGTAACTATAGGCCGGTGAGTCTCACTTCTGTTGTGGGCAAAGTCTTAGAGAGAATTGTAAGGGATAGGACTTATGAACATCTGGATAGGAATAATGTGATCAAGGATAGTCAGCATGGTTTTGTGAAAGGCAGGTTGTGCCTCACAAACCTTATTGATTTCTTTGAGAAGGTGACTAAGGAGGTGGACGAGGGGAAAGCGGTAGATGTGGTGTATATGGATTTTAGTAAGGCGTTTGATAAGGTTTCCCATGGTAGGCTACTGCAAAAAATACGGAGGTATGGCATTGAGGGTGAGTTGGAAGTTTGGATTAGGAATTGACTGGCTGGAAGAAGACAGAGGGTAGTAGTTGATGGTAAAGGTTCATCTTGGAGTGCCGTTACTAGCGGTGTTCCGCAAGGATCTGTTTTGGGACCATTGCTGTTTGTCATTTTTATAAATGACCTGGAGGAGGGGCTAGAAGGTTGGGTGAGCAAGTTTGCGGATGATACGAAAGTCGGTGGAGTTGTTGACAGTGAGGAAGGATGTGGCAGGTTACAACGGGATATAGATAAGCTGCAGAGCTGGGCAGAAAGGTGGCAAATGGAGTTCAATGTAGGTATGTGTGAGGTGATTCACTTTGGTAAGAGTAACAAGAAGATGGGGTACTGGGCTAACGGTCGGATACTTGGTAGTGTGGATGAGCAGAGGGATCTTGGTGTCCATGTACACAGATCTCTGAAAGTTGCCACCCAGGTAAATAGTGCGGTGAAGAAGGCATATGGCGTACTGGCTTTTATTGGTAGAGGAATTGAGTTCCGTAGTCCTGAGGTCATGTTGCAGTTGTATAAGACTCTGGTGCGGCCGCATCTGGAGTATTGTGTGCAGTTTTCGTCGCCATACTATAGGAAGGATGTGGAGGCACTGGAACGCGTGCAGAGGAGGTTTACCAGGATATTGCCTGGTATGGTAGGAAGATCGTATAAGGAAAGGCTGAGGCCCTTGGGGCTGTTTTCATTGGAGAAAAGAAGGTTTAGGGGTGACTTGATAGAGGTGTACAAGATGATTAGGGGTTTAGATAGGATTGACCATGAGAACCTTTTTCCACGTATGGAGTCAGCTATTACGAGGGGGCATAGCTTTAAATTAAGGGGTGGTAGGTATAGGACAGATGTTAGGGGTAGATTCTTTACTCAGCGACTCGTGAGTTCATGGAATGCCCTGCCAGTAGCAGTGGTGGACTCTCCCTCTTTATGAGCATTTAAACGGGCATTGGATAGGCATATGGAGGATAGTGGACTAGTGTAGGTTAGGTGGGCTTGGATCGGCGCAACATCGAGAGCCAAAGGGCCTGTACTGCGCTGTATGTTTCTATGTTCTATGTTCTAGTCATGATCTTGAAGCTTTCCCCTAACTTATTTCATTTAGAGATGACAGAAGTGTCATCCATGTAGCAGACCCAAAGTTTGGTTGAATGGTTGACGGAGCTGTTTGTTCGAGTCTTTGCATTCCTGCCTCTGCTAAGAACCCTTATATCGGAGATCCCATGGATGTTCCATTGGTTTGTCTGTAGTTTTTGTTGCTGAAGGTCAAGTGGGTGGTAAGGCATAGGTCCACTAGCTTGCCGTTTCTCAATGTCACAGTAGAGTAGACAGCCAATGGGAAACTTCAAACCAGCGTCTACAGGAAAACAACACATACGGACCAAATATTGGACTACAGAAGCAATCATCCAAACATCCACAAACGAAGCTGCATTAGAACATTATTTCAATGAGCCACCACATACTGCATGCAGCACAGAGGAACTATGCAGAGCAGAGGAAAATCACCTATACAGTGTATTCAAAACAAATAGGTACCCAATGAACACAGTCCACTGATTTCTCAGCAACAAACCCAAATAAGCAGACAAAACACGTCCAGAAACCCTAGCCACTCTCCCCTAAATCAAAGACTTCTCAGAAATGAATGCCAGATTACTGAGACCCCTTGGCATCATGGTAGACCACAAACCCCCCCAACACACTAAAACAGCAGCTAATGAATTTGAAAGACTATTCAGACAACAAGCAAAACTAATGTCATTTGCAAAATACCGTGCAAGAACTGTAACATACGCTACATTGGACAAACAGGCAGAAAACTAGCCACCAGGATACATGAACATCAACTAGCCACAAAATGACATGACACACTCTCACTAGTATTCTTACATACGGAGGAGGAAGGACACCACTTCGACTTTGACAACACATCCATCCTAGGACAAGCCAAACAGAGGCACATACGAGAATTAGTAGAAGTATGGCATTCCAACCGGAACTCTATCATCAAAGACATTGATTTGTATCCCATTTACCACTCCCTAAGAAAAAGAACAGGAAATGACATCACCAACCCAAGGGAACCTAAACATATAAATAGAAAGCGGACTACACCATCAGTGCTTCATCCGGAGGCTCACTAAAAATGTTACCTAGTATGATGATGAAATGTCTGAAAACGAACCTTCCAGCTCAGTGAGGAACCCTACATCCAGAATCGAGTGACTTTGATTTTCCTATTTCAAACTGTAATTTTAATCTAGCCCCATGTCTAGGGAATGTATTAGTGTGCAATAGCAGTAACGTAAGTAAGTAGGTAAGCAAGCAAACACCTTGAAGTATTCATAACACAGCCAAAATTCAAAATCACAAATTTTCAGAAAATGAAATAAATGATCAATGGATTTAGTTAGGTACAATGATGATAAACTGTTTTTAAAGACATACTTATTAAAAATGTAGAAGTTTCATTGCAAACAAATTTGGATTCAGAAAAATAAAATTAGTTTCCCTGGGCTAGCAAGGGTGTTTAGCAGGAATTTTGATGTTAGTATGCTGTTAAAAATCTGGTTACACTTCATTTAACTAAGTAGAGATGCTTATATTTTTGAAGTCAAAAGAGAAGCACAGGAAAATCACTGTTGATCCAACATTTGACCTATACGCTGTGGTAATGTTGCACCCCAATGAGGTAGTCTGGTAGAAATCAAGTCAGAGTCTTTGCAAAAGTTAAAAACTTCATACAAGTATGAAAAATTCTTCAATTTATCTGATTTTGATAGTATGGACTAGATTTCTGAACTTAACAAAAGTCACTATTTCCTAAAATTAAATAGGCTCTAGCTATTGGTAAACATTTATGAACCATAGGCATATAACTCAATTAGTCAAAACTATAACCCTCTTATAAACCCCCCTTTATATATACACGGGCAAAAAAAAAAGTGTTATGGACCGAGAAGTTTGGGAAAGCAGTTCAATGGTCTTTCTTCACAGGATCTGTTGAGATGATTCTCGTGCTGATCAGAAGGTTCCATGTAGGCCATCCATCCCTAGGTGCTTTCACTGGTTTGCAGAAGGTGTAGGAGTTATTCTCTGACTTATTCATTATTAATCTCATAAACTGGTTTTCTTCAGGGAAAAGTGCCTTTTGCTGCAGAGAACAGAGAGAGCTCCTGAGTTCGTGAAGGTCTGATCATTTCTTCAACCAGGATTCTCGCCCACCCTCTGACGACCCCTTCTCCCGCCTCCAACACATCCCATCCACCTGGACATCCCGTGCTGGCCTCTTACCCACCCTCGATCTCTACATAGCCAACTGCCGCCGCGACATTAACCGCCTCAACCTCTCCACCCCTCTCACCCACTCCAACTTCTCACCCTCGGAACGTGCAGCCCTCCACTCCCTCCGTTCCAACCCCAACCTCACTATCAAACCATCAGACAAGGGAGGCGCGGTAGTAGTTTGGCGCACCGACCTTTACACCGCTGAGGCTAAACGTCAGCTCGCGGACACCTCCTCCTACTGTCCCCTTGACCATGACCCCACCTCCCACCACCAAACCATCATCTCCCAGACCATCCAGAACCTCATCACCTCAGGGGATCTCCCATCCACCGCCTCCAACCTCATAGTCCCACAACCCCGCACCACCCGTTTCTACCTCCTGCCCAAAATTCACAAACCTGACTGCCCCTGCCGACCTATTGTCTCAGCCTGCTCCTGCCACACTGAACTCATCTCCGCCTACCTTGACACCGTCCTGTCCCCCTTAGTCCAAGAACTCCCCACCTACGTTTGGAACACCACCCATGCCCTCCACCTCCTCCATGATTTTCGCTTCCCCGGTCCCCAACGCCTTATCTTCACCATGGACATCCAGTCCCTATACACCTCCATCCCGCATCACGAAGGACTCAAAACCCTCCGCTTCTTCCTTTCCCGCCGTACCAACCAGTACCCTTCCACTGACACCCTCCTTCGACTGACTGAACTGGTCCTCACCCTGAACAACTTCTCTTTCCAATCCTCCCACTTCCTCCAAACCAAAGGAGTAGCCATGGGCACCCGCATGGGCCCCAGCTATGCCTGCCTCTTCGTAGGATATGTGGAACAGTCCATCTTCCGCAACTACATTGGCACCACCCCCCACCTTTTCCTCCACTACATCGATGACTGTATCGGCGCTGCCTCGTGCTCCCACGAGGAAGTTGAACAGTTCATCCACTTTACCAACAACTTCCACCCCGACCTCAAATTCACCTGGACCGTCTCAGACTCCTCCCTCCCCTTCCTAGACCTTTCCATTTCTATCTCGGGCGACCGAATCAACACGGACATTTACTATAAACCGACCGACTCCCACAGCTACCTAGACTACACCTCCTCCCACCCGACCCCCTGTAAAAATGCCATCCCATATTCTCAATTCCTTCGTCTCTGCCGCATCTGTTCCCAGGAGGACCAGTTCCAAATCCGTACAACCCAGATGGCCTCCTTCTTCAAGGACAGCAATTCCCCCCCAGATGTGGTCGATGATGCCCTCCACCGCATCTCTTCCACTTCCCGCTCCTCCGCCCTTGAGCCCCGCCCCTCCAACCGCCATCAGGACAGAACCCCACTGGTCCTCACCTACCTCCCCACCAACCTCCATGTACAGCGGATCATCCGCCGTCATTTCCGCCACCTCCAAACGGACCCCACCACCAGGGATATATTTCCCTCCCCTCCCCTATCAGCGTTCCAAAAAGACCACTCCCTCCGTGACTCCCTCGTCAGATCCACACCCCCCACCAACCCAGCCTCCACTCCCACCACCTTCCCGTGCAACCGCAAGAAATGCAAAACGTGCGCCCACACCTCCCCCCCTTACTTCCCTCCAAGGCCCCAAGGGATCCTTCCATATCCGCCACAAATTCACCTGCACCTCCACATCATCTATTGCATCCACTGCACCCGATGTGGCCTCCTCTATATTGGGGAGACAGGCCGCCTACTTGCGGAATGGTTCAGAGAACACCTCTGGGACACCTGGACCAACCAACCCAACCACCCCGTGGCTCAACACTTCAACTCCCCCTCCCACTCCACCAAGGATATGCAGGTCCTTGGACTCCTCCATCGCCAGACCATAGCAACACGACGGTTGGAGGAAGAGCGCCTCATCTTCCGCCTAGGAACCCTCCAACCACAAGGGATGAACTCAGATTTCTCCAGTTTCCTCATTTCCCCTCCCCCCACCTTGTCTCAGTCAATTCCCTCGAACTCAGCACCGCCTTCCTAACCTGCAATCTTCTTCCTGACCCCTCCGCCCCCACCCCACTCCGGCCTATCACCCTCACCTTGACCTCCTTCCACCTATCGCATTTCCAACGCCCCTCCCCCATGTCCCTCCTCCCTACCTTTTATCTTAGCCTGCTGGGCACACTTTCCTCATTCCTGAAGAAGGGCTTATGCCCGAAACGTCGATTCTCCTGTTCCTTGGATGCTGCCTGACCTGCTGCGCTTTTCCAGCAACACATTTTCAGCTCTGATCAATGGTTTATCCCTACATTGTTCACTGCCACAAGCTGTTAAGCTACCAAAGATCCAATCACAGATGTTGACAGGCAGAGAGCATTTGCCATTGATTACTGGTCACTAGTCCAAAGACCAATCAACTGTTTGTTGCTAGCTGAATCTCCATTCAGCTTTGCATTTCTCTAGCTTGTCTGCACCTTCTCTGACCACTGCTTACACTAGCAGCTATGTAAACAATGCTTAAATGTACTTTCAGAAACATACCATAATCCTTCATGAATTCTCTGGTTCTTAATATAGTTTTTTTACCACACTTCAGTCCACAATCAAAATGTGGAAAAATAAAAATATATAGGACACATTCTCTTGGCAACAAAATTGCCTGCAGTAACTTCTTCAAGCTTATTTTTAATTCAGTCACAAGATGGGGGTACCTCTGGCTAATCTAACATTTACTGCTGTCCCTAATTGCCCAGAGGGCAGTTAACAGTCAACCACATTGCTGTTGGATCTGGAGTCACATTTGGGCTGACCGGGTGAGGATGACAGATTTCCTTCCCTAAAAGGGATTAGTGAACCAGATGGGTTTCTTTCCCCTCAGTAAGTAAACAATGGCTTCATGGTCATCATTAGACACTAATTCCAGATTCTTTACTGAATTTCAAATTCCACTATTTGCCATGGCTGTATTTGAATCTGGTTCCGCTGTAAAATTAGCTGAATTTCAGGATTAATAGTCTAGCGATAATATCATTAGGCCATTGCCTGCCCAAGACTAACAGAATAAGAGTGAAAGTTTTCATCGATTCATAAGATATCTCATTAGTTGTAGTCTGTAGCAGCACAGCTTTAATGACACAAATTTTGGGTTTCTGTTATTCAAATATAGACTCCAGAAATTACTATCCTTACAGTAATGATGGCAAACATTGGCAATATTGTTATAAATACCACCACAGAATATTGGTCAATATATTATAGCAATGTGCTTACCTCCAAGTTCAATATTGATGCTTTTCATCTAAGGACAATTCCTGAAGCAGTTCTTCTGAGTGGGCAGTACCTGAAGGGAGAGAGATTTCATTTCAAAATGACTTAATGCTCCCATTTTATTGATCCAGAAAAAAAGACTACAAGAAAAAGGCGTGCATTTATAAAACATCTCTCATGACACTGGGGCATCACAAATGGTTTTAAAACTAGTCAAGTAGTTTTTAAAGCTTATATAGAAAACATGGCAGTCAATTTGCACGCACAACATAATGACATAATGACTGGATAATCTGTTTTGATAATGTTAGTTGGAGGATAAGGATCAGGAGAATTACTATCTCATCTTTGAAATAGTGTTATGAAATAATTTTGCATCTATCTGAGAGAGCAGAACACTCACCTAGGACTGCACTCACTGGAATTATCAGCTCTCATCTTCAGAGTGTGGCTCCGAACCAAAATCCTCTGAGATGAGTACTCTCAGTCACAGTGACACCAAGAATGTGAAGTGGTTGTTTGTCTACTAAAAGAGTAAGATAACAAGCAGATAATTTCACTTTTTTTGTCAGGAGGTTTGGTAATCATTCCGTGGAGTGCTCCTTCATGTCTAGTTCGTATCTCTCAGCATTGCACATTGGGATTGCAGTGTTCAGGTTTAGCCAGGTCAAAATGTGAAAGAACTATGTTGGTGTCTCGGGAGGGATGGTAAAATAAAAGAATGACAGGTTGCTGACAACAGGAATGAAAACAGGGAAAGAAGAAGTAAAACAATTGTAAAGAAAATAATCACTCAGTTCAGCTCAAATTGATAGCTATTCTTTCATGCGACATTGGTGTAACTGGCTAGACCAGTACTTATTGTCCATTCCGAACTGCCCTTGAAAAAATGGTGATCATCTGCTTTCTTGAACTGCTGCAGTCTATGCAGTTAACACACAGCTTGTGAAATCAGAGGCAATTTGAACTTACAAAGATTGGAGGAATCAGGTAGGGTGGAAATGAAGGGCCTAGCCACCTTTGGACTGTCTTGTGGGGAGACACCTGAGGGACATGTGTGTGGTTCCTCCTTTGGCTATGTCTCCTGACACCACCCTATCTCCTTGTGAGGATAGGGCACCTGCAGTGCGTGCCATGTTCCCCATCATCATAATACATTTGGTCCTGATGGCCAGTGACTGTGGCATTGAAGAATGGGTGTATGCACCATTACAAACTGATTCTGAGCCAACCTGAGAATGGTCACATGATTCGCTGTACTACTATTGCAGCTTCTGGGCAATGAGGGATATTGTGTCTCAAGTACTTGTTCTTCCCTTTGCATGAATGAATTCCAACAGCACAGGGCTGGGCCTGAGCAGGTGCTTGGTTTCTGGCAATCTCTGAGTGCCAGTAGCCTGGGGCATTTCCTACTTGGCCAGTTGAGGAACTGTCATTGTGGTTGTGCTCCTGCACGCATAGCCTAATTTTCCTATTGAGGTGTCAGCATCTGGGTTGTTATGAGATAAGTGGAGTGCAGGAAGCAGTGCTTCCTCTGAATCCTTTCATCCTATGAGGTCAAGGAGGATGCAAGGCTTTGGGAAGTCAGGCATTTAACTGTGGAGGTGATAGACATTTGGTTTTACCTGTGAAACACAATAAACAGAAGGAATCATGCCCAGTGATTCGAAGCAATGTGCAGTGAATGACACTGATAGAGGTCTCTGTAAGCCCACAGGAGTTGCCCCAGTCTTCTCCTGTGAGGGCCAGGATTTTCTCCTCATAGCAAGTGAGGAGCCTGATATTGGGTTCCTACTCTTCTCTACCATTTTATGGTCTTCTCCTTTATGAAGAGAATTAGAGGGATTGAGTGAAACGAACGTGAGTGGCATGGCTGCTAGTCCGGGTGCAGGTTGTGGAAAAATGCTGGAGTGTTCTGAGGAGTGGGGAGACAGTATCAAGGCTTGCAGAGTTAGTGATGTGTGTGGTTGGGAATGGTGAGGAAATATGTTGCAGAGAATAGTGAAAGTAGCACAGCATGAGCCTTGGAGAGAGATGAGTGCAGTGGCAAAGAGAGAGTGCATGTGAAATAGCATGGAGAAGAATGTGATGCTTAACCCTGGTGGAGTGGTGATGATCATTCAACTTCTTAAAGCATCTGTGGCCATTCACCCAGACCCTGGATATAGCACTGACCCAGTTGACAACTGTGAACCACACGGCCAAGGTCTGGTAGCACAACCTCCTCTGATAGTCCTTACAGAAATGGACTCCTGTCCTTTACATCACCCAATCCACCAAAACCTCCAGGCCCCTTTCAGAGAATCACAGTGCCATCTTTCCTTTCTTGGACATGTGTTGAATCTGTCTTTGACATAGCAAGGCAGGTTTGGAATGCCAGTGATTGTCAAGGTGCACAACATTTAAAGATAGAGGCTCATCCCTTGTGCACACACTTGCAGAGATCTTGAAAGGACAGAAACGACTTCTTAACTGTGTATAAAATTCACTTGGTTACTAGCATGTGAGCTGGATATGTAAATAAAAAATGAATTTGTTTACACTTTATTTTGCAATACTTTTATTTTACTGTATAACCACCTACTCAACAGTAAAGCTAAAAGATCAATCGTAAATAGAATTTAAAGTGCAAAGAAAGACAATTTGCCCAACATTAAACAGAAATTATTGGAAAAGCTCAGCAGTTTTGGCAGCACCTGTGGAGAGAAATCAGAGTTAATGTTTTGGCTTCAGTGACCCTTCCTCAGAATTGGATCTGATTTCTCTCCACAGATGTTGCCTGACCTGCTGAGCTTTTCCAGAAATTTCTGTTTTGTTTGCCCGATGTTGGTCTATGTTGATGCTTCTACTTCTCACAAGTCTTCTTCTGTCAAACTTGCTCCATCCATTTCTACAAAGCATTCCATAAATGGTATGTAGCTTCCCAGATGCTAAGGTGTGAGGTATCATACTGGAATGTGAAGGTGAGCAGTAGGAATATCACAGAAATTTAATTTGTTTTAAAATACTGCTGCATTAAAAGAAGCCGTAAAATCATGAATCTGACCATAAGCAAAATCTAATATGACTGCTGGACAAACTCACCAGATGAACCTGTAATTTAAAAAAAATTGGAATTGAAGATGCCTAAAGTCAAATACATAAGCAATGCACTGACAGCAGGTCAGGTCTCAAAAAGGTAAATGCTATTGTAACAATGCAGCGCAAGAATTTGTTGGATCCACCAAGTATTTAACCAACGTTTTGCCCAATTTGTTGTTTGAGCATGAACCAAGCCACTACCAATCACATTGAGTTGTTTCAGGATACAGAATATGAAGCAGCATTCACTAAAATTGAGCAACTCATGATGGTGATGCCAATGCAAAAAGCTATGATGTACCAATGAAAGCACCTAGGAGTGCAATGCCAGTGAGACAGGACTTGTAGCAATGCTAATGAAACAAGGACAACCAGTTGTACGGTTTTACAAGTTGCACTTGCATTTGCAGTGTGAACACAAACAACCATACACTCAGATCAAGAAGAAGTACCTAGCTTTTGTTTTTGCTGGTGAATATTTTCATCAATATGTACTTGAAAAAGGCAAAGTAACAATCGAGTCTGACAACAAACCATTTCAAAGCATTTTCCTCAAACTAATGCTATCTGCTCCAAAGTAGCTGCAGTGTTACGCTGGTCACAGAGATACAATTTGGCCTGACAAACAAGCAGCATGAAAAGTATAGCGAGTATTAGGACAGAATGTGACATATTCCAGCTCCAAAGTAAAGCAGCAGCTCTATATCCTGCGGAAGTCGTCAATCCAGCAGGCATTCAATCTACAGACATGTGCATTGCTCAAAACAAACTGCACAGCAAGATGCAACTCTCCAAACGTTGCAAGAAGTAGTGATGAAAGGATTTCCTGAAGGCATCAAAGCTATTCCTATGGTCATAAGACCAAGACAAAGATACATTGACAGCCCAAGATAGTATACTGTACAAGGAAATAGAGTCATTAAGGATTTGAGAGGAGTGATGCTAATTCGCATACACAGAAGCCACCTAGAGACTGAGGCACATCTGTGCACGGCAAGAGATGTCAAACATGAAAAATGAAATTGAGGACCACATCAGCCTGTATAGTGCTTGTAATGTGCACCAAATAAAGCAAGCTCAAGAGCACCTGATAATGTTAATGAATGATGTTCTGCATTCCACAGGGTATGTGCCACAATCTTCTCTCCAGTAGCTCACACCCACAGGGGCATCATTGAATCTAATTGTTCCAATGCATGGGTATATCACAAAGTCTCAGCATCATATGCATGATATGCACTGAAGAGCTCACAGGGATCTCATATTCTCTGAGTACTAAGCCTTCCTGGGTAATATGCCCCCCACTCACGGGGGATGGCTTGGTTATGCATGCTGACAAAATGCTCTTGCATCCAATGGCAGCACACTTAATTCTTCCCATTATCTCAGCAAGGACAAACTCATCCACAACCACGCTGAGTACACGAAGACCAACAGAGGAGTATTAGACATCACACTCCACCATTTTCAAGGATTGTGTAGTTGAGCTTGTCTTAGAAGACTGGGAACATTCCAATGGCAATGGGGAATCAGGAATTTCCCAGAAAGATAGTAAGCAACATTGTAATTTACTCTTTTCAGGCGTGTAGGTGCTAAAACACATTGGTCTACCTTAAGGTAAACGTATATTCAACTGTACTTTTTTCTAATGTTTGCTGTGATCTTGTTATACCAATAGGAGCTAAGAAGCTTCTCAAGATTGAAAGTTATTGAGTTGTGAAACGTCTTCCACCATTGAAAAGAAAAGCTGTTTTTCATTTGCTCATCTTTGTACCTCTATTCTACTCAGCAAAGTGGGCGACTGCAAATCCCTTCATGTATCAGGAAAGCACACAGTTATTAGTCAGGGATTGCAGTTAAGGTGCTCCATATTCCTCTCAGACACACCAATGATAAAGTTTAGGGAAGGAACGAGGGCCTGAATATCCAAATCCTGCACTCTGCATCTAATGGGAGTGATGATGGAACTTGTCATATATGTATAAGCTCCAGGAGGGAAAGGTCTGGGGTTCTCAACAAATCTAAAGGTATGAAGTTGGCAATGGCCATATCATATGTCAATTTCTCATATTTGTGGAACTGAATGGAGGGAACATTGCCCATTGTACTAGAGATGTTGTCAGTGATGATGCTCAGATACTGCAAAAGATTAGTGAAGGTCCATTGAATTGGTCCAGGATAAAGGTATATGCTGATTTTACAGAGGTGATGAGGTCAGCACCTGGAAAACTTTTATTGCATGTATGAAATAAACATCAGGAATGCTGAATACAGATACTAGAGACCTGACAGCTTATTGCATAAATGAAAACACAATGTGCAGAAAATGTCTTTGGGTAGCTCATTCATCCTGGAAGCAGGTTACTATACAGTTTTCTCTGGCGTTGATAGCTTGTGCCATGTCTTCTTAATCTCTTTAATGGTTATTCTGGCCTGCCTGAGGATCCTCACACTCAGCTTTCTTCTCTTTCTTGAATCTCCTTTCCTGCCAACACAGGTTGATGACTGAGCTGTGGAGGGAGTAGCAGACTACAATGATGTGGGACACTCTGTCTGGCACCATACTGCCTGATAGGGTCAGATATTGCACACCCATTTCATGAAGCCTATGGTCTGCACTATGATGGCTCTTCTTAAAGTATGCACAAACATTGTACCCCTCCAGCAATGTTCTGAGAATTTTGAGGTGTCATCAACCGGAGGGAATTTGCACCTTGTAACCTTGTTGTCCAGCAACCATCCTTGCAACATTAAGATCATACATCATAGCAGCAGAATTGGGTCATTCAACCCATCAAATCTGCTCTGCCATTCAAGGAGATCATGGCTGAACTAATAAACAACAACTCCACTTTCCTGTCCTGTTCGCATGACCCTAGATTCCCTTACTAATTATAAATCTGTCTGTCTCAGCCTTCAATATGCTTAACTACCCAGCTTCAACAGTCCTCTGCACTAAATGATTTCACAGATTCACTTCACTTTGAAAGACTTTGAAATTGATTGGCACCTATGAGTGATCCTGGATGGAAGAGTTTTGGCAGACCATTCGATATAGAATAGCATAGCACAGAATCCCTACAGTTTGGAAACAAGCCAGTTGGCCCAACAAGTCCACACCGACCCTCTGAAGAGTAACCCACCCAGACCCATTCTCCTAACCTATTACTACAAATTTGCCCCTAACTAGTGCGCCTAACCTATACATCCCCGAACACTATGGGCAATTTAGCATGGCCAATTTACCTAACCTGCACAACTTTGGATTGTGGGAGAAAACCACAGCAGCCGGAACAAACCCACGCAGACACGGGGAGAATGTGCAAACTCCACACAGTCGCCTGAGGCTGGACTCAAACCTGGGTCCCTGGCACTGTAAAGCAGCAGTGCTAAACACTGAGCCACAGTGCCACCCCAAAGTGAACACGCTTCAAGTGAGAACATGCAGCATTGAATTCATAGCTGCAAACCTGCAGACATGGCCAGCATGGGGGTCAAACCTTGATGTTATTAGCACCACACTCTCTTGGTCACAAAAGATTTGTACATTAAGGAAGCGGAATCCTTTTCTGTTGGTGGAAATCATGATAGGGTGCTCTGATAGCAATGGGTGCAATTGACTGCATCCAACTCCTGTGATAAACCAGCAATGGCAGCAACGCCCAATCTCCCACCTGCACGATTCCCTCTGTCAAGGTGAGAATTAGATGAATTGGTGGCTTTTGTGAAGAGACAATCAGTTGCCTCCTGGATCCATTTATGAGTTGACACATGCAAAATGCCACAGAAATCTCCAATATCCCCACAGAAATGGCAAAGAAACAAAGGGTAGCTGTTAACTTTAGGGCTACAGGTTGGGATTGCCACCAATCCTTGTGGCTGTGGCTCACATCCAGCAGCTAACATAAATATGATAGCTCAGGGCATCCTGAAGCATGACCCATACTCACCCTCCTGCAGATAGCTGCACCTGAGACCTGTAGATCCTGTTTCATGTAAGAGCTCTCCTAAGATATGGTGGCTTTTGACCTGCTGCTTTTCTCCATGCAGGCATGTGCCTGCCAGTTGCAGCTGCTTCTGTTGCTGTTTTTATGAGTCTCCAACAATGAATTATTTGCAACTATAGCAGCACAAGAAAAATGGCATAGTTCATCTCTGTCATGATCCTTTCATTGCCAAATCTGTAGAACAGAAAGTGGATACAATGCTATGTTATTAATGGGACATTTTAGCCCCTGTCATTCCCTTCCCACAAAGCTCTTGGTCAGGAGTTGCCCTTTCTCATATTGAGTGCTAGTTCTAATTAATGAAAAACATCTCAAACCTATTAAAACATGTATGCGAAGTATATTAATTGGTAAGGGTATTACAGGAATTATAGGTGACTTTCAAATACATGTGTTTAAATAAAAGAAAACAGATCTTTATTTTCATTTCAATGTGGACTTTGACACTGCAACCTGCCCATAATGCTGTGTGGATATTTTTAATCCAGCTGTGTTGTGACATATCGCTGGAGCAGGTAGGGCTTGAACTTAGGCCATCCTGCTTAATGGTATGTACACTACCACCGAGCCACCAGAGCGCCCCCCCATAACCCACGGTGTATCCAGAGAGAGTAGCTCTGGTGGAATTATTTAGATGATTATCAGTCACATGAGGTTGAAATGTGATTTTGATAATTTCACGTTATAAAAGGCAGATTCACAAGGGTTGGTGACGAATCGCCACAGCAGATTCACCGCCGATGATTAGCCACTGGGGAAGTTTAAAGTCCATTGAGCAGGATCTCATAAAAGCAACGCTCACAAATTTTGGTTTATGATTGATGTGTTGTAAGTTTTACAAATTATATTGGGGAATGTACGGAGGGTGGTAGAAAAGCCAGTAGCGTTTTGAAGACGGAGACGGTTGTGTTTCAGTGAGAGAGAGTCGGTAGTGGAAACCTAACGGTGACAACGAAACTGCTGATAAATCTCGCTGAAAGGGTCAGTTGCTTGGGTGTACTCCATCCAAACTGACTAGCCACCGGATTTGTCTCTGATTGGGTTGGTTGCTTGGTTATATTTATATCCAAACCAACTGACTACTGGACGGGAGGATTAAAAACAAAAATACATAAAATGGAAGGGGAGTTTGATAAAGAGTGTGAAGAATATGGAGGATGTTCTTCCGATTTAATGTTGCCTGTAAAACAGCAGTGGGGTAAAGCCAGAAGTCAGTTAGTCAGTGGGCTTGCAAAGAACAAACAAAAAACAATGATGGAGAAATATGATAAGATTTGGGAGGAATTACAGAAACAAGGCAAAGTCCCTAAAGATGAGGAGAGGAAGAAATTGTCACCGTTTTTAGGAAAAGCAGGAGAGCAAGCTAAATTAGAAGTAGAAGAGCACATGAAGGGAAAGAAAGGGTCAATATTAGTTAGAAGAAAGTGGACAAAAGAAGGCGGGGAGAAAGAAGAGAGGAGGATTCATTTGCATAACATGACGTTGGCCTGTATGGCGGTAGAAACATTACAAAAGAAAGTAGGTGGTACCTCTACAATAGAACTGACAAAGGAGACAGAAAATGCAGGACCATCCGCGCCATTATATCCTAAATTGCCTGGGGTACAATCACCGCCCCCATATCCTGTAATACAAATGCCACTTATGTATGTTCAAGAAGGGGTGTTAGACATGCGAGAAGTAGGAACAAGAGAGTACAACGTAGTAAAACAGAGACTGGCGGAGGCTGTAGAAGAAAGTATCAGAAAAGTAAAAAAACTAACACTAGAAGCTGAACAGAGAGTTAAGGAAGCGGAGGAAGCAAGCAGGGTGGTAATGACACACAGCAGAAACAAAGAACAGCCGAAACAGGGGAGATATTCAGCAGTGCAGGAACCAGATGCTCACTCGACACCGTATAGTGTTGAGAATGAAAAGAGGGGAAGATTACATGATTCAGGTCAGTTATTGGATGATGGGTTCTCAGACAGAAGAAGGAGAGATTTGAGGGAAGAACAGGATAGAGAGAAATTGGATGGGGAGGAGTCTAAAAGTAGTACAGACTTTGAGGATGAAGAATCCCTGACAGACGATGATCCAAACACCTACCCAGTCACTTTGAAAGGCTCACTCACAATGCATACCGAACATAGCCCTCCACTGAAGCCCCTACCTGAACCAAGTTACAACTTGCGTCAAAGAGACACATTACGACAACCTATAAAGTATCAGCACCACCAAATGCCATTAATTTACAGAGGCTCTTATCTGGGGGATGTTTATCAGTCCTTCACATATACTGATATGAACTGCATCCCGGATAAAATCCCCCCACCCATGGAGGGAGGTGGGCCCTGGATGATTAAATTTTCCCAATATACACTAGGCCACAAGTTAGCTATGGGCGACTGGAGAGCATTGTTGGGTAAGCAATTGAGTATGTGGGAAATACAGCAGATTGAAGCGTCTGCGGGGACTACCTTATTACCTGATTCGGAACCGTTTGTGCAGCATGCCACCTGTGTGGGAAGGGCAATGAGGGAGAGATTCCCGATTCCACCGGGAGCGATGCACTCACTCACCTTCACAATGAAGGAAGGTGAGGATATGTCTGCCTTTTTGGCTAGGTGTAAGGACACGTGGACAGATACTGCGAGGAGCCATCCAGGGTCGGGTCAGCTACAGACCACGTTATTTAGGAATGCCGTCATGACAGGGATGCCTAAGGAAGTAAAAGAGGCAATGGAGAGTAATCCTGACATCCCAGGTTGTTCTACAGAACAGTGGGAAAAACATTTTACGCACCACATGAAGCGTTACAAGACAAAACAGGATGAAGATAAACAGAGCAATGAGTCAGCTCAAGAGCAGTTGCTGAAGTTACAGCTCGATGAGGCTAGGAGGAAGGCTAATGATACAAAGAAGGCCTCCCAAAAAGACGACTAATCAGATGGTTCAGCAGCCGTCGCCACAAAATAACCTGTCGAGTTTAGATCCAACACCTGATTGGATGCCACCCTACCCCCAAAATGGGGGCAGGCCTATAGGTGTTTGTTTTAAAAAATTCTCAAGGTCAGGTTCGTAGGAGAGTAGTCTGACACAGAACAAACGACCAAGAGGCGAGTCTGCTAGAATATGAGCATTTTATTCCCCGCAGCGTCGCCACAACCAGGTCTCATACTTACAACGGGTCTGGCTTATACTCACTCTACATGTTACCGGAACTGGGAGCCGTCAGTTCTCGTAGAGCGGTTGCCAACAACCCACGCTCGGCGGTTAAACGTAACCCCGGAGCAGACTCCCGGGTCTGGCTTATACTCACTCTACATGTTACCGGAACTGGGAGCCGTCAGTTCTCGTAGAGCGGTTGCCAACAACCCTCGCTCGGCGGTTAAACGTAACCCCGGAGCAGACTCACCGAACTGGAGACTTTTCCAGCTGATATACTCTTTTCCAGATATAAACATTCATGTGAACAGCAGAGCAAGGCTAAAAAACACATTCCATTCTGGTTACATACAGATAAGAAGATTCACACAGGGAGGTGTGTAATAAGATTCACACGGGACTAAGCAACACCTCCATTCCGGTTAGATTCACACATGTATTGGGACACAATTTTAACCCTTTCACCACATTCCACTGCTTGGCCCAATACATGTGTTACATTATGATTCACACATGTATTGGGACATAATTTTACACCACATTCCACTGCTTGGCCCAATACATGTGTTACATTATGCTTAATTCAGTTCAATTCGTTTCAGTTAATTTCAGTTCAGTCAATTCAGTGTAGTTCAATTCAGCTCAGTTCAGGTCTGTTCAGTTCAATTCAATTGTGTTCAATTCAGTTCCGTCCATTTCAATTCAATTTAGCTCAGTTCCATTTTGTTCCGTTCAATTTGATTCACTTCAGTTCAATTCAGTTCAGTTCCACTCAGTTCAGTTCAGTTCAATCCCATTCAATTCTGTTAACTCCGCTTCAGCTTTTTGGACATGCCCACATCCTCCGCTGTACCCCAGGCAAGGGGTTCTTCGGCAGGACTGGGATCCTCTCAAGGGTGGACAGCAGCGACCCTGGGGTTCCTCCGGTCGCCCCCCACCATTTCTCAAACAAACTGCCACGTCATGCCATGGTCCATGCCATCCCGGGACGGTCGGGACCTCCACAGTTTGTTCTTCTGGTTTCTTAGTCTTTTTCCAAAACATTGTTCTGTATCAAAATCTCTCCTCAATTGCGATTGACCCTGCTCGCAGCGCCAAAATGTTTTAAAAAATTCTCAAGGTCAGGTTCGTAGGAGAGTAGTCTGACACAGAACAAACGACCAAGAGGCGAGTCTGCTAGAATATGAGCATTTTATTCCCCGCAGCGTCGCCACAACCAGGTCTCATACTTACAACGGGTCTGGCTTATACTCACTCTACATGTTACCGGAACTGGGAGCCGTCAGTTCTCGTAGAGCGGTTGCCAACAACCCACGCTCGGCGGTTAAACGTAACCCCGGAGCAGACTCCCGGGTCTGGCTTATACTCACTCTACATGTTACCGGAACTGGGAGCCGTCAGTTCTCGTAGAGCAGTTGCCAACAACCCACGCTCGGCGGTTAAACGTAACCCCGGAGCAGACTCCCGGGTCTGGCTTATACTCACTCTACATGTTACCGGAACTGGGAGCCGTCAGTTCTCGTAGAGCGGTTGCCAACAACCCACGCTCGGCGGTTAAACGTAACCCCGGAGCAGACTCACCGAACTGGAGACTTTTCCAGCTGATATACTCTTTTCCAGATATAAACATTCATGTGAACAGCAGAGCAAGGCTAAAAAACACATTCCATTCTGGTTACATACAGATAAGAAGATTCACACGGGGAGGTGTGTAATAAGATTCACACGGGACTAAGCAACACCTCCATTCCGGTTAGATTCACACATGTATTGGGACACAATTTTAACCCTTTCACCACAGTGTTCCAGGAGGAATGCATGGTAGAGGAAGGGGCCGCGGAGGATTCAGAGGTCAGCCACCCAACACCTGTTTTGAATGTGGCCAGCCTGGGCATTTGAGACGGAATTGTCCCATGCTGTGGGGAACCCAGGGAGGCCAGGGATCGTTCCGAGGACAGTATGTCCGCTCAAGTCAGCCTCCTTTCCAACAGGCTGTTCAGCCTTACCAAATCCCAAATGCAGCTGCAGCCCCGGTGCAAGGACAGTACCCCCAAGCTATGCCGGAAGGGCAGGGGTACGAATATTGACGGGGCCCGAGAACCCAGGGGCATGTGGGGTTGGCAGACCTCTATATGCAAATGAGGGTAATGGACAAGAATCTGTCTTTTTTGGTTGACACGGGTGCAAGATTTTCTACCATCACTTGTGATATACCTCGGTCAAGCATGTCATCCTCTAGCGTCCAGTTAGTAGGGTTCTCGGGTAAACCAAAAAATCTGCCTTTGATATCACCACTGATCACATCAGTGGCCGGACAGACCTTTCGTCACCAGTATATTTCATCACCTGCATGCTCTGTGAATCTGATGGGACGTGACTTGCTGGTGAGATGTGGGGTCTCGGTTCTGCGCGGACTAGACGGGCTGGTAGTGACCTTTCCAAATGGCCATTCCGTCAACTGTTCTACGACAATGATTCACTCTGGATCCCAAATGATGCTATCACCGGACACATCACCAACGGCAGAAGGGCAGTGGGCAGATATATACTGGGGACTTCTCGAACCCGAAAACAGGCAGAACAATGGCATACAGTCTTTATACAACCAATGGCGACCCTGGGTTCAGATGTTACATCCCTATGCTCCTCCTGCAGATCCCCTTCATGTTACCTTATATTATGATAGAGATGATAATGAAATTTATCAGTATGCATTCTATCAGCACCTAGAAGGGACTCAATGGAATATTTCCTCCAGTTGCATTCTGCTTGGAAACGAAGGTGTGGCAGGTGTTGTTGAATTAACTGCAGAACAGTTGGAATGGTATGAGATGTCTGAAGAAGCTATACCTCATGTCACGTTGGCCGTGCATGCTGAATATCAGGCCAAGGATCTGGGACCTATGTCCAAACGCTTGATGGTGCTAACGGACTGGGTGTGGACTCAGTTACCCGGTTTACAATATTCACCATCAGAGGAAGCCTATAGAATTACGTACAGGACAACTGACAAGGTACTGCTGGAACATAGGCAGATTGAAAGGTTTCATGGTAGGGAAAAAACAGACCATCCACAGGCTGCAGCGATGCTTGATACTCTACCAGATACCTTGTGGTCAGCAAGTTCAACGGACGTTGGTTACTGCAAACACGTCACACCAATCACATTTGATTTAATAGACCACACTCGATTTGGCAGAGACAATACTCACATAAACCAGAGGCTGAAGCCGGCATTGCCGACACAATTGTAAGATTGTTAGCAGCAGGGGTGCTAGAACCCTCCCAGTCAGCCTGGAACACCCCTATCTTACCTGTAGAGAAGCAGAATACAGGTAAATATAGGATGGCGCATGATCTTAGACGGATCAATAGTGTCGTCTCTACTCCAACAGTTCCAGTTCCAAACCCTTACACTGCGATGTCTGTGCTGACCCCTGACCATAAGTGGTTCTCGTGCATTGATCTGGCCAACGCGTTCTTCTGTTTGCCCCTACCTGATCATCTGAGGGACATTTTTTTGTTCACCTACAAAGGCCAACAACTACGTTATACAAGGGTCCCTCAAGGGTTTATTTTGTCACCTGGGGTGTTTAATCAGGTACTGAAACAGCAGCTGAAGGATCTGACGCTCCCAAAGGGGGTGGTATTGATCCAGTATGTGGATGACATTCTTTTGGCAGCACCCGATCATGTTTCTTGTTTGGAAGCCACAAAGTCGTTGCTGTTTCACCTGTATAGTGTCGGTTTCAAAGTTTCACGTGTTAAATTGCAATGCTGCAGACAAACGGTGTCTTTTCTGGATAGAGTTATTTCTGCTAAGGGAACAGGTGTGTCTCCGTCCCATAGATCCTCCATTCTACATCATACCAAACCAGTCACTGTAAAAGACATGCTCTCATTTCTTGGGTTGGTCGGGTACAGTAGACAATTCATTGCATCATATGGGGAGCTCACTTTCCCTCTAAGGGCCATGGTAAATGAGCAAGGCATGAGAAATTTGTCGGCCCATTTGCAGTGGACTATGGAGGCAGATGAAAGTTTCATATCTCTTAAATAGGCTTTAACGCGGGCTGCTGATTTAGCGGTCCCAGATTACAAAGAGCCATTTTTCCTCAATATTTCTGAAAAATTACACACAATAAATGGTGTTCTTTTTCAGAAAAAAGGGGGAGGCAGGCAGGTGCTGATGTATGTAAGTGTTACCCTTGACCCAGTAGAGGACAGATACCTGCCATGTACAAGACATGCAGCAGGGGTAGCAAAAATTCTCCAAAAGGTTGCACATATAGTCATGGGCCATTCACTAACAGTACTGACGACACATAGTATAGTGGCCTATGTGAACTCAACAGCCTTTACAATGACGTCATTGCGGCAAACCAGGTTAGAGAAAATCTTGAATGCACCACATATAATTTTTACACATGAAGGAATCAACATGGCTGACAATATGGGAGAAGGAGAGCCACACATGTGTGAGGAAAGGATACAGAGAGATGTCAAAGTTAGGGCAGATTTACAGGCAGTTCCATTAGTAGACCCAGAAGAAGTGCTGTTCACAGATGGTTGCTGTTACAGACATCCAACTGAAGGACTTAAAGCAGCCTATGCAGTGGTGTGACAGACAAGTGAGGGATTTGAGGAAGTGTTGACAGGAAAAGTGACAGGCAAAGAATCAGCCCAGTTGGCTGAACTACAGGCAATGATAGCTGCGTTAGAATGGTCAGAGGGAAAAAGAGTAAATATCTACACCGACTCTGCATATGTGGCAGGGGCTATACAGGTAGAACTTAGTCAATGGATCAGGGCAGGATTCTTAACAGCAGCAAAAACCCCTATTAAACATGAAAAAGGTTAGCGGAGGCCCTAATGAAACCTGCAGAAGTGGCGGTGGTCAAGTGTAGAGGACACGATAAAGCAGACACAGTAGTAGCGAAGGGCAATCAGGAAGCCGACTCAGCAGCAAAGAAAGCAGCAGGGTATACAGCACAGTATATAATGATGCAAATAAAGAGAACAGTATATGACCTGCTGCCTGCTTGCGATGTGAATGTGTTAATAAAAGAGCAGCAGAAAGCCTCTCCTCATGAACTGACAGTTTGGAGAGAGAGAGGGGCCACAGAGTCAGAAGGGATTTGGAGGTCACCGGACAGTAGACCAGTCCGACCCCGAGGTTTGATGGCTTCCATGCTCCAGGAAACTCATGGGCTCACACATTGTGGTAAAACACAGATGCAGAGGTATCTGACATATTGGTGGCATCCGTTCTTGCCAGCAATGATTGAAAATTATATCAGGGAATGTAGAACGTGTACAGAATACAATGTGAGACCAACAGTGAAACCACATGAGGGAAAATTCCCTCTTCCAAGAATGCCAGGTCAGGAAATAGTGATTGACTACACTGATATGATAGAGAGAGTAAACGGATACCGTACCTTTTGGTAGCAGTGGATGCATACACTGGTTGGCCAGAAGCAATACCTCCTAAAAAGGAAGACGCAAAGACAGTGATCAAATTCTTGATAAACCAATACATTCCAATGCATGGGTTTCCAAAGAGAGTCAGGTCAGATAATAGCACACATTTTAAGAATAAGGACCTGCAAGAAGTTGAAGCAGCTTTAGGACTGAAACACGCGTTTGGAACAGTGTACCATCCTCAGTCACAGGGAAAAGTGGAAAGAATGAATCAGTCCATAAAAGGAAAAATAGGAAAAGTGTGTGCACAAACAAAGTTAAGCTGGGTGGATGCCCTACCATTAGAAGCTCAGTAAACTCTATTACAGGGTTCACTCCGTATGAGCTAACAACAGGGCAGCAGTTCCCGGGACCAGGAGCTGGAATACAGATCTTAGAGGGAGGAGGAGCCTCTCTAAGGTACAAACCTTACTATGACCAACTAACAGCTCTGGTGTCAGCTTTCTCCAAACAGGTTGGATCGGAAAAGGGGGAAGTACAGACCCAGACGCCATCTACCACAGACTGGGTCCTGTTGAAGGTGATCAAACGGAAGTGGTCGGAGCCGAGGTGGACAGGACCTTATAAGGTGGTGGAGAGGACATCTCATGCGGTCAGACTACAGGGAAAAGGAGAAAGCTGGTACTATTGGAGCCAGTGTGCAGCCACGGAACCACCAACGAGAACTCTAGAACAAATAAGAACAGAAAACGAGTAGAAGGGTCTTAAACGATTAATGTTCGCAGGAAGAAGGTTCTGGAAAAAGGGGGGAGAGGTTCTCAAGATTTCCAAGCAAAGTTGTGTCAAGGATATAATGTCTATCTCTGTAAGCAGCCCACATTACCTTAGGCTGTGGAAGTTGGGAGTCTTTGATATTGTTTTATGTATAAGTGTTATGCTGCTGTTAATAGGAGTATTAACCACGAGGGACAAACACACAGGCGAGGGAGGAAGTTCCAGGAACAAAAGATCAACAAGACAAGAGGCGGATAAATGTTTAAGGGAGACGAGGAGTCAGGTACACATCAGACACGATAGAAATCATGATACAACATACCAGTTTGATTTATGGTCACGTGATGCTCCGTTTCGCGGGCAAAAGAAGGCCACGCGGGGTTGGACATCCGGGAATGCGAGGAGGCGGAGAATGGAGTCAGATCAACAGTCAATCAGAAGTAATTGATTGTGGCCAAGATACAGGGACCTGGAGGGAATATGATGTATACCTTTGCTTCTATGCCATTTACTATGACCCATGCCTGTCGTGAGATAATGTATTAACATGGACTGGGGTGCGATGGACCCCCAAGAGGTCGTCACCTTCGGATAATAGATGGAACATTCGAGACCATGTGAGCTTGACAAAGGGGCAACTCGATCATTCTTCAGAGCTAAAAAATCCACTTTTGTTAACCCTGACAAAATTTGATATTAATCCTAGTCCAAAAGAGGTACAGATTTACTGTAAGAGTGATGACAGAAGCTTTTATCTTGTAATAGGTGTAGATCAATCTGGAGTGGATAACATGGGATTATTGAAGGTAACCTTAGTGGACCCTCCTATGAGCCAGCCACAAACTGAAAACATAAGTATGGAGGTAGAATCAAGTTCAGGAGTTGTGGTAACAGACCACAACAACCTTACAAGAAGGGATATTATTAAATTAGCTACCGGGTATGGGGATAAGAACTTATGGCTAGACTGGATGACAGTGACCGCAACCTCAATGAATATGAGTAATTGCGTCGCGTGTTCTTCGGCAAGGCCAACCCTATTTACTACCCCAGCCCCATTGTTCCCTAATATAGACCCGATAGGATTTCACTGCATGATGGCCCTCACCATGCAGGCGGACCCTCCAAATTGTACCACATTAAGTGTTATTTTCCCACCTGTAAAGAATTCCACGTTACCTCCAGTGTTTACTCCAAGGGCCAACAATTACTTGTGTTTCGCTCGAAGGTCTAATATAATCTTGGGAGACATGCCCGCTGCCTGGTGTCAGGATACGATTAATGTAACCGGCTGGCAGAATGCTAGCACAATGGTTTGGGCCAGAGCTGATCTTTTTTGGTACTGTGGAGATAGAACACTGCATATTAGTCTACCTCCAGATTGGTCTGGAACCTGTGCAATGGTCAGGTTAGGGGTACCCTTATTCCTCTTAGGAGAACAACAACAGGGAATAAATCTGTATATACGAATTCGCAGGGATTTGTTTGATGTCACATCTGGCTCAACCACTTACATAGATGCAATAGGTGTTCCCCGCGGTGTACCTGATGAATATAAATTGGCAGATCAGATAGCAGCAGGATTTGAGAATCTCCCAATTATCGGTGTTCTATTCCCAGTTACGCCGAATAAAAACGTTGACCGAATTAATTATATATATTACAATGTACTTAGGCTAGCTAATAGAACTAGAGATGCGGTGGCGGGATTCTCTGAACAATTGGCAGCGACTTCATTGATGACAGTGCAAAATAGAATGGCTTTAGATATGTTGTTAGCAGAAAAGGGGGGAGTGTGCTCTATGTTTGGAGACCAATGTTGTACGTTTATCCCAATAATACGGCACCCGATTGCTCGGTAACCAGAGCCCTGGAAGGACTAAGAACCTTGTCTGAAGAAATGCATGGACATCGCGGTATTGACAATCCTCTAGGAGGTATTTTTGATTCATGGTTTGGGAAATGGAAAGGATTAATTGTCTCTGTGTTTATGTCCCTCGGTGGTATGATTATTGTGTTAGTGTTGTGTGGATGTTGTTGCATTCCCTGTATTAGATCTTTGTTGAACAGGGTAATTATTACAGCAATTGAAGGGAAGGCTCCCCCGCCCTACCAGATGTCACAGATGGAGACGGAAACCATGGCTTTGGCAAGAAGGAAGACTATGCATCGGAGAGTGAATGTGATGTATAGAACTGGTTGGTTGGTTGGTCTCATTTTTATGTGACCAAAAGGGGGACTTGTAAATATATGGCTTATTTGTAAAATAGAAGGCTGGCTGCGAGTGTAAATGTATTCGGCATTCGGAAGTCTGGGGTGATGCTGTTTAACGCGTGCAGAAGGGGGTCACGTGACGTTCCGTTTCGCGCTCCGGAAGAGTGCGAGGTGGTCACGTGACATTCCAATTCGCGCCCCGGAAGAGTGCAAGGCGGTCACGTGACGTTCCGTTTCGCACCCCGGAGGAGTGCGAGGAGGTCACGTGATGCTCTGTTTCGCGGGCCGAGGAGGTCACGTGATGCTCCGTTTCGCAGGCAAAAGAAGGTCACGTGGGGTTGGACATCCGGGAATGCGAGGAGGCGGAGAATGGAGTCAGATCAACAGTCAATCAGAAGATAATTCTACCTCAGTGATTGTATGACATTTTTTATAGTATAAAAGACTGGCTCAGGGACAGGAATAGGTCTTACTTTTTGACCTGGCACACTTTGTAGTTTGTCAGGGACAAAAGGTTTAGACCCAGAGCTCTGAATGCTTTGTCCACCTACTGTTTAAAATAAATTAAGAGTGTGAGACTGAATATCTTCTCCTATTGCTTAATTTAAAAGAACACGCAGGACTGGGCTCACACATAGAAGAAAATAAGTTGGTAGATTGAGCCAAAGTCCGACAGCTATTCTTCTAAGATATTCCAAACAATCTCTTTCGCCGTATACAAGAACTTTTTTTTATTCTATCGTCTGCGTCTCAATACTTTTTTAGCTTTATTTGTGGTGGCCCCTTTGTTCACATCGCCAAAACTTAATACTTGAATCACTCTTGGATAGTTTATCAAAAATATATATAAAACCATCGTGGTAAAACTTCTTATTTCCACGTTTACTAATAATTTCTGTTTCCATCCTAAAAATTCCTGTTCCAAAAATACAAGCTTAAAAAAACTCTCCTGTACTGAAACAACGCAAACACTACCTTAACCAATATAACGACAATTTTTTTTATATACCACCAATATTCAAACTATACGACTTATTTGAGGTGGCGAATCGTCTTCAGTGGCCCATGGGCGGTGGCTAATCGTCAGCAGTGAATCTGCTGTGGCGAATGGTTCCATCCTGGATTCACAAAGGTACAGAGAGCCAAGGAGGAAAGCCACTTTTGTTGCTGCTTTCTGGGTGTTACTGCATTTTGAAGTGTCCATGAGACTCCAGAAATTTGTGACAGATTGCCTTGATTTCATCTGCATGTCATTTTGAAGGCTGGCAATCTCCACTTCCAAGATGAGGAAGTTAAACAGCACACTGATTTGTTCAAAAATGTCACTAGCATCCACTTCCATGCAGGGTTTGAAATAAACATCATGTTGGGGTCCAGCTGCTCAATATTATTAAATCTGTGGCTGAGCTCATGGCCAAGCCTGGGCATGAAACTAGGCAATGTCTAGGATTCCAGCAGCAGCTTCATTTTTTTTTCCTGCAGTCGGAGCACAGAAGGAATAAGATGTATTTTCCTTTCCTGTACTTGAAGTATCAGAAGGTTAATTTTTGACTAAATCTTTCATTACCCTAGTCGTATCACCACTTGACTTTTGTTTCCCTTGCAATTCACAGTTCAGGTCATTCAATTTCTGTCATTATCTATTAAAACTGCCAAATTCAGCAGCCACGCAAGTTTTGATAATTTGGACTTATGAAGGTTTTGAGTTCCGATAAAAGTGAAAGAAATTGACCCAGTTTTTTTTCCCAGCCAAGCTAACAATTACAGTTTGCAGCAAAACATCACCACACTTGGATGACAGTGTCAAGCAATGACTTGGAACTTCAATGTTGTTTGACCTCTGCACGAATCAAATTAGTATTTCTCTAACAACAGGAGACATAATGAGATTATGTCTTTGGCACAAATTGGCTTTGATGAATGATACAATAGTAGTTCAAGAAAGGAGGAAAATCCGGGTCTGCTTTACACGTTGCAGTGAAAATGGCAGGGTGCTCAAACATTGTGGGCACACTATCAATTGTTATTGCCACTAGCTTGAATTGAATTGAATTTATTGTCACGTGTATCGAGGCACAGTGAAAAGCTTTGTCTTGCAAGCAATACAGGCAGATCACAGAGTTAAGTAGCATAGATAAGTAAATAATAGTTAAACAGCAGCAAAAACAAAAACACAGGTACAGGAGAATGTTAAAGGTTTGTGAGTCCATTCAGTATTCTAACAGCAGTAGGGTAGAAACTGTTACAGAACCAGCTGGTGTGTGTGTTCAGGCTTCTGTACCTTCTCCCCGATGGTAGAGGTTGTAGCAAAACATTGCCAGGGTGGGATGAATCTTTAAGAATGCTGGCGGCCTTTCCTTGACAGCGAGCCTGGAAGATGGATTCTATAGATAGGAGGTTGGCCTATGTGATTGTCGGGCCCGAGTTCACCACTCTTTGTAACTGTCTCCGATCTTGAATGGTACAGTTGCCATACCAGGTAGTGATACATCCAGACAGAATGCTCTCAATGGCGCAACTATAAAAGTTGGCAAGGGTATTCACCATCATGCCAAATTTCCTCAGCTGCCTGAGGAAGAAGAGACTGTTGGGCCTTTGTAACCAGTGCAACCACATGAAGAGTCCAAGAAAGCTTCTCGAATGCTTTTTTGTGAAATGTTCTTGATGTCATTGTCCACATTAACTCCTCTGGTTCTGGTTCTCAGAGACAATCATGTTGAGAATTTCTCTTTAATGGTGAGTTCTTCAAATGTGATTCGATCAAACACTGCCAGCAACGGGCAATATCCCTTGTGTCGACTGATTTATTGCATTCAATAGAAAACCACATTGACCCACTTAAATCCATCTCTCACTGTTCTGTCACATTGGTATGTAACACATGTACCCTTCTTGTCATGGTGTTTTACTCCTAACTGCAGGGCTGAGATGACTGACATAACTTCAGAGTAAATTTTGAAATCTTGGAATGAGGACTGTGCCATCACAACCATCTCACCCTTCCTAACCACACCATGTAAAATGTTACCTTGTTCTTGGTCAAACAATGACAATCTTTGAAAGATGCCTCTGATAACATAGGAGTTGCTTTTAGGTGGTTTGGTAATAAAAAAAAATATTCTTGCCTTTTCAATGCAGTTTTTAGTTCAATTACTTTTTGTGACTGCAGACTGCTGCCTGCAGGAAAATCCCTCTCAAATGCTTGTGGACTGCTGTATACTACCTCTTAACATTGCTGTTCTATTCTGACTGCAACTGTCACACTCTAGATGAAACAGGCATATTTATCCCTCATACTTTGTAAACAAAATATCATTCTTCCACTCTTCATGGAAGTAGTATGTCTTGCGTTTTCACAGATGGACCTGCTTTGCATTCATGATGTCAACAAGAATAGATTATTTTTCCCATCGCAACTCAGCTGGCTAAGAAGTAAGCTTACTGTGTTACCTTGGAAATGATACAAGGAACACAGCTGGCAAACTAATTGTCTTTATCACGGATAATTCACTTTCTACGCTCAGTTTGCCTGGAGCCTCTCTCACCTCTCATCTGCAGCTGGACTTCCTTCATAATAACCAGGAGCAGCAGTAGGCCGTCTGGCCCTTCGAGCCTGCTCCGCCATTCAACAAGATCATGGCTGATCTTTTCATGGACTCAGCTCCACTTACCCATCTTCTCACTGTATCCTTAATTCCTTTATTGTTCAAAATAAAATCTATCTTAACTTTAAAAACATTTACTGAAGTAGTCTTCACTGGGCAGGGAATTCCATAGATTTACAACCCTCTGGGTAAAGAAATTCCTTCTCAATTCAGTCCTAAATCTGCACCCCCTAATTTTGAGGCCATGCCCTCTTGTCCTAGTTTCACCTGCCAGTGGAAACATCCTCTCTACTTCTATTTTATTTATTCCCTTCATAATTTTATGTTTCTATAAGACCCCCCCCCCTCCTTTCTTCTAAATTCCAATGAATATAATTCCAATCTACTCAATGTCTCCTCATAAGCCAACCCTCTCAACTTTGAAATCAACCTCCTCTGCAACCCCTCTAGTGCCAGTACATCCTTTCTCAAGTAAGGAGACCAAAACTGCACACTGTACTCCAAGTGTGGCCTCACCAGCACCTTGTACAGTTGCAACATAATCTCCCTGCTTTTAAACTCAATCCCTTTAGCAATAAAGGACAAAATTCCATTTGTCTTCCTAATTACTTGTTGTACCTGCAGACCAACCCTCTGTGATTCATGCACAAGGACACCCAGGTCCCTCTGCATAGCAGCATGCTGCAACTTTTGACCATTCAAGTAATAATCCTTTTTACTGTTACTCCTATTAAAATGGATGACTTCACATTTATTAATGTTCCATCCGCCAGACTTTTGCCCACTCACTTAAAGTATCTATGTTCCTCTGTAAGTTTCACAGTCCTCTGCACACCTTGCTCTGTCACTTGTCTTAGTGTCATCTGCAAACTTTGACACACTACACATGGTCCCCAACTCTAAATCATCTATATAAATTATGAATAATTGCAGTCACAACACTGATTCCTGAAGCACATTAGTTACTGATTGCCAACCAGAATAGCACTCAATTATCTCCACTTTTTGCTTCCTGTTGGTCAACCAATCCTCTATCTATGCTAATACTTTACCCCTAACACCATGCATCTTTATCTTATGCAGCAGCCTCTTGTGCAGCACCTTGTCGAAGGCCTTTTGGAAATCAAGGTACACCACATTTACTGGGTCCCCATTGTTCACCTTGCTCATCATGTCTTCATAGAATTTCAAAAATTAGTTAAGCATTACCTGATGAACCTCCTCTGCAACCCCTCTGGTGCCAGTACATCCTTTCTCAAATAAGGAGACCAAAACTGCACACAGTACTCCAGGTGTGGCCTCACCAGCACCCTGTACGGCTGCAACATAACCTCCCTGCTTTTAAACTCAATCTCTTTAGCAATGCTGCATCTGCCCAATGAATTTATATCGAGATGCCTTGATATTTCTTCCATGATAATAGACTCAAGTATCTTCCCCACCACAAAGGTTAAGTTAACTAGTCCATAATTCCCCATCTTTTGTCTACCTCCCCTTTTAAACAGTGGTGTCACATTAGCTGTTATCCAATCTGCTGGAACTGCCACAGAGTCCAGCGAATTTTGGAAAATTTACTGCCAGTGCACCTGCTATTTCTCCCACCATCTGTTTAGTATCCTGGGATGCGTTCCATCAGAGCCAGGAGACTTGTCTATCCTTAGCTCCATGAGCTTGCCCAACACTACCTCTTCCACAATAATGATTGTTTCCAGGTCCTCACCTACCTTCATTCTCTTTGACAATTACTGGCATGTTATTAGTGTCCTGCACTATGAAGACCAATAAAAAAACCTATTCAATGCCTCAGTCATTTCATCATAGCCCATAACTAAATGCCCCTTCTCATCCTCAAAAGCACCTACATTTACTTTAGCCACCCTTTTTCGTTTTATGTATTTATAGAAAACTTTGCTATCTATCTTAAATTCTGTGCTGGTTTTTTTCTCATGTTCTATCTTACTTTTCTTTATATCTCTTTTCTGCCAAGGAATCAGCACCTGTCAACAGCACCTTGGCCACTCTCCTGGATCCCTTGGCAGCTTTTCACTGGATGTTGCAGCTGGCTGTGGATTTGCCTGAAAGGATTCTTCTTCTTGATTAGGTTCCTTTTCTTGCTGCTCTTCCTCACACCAGTGCCCATGGTGGTAGAGATGGTCATCCTCCATTGCTGACCCTAGAAGCTGCGGTTAACAGAGGCCACTTCTGCCTAACTAACTTATGGTAGGAAACTGATCTTGTTACTCAAATCTTGTAATCTATTGGTACTTATCAAATTTTTAATGCAAACTAATCATTCACACAATGTGTGGCATAAAGGTTATTTGACACTTGTCAGCCCAAGTCTGAATATAGTCCGGATCTTGTTGCATTTGAAACCTGGACTGCTTCAGGATCTGAGGAGTTGCAAATGGTGCTTAACATTGTGCAATCATCGGTGAACCTCCCCAAATCTGACCTTATGGAGGGAAGGTCATTGATGAAACAGCTGAAAATAGTTGGTACTAGGACTCCAACCAGCTGAGAGTTGCCCTCTGATACCTATTAATTCCAGTTTTGCTAGGGCTCCGTGATGCAACACTCAATCAATTGCAACACTGATGTCAAATACTGTCACTCTGATTTCATTTCTGGAACTCAATTTGTTTATCCATGTTTGAATCAAGGCTGTATTGAGATCAGGAGCGGAGCGGCCCTGGCAGAACCCAACCTAGGCATCATTGAGCGGGTTATTGCAGAGCAGGTGCTGCTTTATAGCACTGTTGATGGGGCAGTAATTTGCTGGGTCCTGCTTTTTATGTACAGGACATACTTGGGACAATTTTCTACATTGTTGGGTAGATGCCAGTGTTGTAACTGTACTGGTGAGGATCTAAAATTTGAATTCAGGCAACAAGTATATGTAGATTTTTATTTACCACAAAATGGTTTCTTGATTTAAAAATAATACTATAAAATGGCCTGTGAACCTGTACTGCTGATTTGCAGAATTAAGCTGAAATTCAAAGATAAGAGGACAATAGAGTTTCCATAAATTGAATACTGACACATTAATTGACCATTTGAACTAACCTTGAACTGATACATGGCATGGCAACGTATGTAAATAAGATATCTTTTCCATAGAATACCATTGGATTAGCTTGTCTTCAATCATGTCACCATATTACAGTTGATTGGACTTTTCTTGTAATTAAGAATCCTTTCCCAGGAAACATCATTGGATTAACTTGCTGTAAATCATGTCACCTTATTATATGTGATTGGTCTTTCTTGTAATTAAGGCTGTACTATTTCTTAAAAAACATATAAATAATGTGTAATTCCCAAATGTAATTGTGCAGTTTCACCAGAAACACAGAAATTTCAACCTCTGTGTTGCTGGATAGAATTGCGTCAAGGTACCTTAATTCAATAAACTAGTGACCCTTGCTTTTTGAACAGACTGTATTCGTTGATTCTTTCGATCTCAAACCAAGAGGCCCCTCTTGAGGGGTTATAGATCTTCACTGGAATAGCTTGGCTAGGGGAACGGCAAGTTCTCAAGCAAAGGTTTTTAGTGCGATTGCCGGAATGATGTCAGGGCCCATAGCCTTTCCAGTATCCAAGGTTTCCAACTGTCGATTGATATCACATGGAGTGAATCTAATTGGTTAAAGACTAGTTTCTTTAATGCTGGGGCCCATTGAAGGATGCCGAGCACTCCTGGCTGAAACTTGTTGTGAGTGTTGCAGCCTTACCTTTTGCACTGGTATATTGGGCTATTCATCATTGAGGGTGGGGATATCGGCGAAGCCTCCTCCTCCAATGATTTGTTTCATTGTCTGTCAACATCTCTGACTGAATGTGGCAGGACTTCATCTGTTCGTTGTTGGATCACTTAGCTCTATCACTTGCTGCTTATGCTGCTTGGCACGTAAGTAATTCTGATTTGAAAAGTATGTTGCTGGAAAAGCACAGGTCAGGCAGTATCCGAGGAACAGGAGAATCAATGTTTCCGGCATAAGCCCTTCATCAGGAATGTAAGTAATTCTGTTTGGTAAATTCACCAGGTGGATACCTCAATGTTAGGTATGCCTGGTGCCTCATGGATGCGCAGTCTTGAGTAGCTAGATCTGTTAGAAGTCTGTCCCATTTAGCATGATGATAGTGCCACACAACACAATGGAAAATATTCTCAATGTGAAGGCAGGACTTTGACTCCACATAAATAAATGAATAATATAGCTAAATCATTAATTAAAACGCATGAAGGATAGCAGGGTATGTGTCAAGTCTGCAATATGTGGGGCCCCAGACACCGTTTTGATCCAAGACAAACACTTCTGCAGTTTGAAGTTTGAGCACCTTTGCTTTGGAGTTGATTAAATGAGGTTTGAACCGTCGGTGCTGAACTGTATCATCAAAGAGCAGGGAAGTTACCTGGAATCTTTGTACCAGGAGGCAGTCACATTTAGCATAGGATTTTCTGATTTTGTCAGCGGTCAGGAACTGGTAGATATAAACTGTGGGCGGCATGGTGGCACAGTGGTTAGCACTGCTGCCTCACAGCGCCAGAGACCCGGGTTCAATTCCCGCCTCAGGCGACTCTCTGTGTGGAGTTTGCACGTTCTCCCCGTGTCTGCGTGGGTTTCCTCCGGGTGCTCCGGTTTCCTCCCACAGTCCAAAAAAAAAGGTAAATTGGCCATGCTAAATTGCCTGTAGTGTTAGGTGAAGGGGTAAATGTAGGGGAATGGGTCTGGGTGGGTTGCGCTTCGGCGGGTCGGTGTGGACTTGTTGGGCCGAAGGGCCTGTTTCCACACTGTAAGTAATCTAATCTAATCTAAACTGTGGGGTAGGCCCATAAAAAGAGTCGAAAATGTGTTGCTGGAAAAGCGCAGCAGGTCAGGCAGCATCCAAGGAACAGGAGAATCGACGTTTTGGGCATAAGCCCTTCTTCAGGAATGAGGAAAGTGTGTCCAGGCTAAGATAAAAGGTAGGGGCTTTGGAAATGCGTTAGGTGGAGGGATGCAATAGGCCGGAGTGGGGTGGGGGCGGAGAGGTCAGGAAGATGATTGCAGGTTAGGAAGGCGGCCTCGAACTCAGCACCGCCTTCCTAACCGCAATCTTCTTCCTGACCTCTCCACCCCCACCCCACTCCGGCCTATCACCCTCACCTTGACCTCCCTCCACCTATCGCATTTCCAAAGCCCCTCCCCCAAGTCCCTCCTCCCTAAATTTTATTTTAGCCTGCTGGACACACTTTCCTCATTCCTGAAGAAGGGCTTATGCCCTAAATGTCGATTCTCCTGTTCCTTGGATGCTGCCTGACCTGCTGCGCTTTTCCAGCAACACATTTTCAGCTCTGATCTCCAGCATTTGCAGCCCTCACTTTCTCCATAAAAAGAGTCAAAAGGGCAGGAGTGCCAGCCTCTTCAATTTTCTGACAGGCTTGATGTTCACACGGCTTGTTTGAATTAGAATGGCTGCTGCAGAGTTTTGTGTGCAAATTTACCAGGGTATTGTGCTACAAGAAGCCATTCAATCTTGGAGAGTGAAAAAGGTAAGTATTGGAGTGGGAATTGGTTAGTGAGCAGGATTGACATAGTTCTCTGAAACAAACAGCACAATTCTATGTTTCATGATCAGTGAGAAGTTTCAGGACATCTGCTCAGGACTGGAGAGGAGCTTGAAGTGGGAGGGGAAAGATGCAGTTGCCATGGTCTGTGTAGGTACTAATAACACAAGTAGAACCAGAAGACATTTGTGTGGTGAGAATAAGGAACTAAACTCAAACTGAAAAGCAGAACGTCCAGGATTATAATCCCTGGATTATTATTTGAGCTACATTCAAATTTGAACGAGTACATAAAATTAGAAAGGCTAACATAGCTCAAAGACTTGTGTGGGAGAACTTGGTTCAGATTCATGGGACATTGGCACCAATACTGGGGAATGTAGGAGTTGGTACTATAAACACCTCAAGTGTGCTGGGATTGGTGCTTTTACTAACTGGATAAGTAAAAGAGAGAGGTTTTTAAAGTACATAATAAGAACAAGGGATCAAATGTAGAAAGATGTATAAAATTAAAGGTAGAAGAAAACAGCAATATGGGAAATGAAGGTCAGTGAATTGCAGCAAGAGGTAGAGTGATGAAGAATTAAAAATGTAACATCTAATTTTGATTGGTGCAAAGACAACAAAATTAAATGCTTTGTATTTGAAGGAATGTAATATTTCTAATGATGCAAACAAATTGATAGTGCAATTGAATTAAATAAACGTGATGTGGAAGCCATTATGGAGATGTGGCAGCAGAAGAAGAATTGGGTCCTGACAATCAATCAAGAAGAATAGGAAGCTAGGTAAACTGGTTTCGGTAGCATCATTAATGATTATACTGAGACAATAGTTGGAGATAATGATTTAGAAAAGCAGGATGCAGAATTAGTTTGTGTGGAGAAGAGGAAGGGATGGAATCAGGCAAAGTGGGAATAATCTACAACTCTTAACAATAAAAACAATGTAAGACAATTGATACAAGAAAAATATTGCACACTTGAAATGAAAGGACAAATAGTTGAGTGACATTGATGCACATAGAATCTAGAAAAATCAGATTGGTTGCATTAGACTGGATAAGGAGATCATAGAATATTTAAGTTTATTTTTTAAAAACAGCACATTCTGAAATTGAGAGCAAATTATACTAGAATTGATATTGTGTGATATCACTGTATTAACCGATCACCTCTTAGTAAATGCACCCTTAGGTAGTAAAAATAACAATATGATTGAATGTTACATCTAGGTCGAAAGGGAAAGATTGAGTTTAAGTCTAGCATTTTATATCTAAAAGGAGTGCAGTTGTGGGCATGAAATCTGTGCTAGCTAATGTGAACTGGCATATTAGGTGAAGGAATGTATCAACAGAGACACCGAGGCTGACATTTAAGGTGATATTTTAAAATACTCTAAATATATTCCAAATATAAAAAAATTCTTGATGACCAACCATCTGTGGTTAACTAAAGTAGTTTAGAAAGTGGGGCTTAAAAATGTGTTGCTGGAAAAGCACAGCAGGTCAGGCAGCATCCAAGGAGAAGGAGAATCGACGTTTCGGGCATAAGCCCTAGTTTAGAAAGTGTCAAATCTAAAGAAATACATAACTGCAAAGTTGTGTGGCTGGTCAGGATATAAACATCATCAGAGAATGACTAAAAGGTTACTCGCAAGTATTCCATCGCATTCCTGACTTATGCCTTGCAGTTGGTTGACAGGAGAAAGTGAGGACTGCAGATGCTGGAGATCAGAGCTGAAACATGTGTTGCTGGAAAATCGCAGCAGGTCAGGTAGCATCCAAGGAGCAGGAGAATCGACGTTTCGGCATAAGCCCTTCTTCCTGAAGTAGGGCTTATGCCCAAAACGTCGATTCTCCTGCTCCATGGATGTTGCTTGACCTGCTGCGCTTTTCCAGCAACACATTTTTCAGATGGTTGACAGGGTTTGTCATCTATTCTGCATTAGCAAAGATGAGAGCTCCACATCTGCAAATAATTCTGTGCCAAGTTAGTGTTGGATTCCTCCATATAGAATGTAGCTTTTGACAGTCTTCTCAGTTCACAAAAATCTAGATCAAAAACCTCATCTTCTACAGGAAAATAAAATTAGTGCATCCTTGCCCTTCAGTGGGCTGGCATCTTTTCTTTATTACTGGCTTCATGCCTAAGATAAGTATGATCCAATTTAGTAGGTATATATTTTTAAGCTCTAGGATTGTCTAGGACTTCCACCTCATTCATAACAGAAGTCACAATTGCCTTTGCATCCTGAAACTCAGCAAACCAAGCTCACCTCTTTTCCAACACTACTCTTGCTTTGACCAATTGACTTGTTGCAAACTGCTCATGCTTTGCATTTGCTTCTGAATATTTCTATTTTAAGTCTTGGCTTCTTTACCCTAAATGATTTAGTGTGTACTTTCTCACATACTCAACATTAAGTTCCCAATAATTAACTGGTATATTAAAAAAAAGTTTAGGGTTCAAATTCCACTCAATCCAAGGCGCACAATAGCATCTCTGAACAGGTTGTGAAACTATTAACCTACGTTGTCACATGGCTACCACTCTACGGAAGCAAAATGTTTCAGATTCTGGAAATCCAATATTAAATGAATGCTGAAAATGATCAACAGAACTTTTATAACCATCCCACACCCTAATTTCCTGAATTATTTATCGTATACAATTTAAACTAGGTCAGCAACCTTTATTCTGAACAAAAACAATGCGTAAACAGGAAACATATTCAGACAACAAAATCACTGAACCGGGTACAACACAAATACAGCTCATTAGGCACGTCCTGTACAAGACTGACTTTGCAGCTTCTCACTCTCCATTGCCTTGCCTTCAAAAAGACCAGCATTTCTCCACCTCGAAGGATTTACCTTTTGGAATGTATATAGACCACATGACTGAGCGTGATGACGACTGCCAGCAGTGAGCTCTGGGAGCTGTAGTTTTAGCTGGCAGGATAATGGAGGAGAAGAATGGGAACGTTTGAAGCCGACAGCAACCCCCGAGACAAAACCAAGACGCCTTATTTTGGGGGAACGCGGTGATGCTGGGGCGCGAGCCACCACCGATGTGGAACGCGGTGTCGGCCAGCGGCCTGCACAGGGTTCTCCCAGAATGCCGGCTCGTGCGGGGCTCCGCCCTCCCCGCTCCGTCCCAGCCTCACTGATGTCGTGGCGCTGTGAGGAAGGCTGGGACCAGAGTTCAACAAACAAGAGGGTCTCTATCCATTTCCTAATACCTGGAGTGACATCGTCATAGCAGTACCAAACTAAATCACACTGCTGGAAAAATGAGGCGTGCAGGCTTGGGTAAGATGAGACAGGCAAGCGTATTTTTTAAAAAAAAATTGCAGTGTTTGCAGGCGGTACACATTTTACGGAACACAGGTCCCAGGCCACCAGTTAACTTATGATAGCAGCGCTATTGATATATAATGCTCTGCTTAATCACTTGGAATATTTAATAGAATACGTTGGAGTTATAGACCCAAACCAAAGGGATGGGAGAGAGATGGATGGTGCAACTAGCTGGCTAGATCCAGATCTGAAAAGCCACCGTTCCAAATGGCATCCTTTGTGAAGGAACAGTTATATTTGTGGGCTGGTGAATGAGAAAGAATGGTACACAGGGAATTCAACGTATGATTTTTTAAATGCACTTAGAAACAGCCACACAACTAAACAATGCCATACATTACTTGATTTTAACCACTAGGATTGGAATGACGTTTGTAAATTGTAGAATAATGTCCCAAGGTGTTTACAATAATAAAAACAAAGGGTACTGAATCAAAGAAGATATTAAAAGGTGGCATTAAGTATGTTGGCTTTATGGATATTAAAGAAAAAGGGATAACATGGAGACACATAATTCTAGTGGGGCTGAGGGTGCTGAAAACACACTCAGTCTTTCACCAAGATTGGAACCAGCAAAAGGGTTCATTAGTGGAGGAATGAGTTTTGCAGTTTGAGGAGATGATGGAAATATATGTTTAAACAAAATATTGAGCATTTATCCATTTTGGCTATTGTTTGGGGCCATGAACCACTGTGAGCTTGTAAGGAATAGTGAAAGGTCATTGAGATTACAGGAAGGCATGTGTTGCATGTACAAGGCATAGATCATGCCAGTTCAGTATGAAGAGCATTAGAATAGCTTAGCCCAGAGGGGAAACAAATGTGATAAGTTTCAGTGATATTGCTGATAACCATCCTTAACCGCAACCACTGTTGCAAAGTTAGCATTAGGTGGACTCATCACTGGAGCAAATATAGATCTATGTTTGGTTCAGAGCTAAACAAGCTTCTGAATTTATGGTTAGTCTGCTTAGCTGAGACAGGATGATGAACTTTATGTTGGGGCCAATATTGGCTTCAGTCTTTATGTTAAATTGAAGGGGGTTGTCACTACTTTAAGATTATGTTGAAAAAGCAGTCCACACGATAAAGAGGTTCAGGAGCTGAAAGACAAAGTGGAGAGGTAAAGTGAGAAGTCAAGTTGCCCAGAAACTAGTTTTAATAGTTTAATTTGCTGTGCACAAAATTGGAAACATCACAATGACCCGATCACTGATATTACATGCTGAAAATAAAACAAATATGAAACTACTTAAACATTTCATTATTGTCAATTATGTAGAGTAATTTTAAATTCTTATTTATATTGCAAATATTTAAAATACAGAAAGTGATTTAATTGTTGGAATTGGAATTAGTTTTATTGTCACGTGTACTCAAATGAAAAGTTTACAATGTCCCCATTCACGGTGCCATCTTAGGTACAGGATACCTTGGTACAAAATCTTAGATGAAGAGCAGAAAAATAAAGAAATAAGTTAAAAGTTCAACATTACAGTTCTTGTCTGTATAAAGTAGTAAATAAGAAATGAAGTTCAATGTTTGGATTGTAGTCCTCCTTTAGCCATGGACTTGCAGTCACTCTATACTGGTTTTCCCTACCAAATATTCTAGAATTAATCACATTCAAGAACCCCATAATTTCTCCATATCTGTTCATCAGTATTAATTATCCAGAACTATTATAATGTAGAAGAATGGGCACTGCTATTATGAAGTGAGTGTGATTACCCTTGACACCAGGCATCTTGTGATTGAGTGTGGCTTTAAGGAACACCAGCAAAATTGAAATCAATGATAATTGGTAGGAGAGTTCTCCATTGGTTATATTCATACCGAGCACAAAGAAAGATATTTGTGGTTGTTGGAGACCAATTGCCTCAATTCCAGGAACTCATTTGTAGGAGTTGCTCAGATTGTGTTCCACATTCTGGCTAATAAAAGGTCAGAATCAAAAGGTGCAATTATCAGTGAACGTTTGACAACTTTTCTGGTACTGGATGCAGCAAGACTGGGGCAACATTCAAATTTGGACTGAAAAGTGACAGGGAACATTTTTGTAACACAAATATCACAGCATCTTGCAAGAGAGAACCTAACCATCTCCTCATGATTTCAATGGCATGACCATCACTGAATCTTCGCTATCAATATTCTGAGCTACCATTGACCGGAAACTGAACTGGATGTGTCATATAAATACTCTGGCTGCAAGAGTGGGTCAGAGGCTAGGAATACTGCATGACTAACTTGTCTCCTGATTCCCCAAATCCTACCCACTATTTACAAAGCAAATGGCAGGAGTGTGATGAATACTTTTGACTTGCCTGGAGTCTCCAACAATGCTCAAGAAGCTCAACACCATCCAGAACAAAGCAGCCCATTTCATTGGTATTCTCCCCTCACAATATATCATCTTAAACATTTAGTTTAAGATGTAGCAGCAGTGTGTGTCTCATACAAAATGCACTGCAGCAACTTGGCAGTGATGCTTCCAACTTATGATCTACACCACCGAGAAGAAAAGGTTAGCATGTGCATGGGCAAATTGCCAGTAGCAAGCTTTCCTTTAAGCCAGTGCCATCTTGATGAGCAGTGTGACAGCCAGTTTTCCACTTGCTGTGTTAAAAGTCTTGGAAATCTGTATCAGCACTGTTAATATACAGACAGTTCAAGAACTGCAATAGTTCATAAATGTGGCTTATTACCACCTTCATGAGGGCAGTTAATGGTGGGAAATCTGGCATTGTAATCAACACTTACACCTCAAGACCAATTTTTTAAAAAATTCCTACTGGAGCATAAAATTAACGTTCTTATTGCTGAAAAGCAAAAGAGACATGCCGTCTAAGTTTCTCATCTCACACTCAGCACGGCAGTTGTAGGAATAGCAGATCTCAAGAGGAATAATAAATTATAGTGCACGAGGAAAGGCTGTTGATTGATTGGTAAGCAGTTTCTGGTTGTGATTTGCCAATGGGGATGCACCAGGAAGCAGTAGTCCCCAGGGCTCTCTGTATGAATATATGTGGGTTCTGGGAAAGGAATGTGAACCTGTCTGCAAATCCCACTGATAATCTTAAATTGATTGTTCAGTAATTCTTTGCAATCTTGTGATTTTTGAGTAAGTACTCACCAGTCATGGAGTCGAGTTTTAGATGTGATTCTAGTGTTCTGCATTTGCAAGTATCGACTAATTGAGTATGGTCAGTACTTTGGCCTGTTGCAAACACTTGAAGGGATATGCTATTAAATATGATCTGCCAACCACTGGGATTTATGGCCTCTCTATCTGGAGTAGGCATCATATTGACACAAATGTATTTACTACATAAATCATTTATATGGTAGGTAGAATGTCTTTCTAACTTGATAGCAGCATCCTGTCAGTGAAGAATACCATTTATGTTCCTACTGCACATTAGCAGCATCAGACAGCTAGCTTCATCTGATGCTCAAAGTACTGAGACTCCTGACCTTTCCAGGGTAATTTGAGATGGAAAGGTACTTTTCAGTGTCAAACCTTCAGCCCATTTGTAAGTTTTCTCAGTATACAGTGAGCAATGATCTGATCAGGGTAACCAATATCTTGCAGGAGAGTTAGGAGGCATCCATTAGTGGGATTAAACTTGCATGGTGAACAAATGGCTTGGTCACTATTTATGAGGTTGTTAATAATGCCAACTTTACAGTGCATGCTTAGAAATAATTTTGTTAACTTACAAAGATAAATATCACTGTTCCATCTCCATGCAACTAATAGTTTTTCTCTGACCCACTATCAGGGGAAGGACCTCCTGCCTATGCTGGAAGTGGTTATAGTGTGTATGAAGAAGAAAATGATAAATTAACGGAGGGCCTTCGAGAAAAAGTGACTGCATTAAAAACTGTAAGTCACATGCTTGTAAACAATTATTTAATTTTCGAATGAACTTACAATAATATTGATATGGTGCATTTGTTTATTTTCATGTGAGATTATTACAAATTTCCTTGCATTAATTTTCTTGGGTACTGAAGGTGAATTAATGCAGAGTATCTATGAATAAATTCGGCTTTAGCTAATTGAACTTATTTATTTAACTATTAAAGAAAAAGACACATTTTGCCAAACTTTACATGCTACCCTCAACAGGACAATTCTCAAGAATAATAATCAATAAAAGGCTACACTTATACAATATGAGAGGGAAGTGCTGTTTGTTTTGGCAAGCAGACTCTGCTAGAGGCCATATAGAACGTTATAGTTGATAGTTAAAAATTATATGCTGGCTCTGTTTAGACTTAAAATCAAACAGGTATACTGGTGAGAGCATTGCCTAAGAATTGAACCAGTGAGCGGCTGTCAACTATTTGTTGAGTTGAAAGCACATGGAGTATGTGAACATGATCTTTCTGTCAGCAAAGAGCAGGCTGCTGAATATTAATATGTGTTGCTTCAAGTACACACAAGAGCACTGCATTGTGAGCCAGTTCTAAATTAGTTGTCAGTGTAATTCGTCACACTGTCTGAATTATCTAACAAATGTTGTCCAATTACAGGATCACAATGAATAATCCTATATGAATTTAATTGCACTTGTATAGTGTCAGGTATGTAAACTGTACATCTCAAAGACTGTCACATCAAATCTACCAGTTTATCCCTTAAGCCTTTCATGCTAACCAAGGTATTGACTGTACCCAACCAGATCATGCTTGAAAATCTTCCGACACTGCCCAACAATCAAATTATTCTGTGAATGGACAACATATTCTGGAATTGCAAAGAATTCACTGGCAACCAATTTTGGATTGTTATTTTGGCTTGCAGTTAGCTTCCAGCACAAACACGTGCACCCATATATATTAATATGCAGGGCTGTGTTCTGTGCACGCAGAAAGAACATGTACATGCACTGCCCTAGCTTCAACTTGCAAAAATAATGACAGTCATTTCCTGATTCATTCTTCAGGGCAAAACCATGACTATTTGGAGTCACCCTGCCTGGTTTGAAATCTAACAGAATGCAGCAGTTAACTGTCAGTCACCATTAACTGCTGCATTCGGTGTGGCCTCTACCAGTCAAGTCCGCTTATGAATCCATCAGCACTTCCATACACTTTAAATGTTTGTTTTCCCTTTATTGCTATTCTTGTGAATTGTACTGTTAAGTACAAGATGAAAAGTTTTGTCAAAACATGTCTCCTTTCCGCAATACTCAAGTTTTGTACTATTGAATAACTATTTGATAACAAATTGAAATGTAATAGTACTGAATAAACCCAGAGATATTATATTAAAATTGCTTATCTTAAATTTATATTCTTTGAGCAGGACAAGACTGTCCTTAATAGTAAACTGTACTTTGAACTGAGCATTCTGCAAAAAATGTGATTGGACCCCAATTATTATTATAACTTTGTTATAGTAATTTCTATCTTAGTGACAAAATATTAAAAATTAATCATAAATGATTTGCTGTTTCTATCAATGAAGTTAAGACAACAGAATGAGCTATGAATTGAGGGGGAATTAACACTTAGAAACATTTAGAAGAGTTCAGAGTATGTTTTGAGCTATTTGATTGTTTTGTTCAGTTGCTTTTGCTGGAGAACAGAGCTCTTTTACCCAAGCCAGATGCCAACCCCAACAATAGGATAAGATATGATGCTTATAACAACATTATCAACTTGAACACAACAAATTTAAGATTTTGCCATGAACTGTGAACTCAGGGATGTTTTCTTTCAGTGTCTTAACACAAGCTTATCATCAAGATAACATAGTAACCAATAAATCCAATAGGAAATTCAGAAGAAACATATTTATCCAAAGAGTACTGAGAACAAGAACTCTCTACCACAGCAAGTGATTGAAACAAATGTTATAGGTGCATTTCCAGGAAAGTTACTCAGGCATATGCATGACATGGTTACAATAGTGGATTTTTCTTTTGAAGAATCATTGGAGGAAGCTTGAACGTAACACAACATTCAGCATAATCTCGTTGAGTGAAATATACTGCTTCTGTGCCATGCATCCTGTGTAAAATGTCCTCTGCTATTATTTTCATTCTCTATTTCTTGTACTTGATGTAAATTTTCGGCAAGGATAATTGTGTAAAAATTGGTAATGAATTGTTCATAATTTTTAAAGAAAAATTAAGTGCACCCTTTGGTTTCAACTGTGTCATACTTTGTTTGTAAATTATGTTCAAATATTTTGTTAAAAATTACCAGAATTATAAATACATTTCTATATTGTGAAATTTAATTCAAATATTAAGGGATAATTGTCCAATTCTAACCACTTTTATGTTATATACTTTTCAATTTTCTTTTCCTATGCACCAGATTGAGAGGTGGCAATTGAATTAACATACGCAGAGGCAAAAGCCTAATTGAAGGGAAAGGAGAATAATTTGAACAGGCTTTTCTATCAAAAATGGTTCCATATATATGTGATATTTCACCAGAGTACACACTGTCCAAGTCTGTTTCCTCTCTGACCACCAGGATCAACTTCATGAGTTGACGAGGATATCTCTATTCACACTGTCATTTTGCAATATACAAATAAACTTCCATTAAATATGGTATTCAATTGAAATTTTATGATGAACTTGTCATAAAACAGAAAGTGCAGTTCAGTATTTGCTATTTGTTCCATTCCCCCCCCCCCCCCCCCCCATACAGCTTTCCATTGATATTGGAACTGAAGTGAAATACCACAATAAGCTCCTGGATGAAATGGTATGTATTGCACACCTTTTAAAAGTATCTTTAATTCTTCGATTTTGAATATTTCCTTTGTGGATGGGAGAAAGCTGTCCAAATGTATCCATTGGTTAACGCCCAAAATCAATTAACATTTTCTACCAAATTTCAGTTTGGCACAGCATAGAGTCATAGAGATATTCAGCACGGAAACAGACCCTTCAGTCCAACTTATCCATGCCGACCAGATATCCCAACCCAATCTAGTCTCACCTGCCAGCACCTGGCCCATATCCCTCAAAACACTTCCTGTTCGTATACCCATCCAGATGCCTTTTAAATGTTGCAGTTGTACCAGCCTCCAGCACTTCCTCTGGCAGCCCATTCCACACACGCACCACCCTCTGCGTGAAAAAGTTACCCCTTAGGTCTCTTTTATATCTTTCCCCTCTCACCCTAAACCTATGCCCTCTAGCTCTGGAAAAGACCTTGTCTATTTACCCTAACCATGCCCCTCATGATTTTATAAACCTCCGATGCTCCAGGGAAAACAGCGCTAGCCTATTCAACCTCTCCCTATAGCTCAAATCCTCCAACCCTGGCAACATCCTTGTAAATCTTTTCTGAAGCCTTTCAAGTTTCACAACATCTTTCCAATAGGAAGGAGACCAGAATTGCATGCAATATTCCAAAAGTGGGCTAACCAATGCCCTGTACAACCACAACATGACCTCCCAAATCCTGTATTCAGTATTCCGACCGATAAAGAAAAGCTTACCAAACACCTTCTTCACTATCTTATCTACCTGCGACTCTACTTTCAAGGAGTTATGAACCTGCACTCCAAGTTCTCTTTGTTCAGCAACACTCCTTAGGACCTTACCATTAAGTGTATAAGTCCTGCTAAGATCCGCTTTCCCAAAATGCAACACCTCACATTTATCTAAATTAAACTCAATCTGCCAGTCCTGAGCCCATTGGCTCATCTAATCAAGGTAACCTTCTTTGTTGTCTACTACACCTCCAATTTTGGTGTCATTTGCAAACTTACTAACTGAACCTCTTAAGCTCACATCCAAATCATTTGTATAAATGATGAAAAGAAGTGGACTCAGCACCGATCCTTGTGACACTCCACTGGTTACAGGCCTCCAATCTGAAAAACAACCCTCCACCACCACCCTCTGTCTTCTACCTTTAAGCCAGTTCTGTATCCAAATGGCTAGTTCTCACTATATTCCTTGAGATCTAACCTGCTAACAAGGAGGATTCCATTGGAAAGACAAGCATTTAATGGTTACTTGGATGTCTAGAATGCAGCAACACAAAGACTTGATTTATTACTTCAGTAAGCAATTGTGTTAGATGTCAGTTCTCAAAGAATTTTGTTGATATTCAACAAGGAATGCCACATCGTGGTCATCCTGTCAATGACAACAATTGATGACACACTTTTACAGGTGAAGATTCACCAGTCACTGTTATTTAAACTAAAAATGTGAAAATAGATGTGCAAGTTGTCAAGTGCGACTCTAGTAAGTAAATCTAGAAAAAAGAAGCTAAGGCCATGTGAACCAATCATAATTCTTTTGTAAATTGAATAACTCTGACAGATGGAAAAGTATAGAGACAAAACAAAATGCATTGTATTAACTGAAAATGGATTGTTTGTGTAGAAATTTAATCAAAACTGCTAGTGTTAAAATTTATAGCTGTTTTGAAAAAAAATGTTTTAAGGTTGGAAGACAGGTGTTGAAACAGACGTATTGATAGACTCCGTCAAGCACTTGGTCAACACTTGAAAGATATTAGTTTTCTCTACATTTTTACTTTTTAAAATTATTGAAAATATATCACTTTCTTTCACATTAAGATGCTGCAGTGCATTATAATACTAAAGCATCTAACGACCCTGTGTTAAAAATACTTAGTCTAATGCATTACAGCATTGTTAAGGTTCAATTGGTTATTTACCTGTGTGTTTATACACTGTTTTCACAGGATACGGGATTTGAATCTACAGGTGGACTATTGGGAGCAACCATGGGTAGACTCAAACACTTATCCCGTGGAAGCCAAACAAAACTGTTATGCTACATGATGCTGTTTGCCTTTTTTGTATTCTTTGTACTTTATTGGGTTATTAAGTTGAGGTGAAATAAATTTGTGCCACTCCAGTTTTTGGATCTAATTCATTTCTTGCAACTAACTAACTCTTTTATGGAATAATTCAGGTCTGATTAATCTTCAAATATTTACACATTCATACCAGAGACTATAATTTTATAATCTCTGACATTCTCTCTATGGTTGCTAGTAACTGAAATGTTCATGTTTATGGAAAAATAATCAGCAATGGTATGACTTTGAAATTTGAAATTAATTTTATTTTCCTGTAACAAGTGAACTGCATAATGGTATTGCCAAGAGATTGTAAAATTGGTGAGCAGTTAAATTTAAAAAGACATATCTTCAAAATAATTGATAAACAGTAAACAAGACTGTTCATTTTCCAAATTACAGACTTGGACTTAAACATTTTATAATGGTGCTCCAGGCTGGTACATTATAATACTGTGCAACAGAGTAGTAACAGCCATTTCTATAATACAATATTACCTTTGTCAAAATCAGGCCAAGATGTTCTAAAATTGGAAGATTATTGGTGGGGTCGTGGATGATATGGAAGCCTATTAAAGCTAAATCATCCTTTGATATCTTGCTTGCATCTCACTTGCCAATTACACAAATAAGTAGAACTGCATAGAATGTGCTTAGAAATTAACAGTCATTCCATTAATTTATTTAAAGTTTACATATCAATTTTGATATTTTGTTTCTTTCTCCTCATCCTGTGAGACTTTCTAAACTTGTTTTGGTGCAACTTTCAAATCTCTCTTCTGGATCTTTCTTTTCCTCAAACTAGAAAGTAATGTTCAGTCAGAATTCCCCATCAGGTTGCTTTCATGCATTCTCGAGACAGTGCAGCAACAATAGAGTTGCTTCCTCTTTTTATGATCCGCAGTTTACGTAGTGCATGCTGTGTCAGCTTTCTGCCATAAATTTTGTATATATAATAAAATTCTTCAAAGGAGAATTATTGTAAGTAAGTAGAGCTTTTTTTGATTTCTAAGATGATGTGTATTTTAAGGGATTTTTCATGATTCATGCCATTTTTATTTCTACTGCCTTTTTATTTACTAATTATAAAACATTTTGGTAAATGTTGAATTTTAACAATTTACGTGTAATAGTTCTGAGAATTTCCTGCTGTTATTTATTGGTTGATAAAAAGCAACTGTGAAACTTCAAAGAGTACACTTTTAAGTGGGAGACATTTAACCGAAGCAATGCTTGACTTCCAGTCTTGTTGATGTGCATCATTTTCAAACTCATGTCTGAAGTGCTCACACCTTTTGTGACTATGAGATGGATCTAATCTATTGTAATTCAGATTCTCAGAAACTCCAACAACTCATACAAAGTTGGGATAACATGTAAGGTAACTATTTCTTTTAGAGGTTTTATCCCAACTGTAGTGGATTTTTTTTGGGTTACTGTGCAATTTTCTTTTGAAAGAAATAAGTTCTTAACAATCACTTTGAAAATCTTTAGTGTAACACAAGTGCAGGAATTATTTATGAGGTTAATTTCAGTGATGGTGTCTGGCTTTTTATTGCTGCTCTGGTACTTGTAAAGATATTGTTTATGAGTATTGTCCATAACACAAGCAGGCAGTAATTCAAAATTAATTGGCAGTTTCATTTGGAGATTACTGATGAAATAGGACGGCCTTTTGTTCAAACCATTATTTTGGAATTTTTCATGAATGTTGATGTTTAAAATTCTGGTCCATGATAGCAGTTTAAAAAGGTTTTATTCAAATGATGCAATTGTTATCTGTAATTAAAAAAATACAAATCAAAGTACTTCTTCCAAATTAATTAAAACTGATCTTTTTAAACTTGTCAAATAGCATGTTTCCTTCTTATTTTAATATTTTACATGGAACATAAAACAATGAAAAATAGAAACTTCAGTATAAATTGTTCATATGTTTTGCATAGTTGATTTAGATATAAACCTGTAACTACTCAATAGTGAGCCATTGTAGGGAGGGGAATGGATCATTTTAGCCATACCTCAACTAAGTATGTTTTTGGAAACTCTGATTATTTTTTTATTTCTGTTTCCTTTGTAAAGTATTCAAATCATCTGTGCCTGCTTTAACACTTCTTGAAATCATAACATCTTTTTAATGTCATGAAACATCTCAAGATGATTTGCACAAATGAATGACCACTCAGCAGAAGCTGAAGGACAAGTTAGGGAAATAATTGTAGGTACAATTAAAGAAGAATATTGGTGGCTTTTGCAGAGGAAAAGAGATGCATAAAGATAGAGGCAGTATGAGTCAGAATTCTTGACGATGGTACCGCGTTAGGGGAAGAATAAAGAACAGTTCAGTACAATTCCAAATAATTAATGGTGGAATTAAATACTGTGTTAGTGAAAGACTGACATTTGGATGACAAAGTAGTTTCAATGGCAGACATCATTTCTAATCAAAATTTTAACAGACGTAGACAATTTGATCTAAAATTAACTATAAAATGCGGGAGACAATGCTTCTCTTCTTACAAAGAGAAAGAGGTGAAACTCTACGTTTAAAAAATACTTATATGTTCCATTGTTACCGACTGGTAGACATATCATTGGCTATTAATAACATAAATATGGCAACATTTGAAGGTTGTGTTTTCTCAGAAACAAGCTAACATTATCCTTACTTCTGGTGTTATTCATTTGTTACATCGCCAACAATTGGAGCAGTTCTGATTAATGATGACTTGTACTGAATATTAAATAATTTTGCCGATACTAAGGAGAAACACAAGTGTGTAAATCACTCCCCTAAAGTGATTGCCAGAGAATATTGTCTAATTATAAACTAAAGAAAATTATTAGGAGTTTTTTTTGTAATGTCAAGGTGGTGACAAATTGATTTAAAACAGTATACTCAATTGTTAAGAAACTTATTATTGCTTGATAATTCAATGTAAACAAAACTGTAATCATAACACGAGAATGATGCACATGTTCTAAATCTTTCTTTTGCTGTTTAATCAGTTTTACAACTGGGTCGGTTTGTTTCAAAAATCCTAAGTTTTTATTCCTTGCTACTGTAAACAAACATTAAAATGAAAGCTAGGAGTTAATTACCATGCTAATGAAGTTTTTTTTTAATTGAAAATATTTTTTATACTTCCTAAGTTCATTAAAATAGCTACTTTGGCATTCACTTGTACAAAATATTGACACAGTGGCAGAGATACTTGATTAATCTGTACGTGTGCCTTACAATAAAGTACATGTAAACTTTATTCAGTACTTAAAAATAGATTGAGTGCTGGACATTTCAGTTCTTAGGCTCTGCCACTTTTGGGGAGTTTCATGGCAAGTGTCCCATCACAATTTGCAACTTTGCTCATGTTATCTTCTGCTCCTCACTTCATTAATTATGTGTTCTTCTGAAGAGGTCATGCAGAAGGAGAGGTGAAATTCCCTGTGCTGCCAGCACCTTTTCTTACGCAAACGACTGGCACCGCATTTAAAGCTCAGTTGCATGTCACTTCACATGTTTGAAGCCAAGAACTATCTTGCGCACTGTCCTCTTAGGAAACTAAAATATCACAGAAAAATATTCTGTCACTCCATTTTCCAGCTAGGAACCTCGAAGTCTTGATAGGCAGGGTGGTCAAGAGGATAGCCATCCTCTATCCAGCTGACCACCAGAGACAGCCAAAGCACCAAATAAAACCAGCCTCGGCATAGAGACCAGCCAGGGTTAATGCTATGTCCAGGATCAGGTGAATGCTTAGCAGTGTTCAGAAAAAGATCAATGCTCTTCCATGCGCTGTAAGGGCATGTGTCACCATCTTCTCTCTGCTATATTACACTTGCTCCACTGTTCCAATGAATACAAAGTGCTCAAACTCTCCTGAACTACCAATCTCTAATGCATAAGGCATTTCCACTCAAGATCTCTGACCCATCTCATCCTCCACAACTATTGATCCTGCCTATCACTGGCATAAAAGCTGTGTAATCCACAGAGGCAGGCAGTCTCCCAAGTAAGTGCAAAGTGAGTGTGTGCTAAGAAACAAAGGCAAAAGCCATAGGTTGCATCTTGTGTAGATGCACGTATTGGCTCTGTTTCGATCTACAAAATGACCTGGCAGGAAGGATGCAAGTCCAAAGCTATCCCTGAGCTCTAAAGTGAAGTCCTAAAGGGCTGGTTTGGTTGTGGATTGGTCTAAAACCAGACATGATAATATGTTGGGGCAGGTGATTTGTCAATTCTGACTTCAGAGGTACATAGGACATTATTATCCATAAAACATTCGAGGACATGGTGAAGCGACATTAAAATGGAGGCCCAGCAAAGCAAACGACGGGGTAACTTATCTGCAAAATTCTGCTCCCATCATTGAAAACTTTAGGGGAAAATCAGAATTTCTTTTCTCAATGTGAAGACTTTATTTTCATTCTAACTATTTGCCTATGTTTTGCACCATTGTCCACATTGCTAAAGATCTTTGAAACACCAGCCTAGAAATTCAATTACAGTGCACACCATTTTTGAAACATGAAATTACTGACTTAGGATTGAAAATTTCATGTGTGCCCACCTACTAACTGAGATGCACTACAGCCATCCATGGCATGGCCCAGGTGTAAAATAAAATAGGAATGTATGTTGTTTGGAGAACATTTAGATGAATTTGAGCTATCTCACCACAAGGCTCCCAATGCATTGGAGAATGAATTGACAAATTACTTCTTACTAATCATTGCAGATGTGAATTAATTGCACTCTTGCCTTGATAATACTGTTCAGGTTAGTAAACCTCATCTCTACTTTCTACCTTACCTTACTTTCTGTCTCCTAAGGGGACATGACTGCTGTCTTGGGTGATTCCTTCATCATGAGTTCCGAACTGAAAATTTGTGGGGCCCATCTGTAGCTCTTCCTGCCATGGGCCATCTTGTTTCTGTTCGTTATAATGCACCTGCTCTAATACAGTATTAGTAATTCTGGATTTTTTTTCTTCCCCTTTACAAAGAGGCAGCAAGTCATTAAAAAGCACTGGTAATGTTAGCTGTACAACTGATTCATACTGAGCTGCCAACACAGAATGATCATGGTCTCATGCAAACACGCACATTCAAGTGCATGCCGTACCATGCATCAAGTCAAAAGGAAAATATCCAATGTAGCAAAGGTTAATGGTAAATCAGAGGATTGTGAAAGTTACAAAAGCCAACAAAAAAAATGGAAAATATAAACTTTGAGGATAAATGTTAAAGTAATACCAAGATGGACAGTAAGAGCTTGTTTAAATATATAAAAGTTGAAGAGAGAGGCCAAAGTAAAGAAAACAAAGCTGGGGAAATAAACTGAGAAGCTAGGAAATGACAGAAGAGTTCAATAAATACATGGCATCAGTCTTCACAGGAGAAGACACTAATAGTATTCCAGAATTACTAAATAATAAAGTTGCAAACAGAGGACAGGAAATAAGTACAATAATTATCACGAGAGAAAAATGCGATGAGTTAACTAATGGGGCTAAAAACCGATAAGACTCCTGGACCTGGTGGGATGCATTCTGGGGTATTAAAGGAAATCACTACAGTGATAGTAAATACACTGATAGTAATCTTCCAAGTATCCTAAAATTCTGGAAAAATCCAGAGGTTTGGCAAACTGCCTTAATTTAAAAAGGGGAGAAATAAAACTGTAGCTCTATCTTTTATTGGGAAAATGTTTAAACCAGTTACAAAGGATGTAATAGCACAGCATTTGGAATTACATAATATGATAAAGCACAGACAGCATGGTTTCATGAAGGGAAAATCCTGCCTGACAAATATGTTAGTTTTTTGAGGAGGTTTAAAAAAAAAGAATAGATAAAAGGGGAGCAGTAGATGTCATATCTTTGGATTTTCAAAAGGTGCTTGATAAGGTATCACATATTAGTCTACTTAATAAGAACCTGTAGTGTTGAAAGTAGTAGCATAGATAGGGGATTGATTACATAATAAAAGACCGAGAGTTGAGATAAAGGGGAATTTTCAGGATGGTATCCAATAGAATGTCACAGATGTCAGTCACGGAGCCACAATTAATGACTTGGATGAGGAAAGTGTATGTACCACAGCCAGATTTGCTAATGACTCAAAAAATAGCTGGGAAAGACTCTGTAGGGAAACCTAGAAAGGTTAAGTGAGGAGACAAAACCTTGAAAGTGGAATATAATATGAGAAAATGTGAGCTTATACACAGTGGCAGGATGAATAGAGGAACTGAATACTTTAAATGGAGAAACACTGCAGAAGACTACAGTACGGAGGAATTTGGGAATCATCAGGTGAAAATCTCAAAAAGCTAGCGTACAATTCAATAGGAAGACATGAAATGCTGGCTTTCATTTCAAAGGAATGGACAAGAAAAAATGGGGAGGTCTTGCTAAAACAGTAAAAGGCACTAGTCAAATCATAGCTCGAATATTGAGAGCAGCTTTGGACTCCTTATGTAAGAAAAGATATACTGGCATTAGAGGCAATCCAGAGAATTAGATTAGATTACTTACAGTGTGAAAGCAGGCCCTTCGGCCCAACAAGTCCACACCGACCCGCCGAAGCACAACCCACCCAGACCCATTTCCCTCTTAACCTAACACTACGGGCAATTTAGCATGGCCAATTCACCTAACCTGCACATTTTTGGACTGTGGGAGGAAACCGGAGCACCCGGAAGAAACCCACACAGACACGGGGAGAATGTGCAAACTCCACACAGTCGCCTGAGGTGTGAATTGAACCCAGATTTCTGGCGCTGTGAGGCAGCAGTGCTAACCACTGTGCCGCCCATTGTTCACAAAGTTAATCCCCAGTATGGACAGACTGTTGTAGAAAGAGATTGTGTAGGTTGGCCTTGTTTAGGCCAAAGGAGTTTAAAACAATGAGAGGTGACATTACTGAAACATACAAGATGCTTAGAGGATTGAAGATATTGCATTATATTTGTGCAGTTACTAAAGTTGCATTTGTTTACTGTTCTTAATCTTTCCTTATTAGGGTTTTTCAAACATCACTAAAATTTACAAAGAATTGGAAGATATTTTACCTTAAGTATGGTATTTGTCATTCATTGAACCTAATTCATTAGCAAACATATAGGGTAGACTTTGTATCATTTGTTGCCTAATTGGAATGCTCTTATTGGGATTATGTCCTTGAAGCTATCACTCTTTTACAAAAACACATTTTCAACAAGGACACCCTTGTGCAAGATTATGTGACTGCCACGTTTCTTCTTCTGCTTTTTTCAGCATTCTGCATTTCTGAAGGTTAGAAAATTTGTTAAGCCACTCAGAAAAGGGTTTTATTTATGAATTTTTGTGTAAATTTTTCTTATCACAGGTCATGTTTGGTAAATCAGTTGACAGTCTTAGTTGTGGTCATTATGCCCTGTGACTGAGGTACAGCTGTTTGATTTTAGTCAGCAAGTTTCCAGATAAATATGAGACAATCATTTCAGCAAATGTGGACACTACTTTCTCTGTTTCTTTAAATCACTGGGAAGGGATGCAGCTGAAAGTCATCTAAGGCTGAAAAGCTTCTCGATTGAACAATTACTTTCAAAACAGATTTTTATTTTGAACAATCTCTTTCTCCCCATCATGTTAATTTCCAGATGAATTTTATCTTTTATTTGTAGCTTGGCCAGAACAGTAAAAAAAATTGTGCAGCTCATGCCTCAAAGGACTTTTGTTTCTATTTTGTTTAAGTGTTTTTGGGAAATGTATGATTCTCTTCAAAAACGTTTTATTTTGTTTATTGTAAATCTTTTACATTCATGGATATGGCAAATGTTTCTTATATGCTACAATCAGACATATCAGTGAATAACTATAAAGTTCCAGTTACAATTGAACTACATATTCAAATTTAAACAAGCAGGTGCTGGTTAATATAAACTGTTAGGTTCCATGTTAGTGCCAATGGTCAAGTTATGCAATTAGATATAGACTTTTGAAATATATTGGAGGATATTAGCATAAAAATGTTTCTGTTCATTGAAATTAACGGGCACTTGGAAGTGCAGTACGTAGCAGCAGAAGTAGACCATTTGTGCATTTACATCCATCCCCATATTCAGTAAGATCTTGGCTAATCTGATTGTGGACTCTGCTTCACTTTCCTGTCTGCCACCCCTTCACAATTTCTGTCAGTCAAGGCATGGCAAGTTTGTCATTTGGAAATCCAAATATTCTTGCATTTTAGTCATTAAAATGTGTGCGAGAGAAATTGTGCCTCACAAGCATGATTGAGTTTTTTGAGGAGGTAACCAAAAAGATTGATGAGGGCAGAGTGGTAGACATTTACATGGACTTTAGTAAAGCCTTTGACAAGGTTCTGCATTGTAGACTAATTAGTAAAGTTAGATCACATGAGATTCAGGGTGAACTTGTCATTTGGATACAAAGTTGGCTTGACTGCAGAAAACAGAGGGTGGTGGAGGGTTGTTTTTTTGGACTGCAGGTCGGTGACCAGCAGTGTTCCACGGAGATAGGCAATGGGCCCACTTTTGTTTGTCATTTATATAAACGATTTAGATAAAAATTTAGGAGACTTGGTAGTAAGCTTGCAGATGATGCCAAAATTGGTGATAAAGTGGACAGTGAAGAAGGTTATCTAAGATTACAAAGGGATCTTGATCAATTGGGTCAATAGGCTGAGGAGTGGCAGATGGAGTTTAATTTGGATAAATGAGAGGTACTGCATTTTGATAAAACAAACAGGTAGACAGGATGGTTAAGAAAGTATTTAACATGCTTGCCTTTATTACTCAGACCTTTGAGTATAGGAGTTGGGATGTCATGCTGAGATTGTACAGGACGTTGATGAGGCCTGTTCTGGAGTAGTGTACAGTTCTGGTTGCCCAGCTATAGGAAGAGTATGATTGGGGAGGGTGCAAAAAAGATTTACCAGGATGTTGCTGAGAAAGGCAGGTTTAGGTTAGGCTGCGTAGGCTGGCACCTTTTCCACCAGAGTGTGGGAGGTTGAGGGGTGACCTTACAGAAGTTTATAAAATCATGATCTCTCTCTCCTGCACTGACCTCACCATGTGCTTCCTTTGTCTGTTCTTCTCCCTTTTAAAAGTGCTGCTGGTTTGACTTTTTTTCCAAAGCTCCAAAACAATGCAACAGCATATAAAACAGTAATTGCTGCTCCTGGAATTCGAGGAAATCACCTCCAACACCTAAAATACCTCAAAAAAGGAGCAGCTGTTATAGCCAGAAATTTTTCCCGTCCTCCATCTTGGATTACCCAGAATTACCTGAATTAAGGAGAATCCAAAGGTTTTTACAAATACATTAAGGACAAAGGGTAACTAGGGAGAGAATAGGGCCCCTCAAAGATCAGCAAGGCGGCCTTTGTGTGGAGCCGCAGAAAATGGGGGAGATACTAAATGAGTATTTTGCATCAGTATTTACTGTGGAAAAGGACATGGAAAATATAGAATGTAGGGAAATAGATGGTGACATCTTGAAAAATGTCCATATTACAGAGGAGGAAGTGCTGGATGTCTTGAAGCGCAAAAATGTTGATAAATCCCCAGGACCTGCTCAGGTGTACCCTAGAACTCTGTGGGAAGTGTTTGCTGAGATTTATTTTTGGATTAGATTACTTACAGTGTGGAAACAGACCCTTCGGCCCAACAAGTCCACACCGACCTCTGAAGGGCAACCCACCCAGACCCATTCCCCTACATTTGCCCCTTCACCTAACACTACAGGCAATTTAGCATGGCCAATTCACCTAACCTGCACATTTTTGGACTGTGAGGGGGAACCAGAGCACCCGGAGGAAACCCACGCAGACATGGGGAGAATGTACAAACTCCACAGACAGTTGCCTGAGGCGGGAATTGAACCCGGGTCTCTGGCACTGTGAGGCAGCAGTACTAACCACTGTGCCGCCTATATTTATATAATCGATAGTCACAGGTGAGGTGCCGGAAGACTGGAGATTGGCTAACCTGGTGCCACTGTTTAAGAAGGGTGGTAAGGACAAGCCAGGGTACTATAGACCAGTGAGCCTGACATCGGTGGTGGGCAAGTTGTTGGAGGGAATCCTGAGGGACAGGATGTACATGTATTTCGAAAGGCAAGGATTGATTAGGGATAGTCAACATGGTTTTGTGCATGGGAAATCATGTCTCACAAACTTGATTGAGTTTTTTGAAGAAGTAACAAAGAGGATTGATGAGGGGCAGAGCAGTAGATGTGATCTATATGGACTTCAGTAAAGCGTTCGACAAGGTTCCCCATGGGAGACTGGTGAGCAAAGTTAAATCTCACGGAATACAGAGAGAACTAGCCATTTGGATACAGAACTGGCTCAAAGGTAGAAGACAGAGGTGGTGGTGGAGGGTTGTTTTCAGGTTGGAGGCCTGTGACCAGTGAAGTGCCACAAGGATCGGTGCTGGGCCCTCTACTTTTCATCATTTTTATAAATGATTTGGATGCGAGCATAAGAGGTACAGTTAGTAAGTTTGCAGATGACACCAAAATTGGAGGTGTTGTGGACTTCGAAGAAGGTTACCTCAGATTACAACAGGATCTTGATCAGATGGGCCAATGGGCTGAGAAGTGGCAGATTGAGTTTAATTCAGATAAATGTGAAGTGCTGCATTTTGGGAAAGCAAATCTTAGCGGGACTTATACACTTAATGGTAAAGTCCTAGCGAGTGTCGTGAACAAAGAGACCTTGGAGTGCAGGTTCATAGCTGCTTGAAAGTGGAGTCGCAGGTAGATAGGATAGTGAAGAAGGCATTTGGTATATTTTCCTTTATCAATCAGAGTATTGAGTACAGGAGTTGGGAGGTCATGTTGCAGCTGTACAGGACATTGTTTAGGCCACTGTTGGAAGGACATACTGGCACTGGAGCGTGTCCAGCGGAGATTCACACAGATGATCCCTGGAATGGTAGGTCTAACATATGAGGAACGGCTGAGGATCCTGGGATTGTATTCATTGGAGTTTAGAAGATTAAGGGGAGATCTAATAGAAACTTACAAGATAATACATGGCTTGGAGAGGGTGGACGCTAGGAAATTGTTTCCATTAGGCGAGGAGACTAGGACCCGTGGAAACAGCCTTAGAATTAGAGGGGGTAAATTCAGAACAGAAATGCGGAGACATTTCTTCAGCCAGAGAATGGTGGGCCTGTGGAATTCATTGCCGCAGAGTGCAGTGGAGGCTGGGGCGCTAAATGTCTTCAAGGCAGAAATTGATAAATGTTTGATGTCACAAGGAATTAAGGGCTACGGGGAGAATGCGGGTAAGTGGAGTTGAAATGCCCATCAGCCATGATTAAATGGCGGAGTGGACTAGATGGGCCGAATGGCCTTACTTCCGCTCCTATGTCTTATGATCTTATGGAATATTGCATGCAATTCTGGTCTCCTTCCTATCGGAAGGATGTTGTGAAACTTGAAAGGGTTCAGAAAAGATTTACAAGGATGCTGCCCAAGTTGGAGGATTTGAGCTATAGGGAGAGGCTGAACAGGCTGGGGTTGTTTTCCCTGGAGCGTCGGAGGCTGAGGGAAAACAGCCCCAGCCTGTATAGAGGTTTACAAAATTATGAGGGGCATAGATAGGATAAATAGACAAAGTCTTTTCCCTGGGATTGGGGAGTCCAGAACTAGAGGGCATAGGTTTAGTGTGAGAGGGGAAAGATATAAAAGAGACCTAAGGGGCAACCTTTTCATGCAGCAGGTGGTACGTGTATGGAATGAGCTGCCAGAGGAAGTGGTGGAGGCTGGTACAATTGCAACCTTTAAAAGGCATCTGGATGGGTATAAGAGTAGGAAGGGTTTGGAGGGATATGGGCCGGGTCCTGGCAGGTGGGACTAGATTGGGTTGGGATAATTGGTTGACATGGACGGTGTGAACCGAAGAGTCTGTTTCCGTGCTGTACATCTTTATGACTCTACGACTCTATGAGGGGCATAGATAAGATGAATAGCAAGCTTCATTTCCCTAAGAGATCAAAACTAGGGGGCATATTTTTAAGGTGAGAGGAAAAGGTTTACAAAGAACATGAGAGGCAACTTTTTTATACAGAGAGTGATTCTTGTGAGGACTGAACTGCCAGAGGAAGTGATGGATGCAGATACAGTTACAACATTTAAAAGACATTTCAATAAGTACATGAATAGGAAATGTTTGGAGTGTTTGGTTTGGAAACATGGCATGGACTACTTAGACTGACGATTCTGTTTCCATACTGTATGATTCCAAGACAATATTATTTGAAAATAGCCAATACGTGACACATGCTCAGGCTGACAAGTGGCAAGCAACAAGTGCCAGCCAATGACCATCTCAAACAAGAGAGAATTTAACTATCACCCCTTGACATTCAGTGGAGTTACCATCACTGCCCCCACGGTCTTGAAGGTTACCATTGATCAGAAACTGAACTGGATTCACCACACTAATACAGTGGCTACAAGCAAGTCCAGAGGCTCAGAATCCTGCAGCAAGTGTTTCACCTCCTGACTCCCAAAAACCTGTCCATGTTCTATAAGACACAAATCAGGAGTGTGATGGAGTACTACCCAATTACCTGAATGAGAGTAGCTTCAACAATATTCAACAGGCTTGACACCACATAGGACAGAGCAACCCATTTGATTGACACCATATCCAGAAATATTCACTCCCTCCACCACTGCTGTTCAATAGCAATAATGTGTACCATCTGCAAGGCACCCGAAAGAAATTCACCAGGTTCCTCAGATAGCACCTTCCAAACCCATGACCACTTCCATCCAGAAGGAGAAGGACAGCAGATACGTGGGACCACAACCACTCTACAAAGCATTCAGTATCCAGACTTGGAAATATATTACCAGTCCTTCCGTGTCACTGAGTCAATTTTCTGGAACTCCCTCCTTACCAACATGTGGAGGCAGCCACGCCAAATGGAATACAATGGTTTAAGAAGGTGGTTTGTCACTTTCTCAAGGACAACTAGGGATGAGTAAATGCTGGACTAGCCAGCAATTTCACGTTGCCCAGAATTGAGTAGAAAATATGCATAAAAATAAGCCTTTAGAAAGGAGCATGCCTTAGATTTCTCTTGTAATTCTTCCAGACATCTACAGGTGGCTTCACAGAAGTTGGTCACTTCTGGCTATTGAACAGATAACACTCCATCTACAACACAATGAAACAAAAGTGTAATATGTATTTTCAATGTATAAATTGCTGAAATCACCCAAAAGATTAGACAGCAGAAACTTGACACTTTCAGTATGGATCCATTATCAAACTACATTGAAACGTTTGCTTATCTCTCCTGTCCTGAGTACAATATGTCACAGTACTTTGTATGCTTGCCACATCTATGCAGTCATTCACCAGTACTAATTGTCGAAAGAGGAGCAGGCATTAAGTTCAAAAATTAGCATTAGTGAGTGGCTTCATAGCCAACTTGTGAGCTAAAGCAATACAGAACAACAAACATCATCTGTATCTCTCAGCAAGAAGTCAGCATTCATGCTGGGACTTTGCAACAGTTAATGTGAACTCATCATGTGAACCCACTGAGATGGCACCTATTGCTTATAAAAAGATGCATGTTATTGATTGCTGTCTACTGGATGTTCTAGAGAGGGTAAAGAATATCTGCCCATAAGGCAGATTGACACTTCTCAAATCAGTTTCCAGTACTGTGGTTAATCAATTATAATTCCTTATTGGGAGCACTATTTTATAACTAAATGTTCCAGCCTTTACATTTTCATTTAACTTTTAAAAAATTAGAACAGTAGAGTTCGTGATATGGCAATTTAACCCCAAAACTACTCTACTATAAATTTTCCTCACCGTCATTGTCATGCAGATTATATAATTAATGCAATGTTACCTTTATTTTTACTGACTTATGGGCTAATATCCTTTGGTGTTAGTACAAGAGTTGTTTGAATACAAACATTGCATGTAATCACTATGACTGTTACATTGGTCCATGTTAAATTTGTGCCCGATGTTGCTAATTTTTAATATGATTCACATCTGCCATTGATTTTTCTCTTTAAATGGCATATTGCTACAATTCAAGCACATTTCAGGGTAGTCCTACCCTTATCAGAAATGTGTTTTTTTTAATTTTCCATGAGAAACAGTGCTTCCTCAGTAAATCAATTTATTATGCTTCTTTTTGAGTCATTTCCTACAAAATTATGCACTTTCAAGTATTAATGGATCGGAATTACAGATATAGTAGACTATTATGTTTTGTGGACTAAACTGAATCACAGGAAGTGTTTCAAAGCCATACATTTTGGAAATTTCATTAATGGTTTGTCAATTAAGATGGAAGTAACCATTTCAAAGTAAGGAATACTAGATCCTAAATAACCATGTCCAGATGAACAGAAACCTAAATGAGCAGGGTTGCTCAGTGGTTAGTACTGCTGCCTCACAGAACCAGGGACCCGAGTTCAATTCTAGCCTCAAGCGACTGTGTGGAGTTTGCACGCTCTCTCCATGTCTGCATGGGTTTCCTCAGGGTGCTCCAATTTCCTCCCAGAGTCCAAAAATGTGCAGATTAGGTGGACTGGTCATGCTGAATTGTCCATAGTGTTCAGGGATGTATTAGATGGGTTTGCCATGGGAAATGCTGGATTACAGGGATGGGTCTGGGTGAGATGCTGTTCAGAGACTTATTGGACCGAATGGGCCTGGTTCCACACTGTATAGATTTTATGTATCGATGAAAAAATATCTCAAGATTAACAATAAAGTGATATTATACAAGAGGTCCTGAATAGGATAGACCTACTTTCTGTCAATGCATGTTGGTAATTATTAAAACAGGTTAATACAGAAGATGAAAAGCAACAGCAGCATAGGTAGAACTGCAGTTAGGAATTGGAAACAAACTAGTTCAAGAGGAAAAGGTGTCATGAGGTCTTATTGGATCTAAGACTTTGTAAGAGAAAATTTCCTTTATACACTAAATCAGACCAAATAATGCATTTATTTATAGAAAATGGACTTACAAAGGTCGTACATGAAATACTTCCTAGTGGTGGCAGATGAACTGCACATGACCATTTGAAAAATGAAACTCAAACATCAAACCATTTCAATCCTAATTTAGCTATTTTATGCTATTTATTTGTTATATATTTTCTAACATGAACAAGTCAAATAAACAGAGACAAATCTGGCATGAAATCTAATAGGGTGAATTCTCCAATTTCAACATGACAAATTAATTATTTCTTTCCAGCTTTTGCATTACTTAACACACATAATACCAACCTGCTTGACATCACCTAATGTCAAATATTAAAAGGACTAATGCAAAAATAGAATTTGGATGAGTTATAAGGTGACATAGCATGAATTGGCAAAGTGCAAGGCTAGCACCCTGTATCAATGAACTGCATCCTTGTGTGTTAGTGATGGAGAGACTTTAATTCTCAGCAGCTTGGAGACAGAATTCAAAATATCTGTGAGACTTTACTTCCTCAATGACTCAACCAAAAGGCTTTTAAATGTGGAGGTTGTCAAATTTTTACCTGATTATGCAGGGCAAGTTCATTTTACTTTTTTTTCTTCTCTAGGACTTTGAAGAAGAGAGCAAGATTTGATGGAGAAAGTGAGGTCTGCAGATGCTGGAGATCAGAGCTGAAAATGTGTTGCTGGAAAAGCGCAGCAGGTCGGGCAGCAGGTCAGGCAGCATCCAAGGAGCAGGAGAATCGACGTTTCGGGCATGAGCCCCTCTTCAGGAAGGGCTCATGCCCGAAACGTCGATTCTCCTGCTCCTTGGATGCTGCCTGACCTGCTGCGCTTTTCAAGCAACACATTTTCAGCAAGATTTGATGAACATGTATGTGTTGTTGAAGACATGTTTTATGCAAATAGTGTGAGGTACGAACTGGGATGTGAATGATAAAGGTAGGAGCACGGCTGAAGATACTTTAAAAAATTATTCCTGAGAGAGTTCCCACAAATGAGTTTTTGAGTAATCCCGACATCTCCTGACAATGTACACAATTGGTTGGCAATAAGAGTCCCATTTTTATTTCATTTATTGACCTCTTTCCACGCCTGCTTCTACTCCTCTTTTTCCCTATCCTTATTCTCAGAATATAATTAATGAACACATTGGACATTCTTCAAGCCTCGTGTTCACTGCAAAGCAGTTCAGTTCTGGACACTTACTATGCAATGTATTGTGTGATTCGGACTTAATTGCAGTTTGTTTTGAGGAAGTTATTAATTCAGACATATGTACAAGCTATCCAATTATGTATTCAAATATCTCAATTCCTTAATAAATGAACATCTTTGTGTTAGCCAATCCCCTTTCGCATGGTTGCTACCTTGATGTTTGCATACTAAATAAATACAAGGAGAAAAAAAATATAGTCATGATTGAATTTGCCACAGTACATTTTCAGCTAAACATTCCAAACTTCAAACATTCACTGAATATTTTGTTTCATTCTTGTAGCCATCTTTTTCTGCACAAGACTTCAACCAAGATTCATTGAAATAAGTGACAATTGACATTTCCACCACACAAATACATAAGGACTGTCTCCAATCATAGCCAGATCTATCAATTAACATCATGGGGGTTACCATAGACCAGAAACTAAACAAAACTGACTGTATAAGCACTGTGTCTGTAAAAACAAATCAGAGGCTGCAAATTCTATGGTGACTAACTCACCTCCTGGCTCATCAAAGAAGGCACAATTAAGAGCATGATGGAATATTGTCTAGTACCCAATTACATTTATTGCATTTCTTTTAAAAAAAATTTCAAAGCAGCCACTACAGTCTAGAAATTCAAAAGAAATAGGCATAGGAAAATACAAGATGGTTCTTATTTTAACTTCTCTCGCTGCTACCTAGCTGTATCTTGCAATGTAGCCCAATTGACCCCTCTAATTGAAGGGATTCTCTTACCTCATGTCCATATATCAGTTCAAAAGTATCAGTGGTGGCCCATTTTCACTTGGGTAAATTCATTTTTCGCCAGATTTATGATCAGATTTATTCTTTGTATTCCATCAAACAGTTTATTCAAGTGGTGTAGTTGTTCTTCATGAAATTCACTGAACACAACCAAACATCAATGTAAACAATATAGTTGCACAATCATCCTTCTGTAGCCTCGGTAATTAAATTGTAAAATGTTGCTGCATTCTTAACGATAGGATTTTACATTGATAAAACCCATCCATTGGTACAAAAGCATTGGCTATTAGCTGTGTCAGTAATGTTGGAACTTGCCAACATTCTTTTAACAAGGTAAT